>NC_090817.1:26762318-27071582 GCF_000390325.3 Nicotiana tomentosiformis
TACAGAAAAGTTGCCTTGCTTGCATCATCCAAAATGCTGACGGGTGTGTGTCGGATCCTCCAAGAGTTGCATTTGTGGAGGACCGACACGGGTGCGACAGTATTTTGGAGGATCCAAGCAACATAGCAGAAAAGGGGTCCAAATCAGAGGGATCACAGGTGAAAGTTACGCTTTTTCATAATTACCTTAATAATTTCAAGCCTGCGGCGCAAGCGGTACCAATCATTTGCCGCTAAAGACTGGGCACCAGCATCACCAGCTTTAACCAATAACTGAACAGCAGCATCCCAGTCATAATCATTCTGTAAATTTGCAAGCTCTGAGTAGACTTCAGAGGTAATCTCTCGAGATGCTTTTGGAACATCTGGCTTCCCATAAATAAACCTTAAACGTTGGACAGTGTATTATATGAGTTGGAAGATAATACCCCTTTAGATTAAATTTTTCAGTCGTAGAGACTGTATGAAAACCGAATTCTTGCATATCCAACATCTGATTCTATCACCAGTTACAGGATATATGTAAGCTTCATTTATAAGGATAACAAAGCCGATTTATAGATAGATAATGCAGCATAGCTTATTCACATACCCTCATTCTTTCTCTCTCACAGTGAATAGGTTTTATATAATGACTTTTCCAAAAGCTTTAGTTTGATATAAGTTGCAACCAAAAAGTTTAGCTTTAGTTTGAATGTGTCCTCAATTTTGCAAAAGTTTTCAAGTGTGAAATGTTATATTCTACACATACCACCGTAAATATAATCCAGTACCACCAGCAACTATTGGAACGCGGCCCCTATCAAGGATATCTCTGGTAGTTTGCCTTGCATCCTCAAAAAATTGTCCAACGGAATAATCTGATGACATACCCAAAGGAAAGAAGAAAAAAGTTTCTGCATTAGCATTAAAAGATGAAAAATTTAAGGACACATCAAATTGCATATACCAGCAGCTTAATAGATATGACCAAAGTTCGCAAGTGATATTTCACATGAATTACAGTCCCGACCCACCAACTTGGCTAAGGTTCCCTCGAATAAAGACTTGATCAGAGTGCAATTGATAATAAACACTAGGTGTGTTTGGTAAAAAAGTGTTGAAACGCCCTTTCCTGTTGAAGACCGAAATTACCCTAAACATATTTAAAAATATATATATTTAAAAGTATATTTACAAGGAAAAGGACGAATGTTGAAAATGGAATGAAATGAGAGTTAGGCGTTCTGTTTTGGGAAGAGTATTTTGGTGATTTTAAAAAAATTATTGGGATGAAATATTAAAAAACTCTTGATCAAATAAAAAGTGCTTAAGCGGAAAGGAAACTTATGACTTTTGGTTGATTTTGGCTTATAAGCACTTTAATTGTTTACCAAACGCGTAGAAAGCCAGTAAGTCACACATTCTATTACTTTCGAACTTGTTCATCAAGTAAAAAACATTGTGGGGAGTTTGAGAGTTCCAATAAATCAAGGAACTTTGATGTGTTCACTTCATTGATTTTAAGTTCTGGATGTTCCACAGAAATGGAAAGCAGAGAGGTTTTATCGCTGATTACTGTCACAGGTCACAAGCATCAAACTTACTCATCTAATCACTAATAATGACAATGTAGAGGACGTGGATCATGAATCATTGTGTGCTGCACAGGCCACAGCTATTGAAATTCATGCAAAATTTATTTCAGACAACCCAATTCAGTCAGAAATACCTTCAGATGGATGCAATATGTCAACCAGATGATGTACTACTTCCTGCAAATCATGACTCAAGAACATCATAAAGTATTTTGCATCCCCGGATGGAACAACAGATAGTAATAAAGCTCCTTAAATTAGTAATCCAGTACGCATCAACACATGAACCTCAAAAGAACTAATTATGCAGAGAGAATAGGCAAACATATTTCATGTTAGAAGCATGACTCAAGAACTAATGCAATAAAAATACTAATGTAAAACATAATCTCAAATATGCTGAAGCAATACCTCTCTTTCACGAATGGAAGGCTTCGCTGAACCTACATCAAGCCCTCGATACACCTATAAAGCCAGAGAATATGTCAAGTTTCTAACTACAAAACGTCTCAATTATAAATCAACTGAGTTGCAATCCTCAAGCAACACTACTGAATTCTACACATTAAAAAGCTTAAAAATTTATTTAATTTAACTTTAATTCACGTTTTAGTAATTCAACTTTATTCCTTATTTAATGAAAATTTCAGCAATTTCTTTGTCGCCACAATTTCAGTAATTTAACAAACAAAATGGAAGCAAATTTATTAGGTTAATAATAAAGCGCCGAGGTCGAACAACACTATTCAAATTCGACAAATTGACAAGTTTATGATTCATTCAAGTCAGGTGTTAATACTTCAATTTAATTCCTCGTTTAATGGCAATTTCAGTTATTTATCTAAACAAAATGGAAGCAATTAATGAGGCTAATAATAAAGCGTTGAGTGAGTTAGATAACTAAGAACCTGGACAGAATCAGCGCTGATGATTTCACCATTAAGTTGCTTAGCGAGCTCTAATGCTAGCTTGCTTTTGCCGGCACCGGTGGGTCCCGAAATGACAATAACTTTCTGCTTCGTCGAGGAGGCAGAGCAGGATGTGAAGAAGCGGCGGCTGCAGCGGCGGAAGAAGAGCACGTTGGGAAGAAGGAGAGGCGTCTCCGCCGTGTACGAAAGCCGGAGATAGCTGCTAATTCGAACGCCGCCAGTTCCGACGGTGCTTATCATTTCCTCGACAGAGTATAAGCCTTTGGAAGCTCGACCTCTTTACAGTTTTCTTAATTTTGTTGGCAATCTATATATCTATATATTCTAGGGACATAACCCGGTGATGTGGCACAACTCTCCCGTCAGAATCCCCATTTATCTATTTTGTCATTTTTTTTGATATTTTTCCATCATTTTAAACTTTCTGTATTAAGGTATTTACACATTAACTGCTAACATTTATCGCATGTATCCGAAGGGACGCCAAAACAAGACCTAAACTAAGTGTTTCCTCTCTTCTGCCAGCGTCCGTTCAAAGCGCAACGATTCCATCTATTGCAAATTCGCCGCAAGTTATGAAGCCTTCACCGTCGTCACCGGCCAAAGATGCATCTGCTTCAAGACCAGTTTGGACGGCCAGAAATTTCGACAAACGGAACAAATCACTCCCAAAGTTAAAAGTAATCTCTTTGTAGAAATCACGCATTTTCGAAGCAAATCAGAGTCTTATCTTTCTTCCTCACGTGCATAGGGAATTTTCTCACAGTGTTTTCTCCCAATTGTAAGTCTTCCCGTTCATGTTCATATGTATAAGTGTGTGTGATTCCTACAAGTCGAATCCTTGACTCATAAAAGGTCTACTACTCCATCTCCAATTGGAAGTATTTGGACAATATTGGTTCCCACTTGCCACCCCCCTCTTGCAAGTAAGCCCATAGTCTTACCGCCTCTTTCAGTCTAATTAATGATTATATTTCTTCCTGGGAAATTTTGTCAGGGATCATTTGTAAAAAAAATTATGCGGAAGAGTCAAATCAGTGTTTTGTATTGTTCTGAGCATATGATGCAGTCCGGTAACTGATGGGGTTTCAGGTTACCTTCGTTTAGCTTTTTCTCTTTGCCTTCTAACGCTCAACTTACATACTCCATGTTTTATGAACTCTTCCCATCATTTCGTGAGTCTTCAGTAGACCAAGAACTATTCTTTAATTTCAAATTGATAGAAGTACAAAAGATATGAATTCACATTCTTTTGCCAACATATGCAGAAACTATAATGTGCAATAATTCTCTATTTTTCGGTAGTAAAAGTTCACCTGAATTAAGATTGAGACTCAATCTGACTTGACAAAAAGGATTTGGTGATATCAATAAAAATTGTTGTCTGTGTGCATTTTGTGCTTAAAAAGTAATCTCAACAAAGATATCATATGTTAAGGAGCTTAGTGACTCTTGACAATTACTCTATTGCCAATCGTGGTGAATGGTGGGCTTACGGCTAAGGATGGTATATGAATCTATACTCTAATAATCTATTCTCTTCTACTATTCAGTCCAACAGTCATATATTAGTGGTGAAATAATTTTTCAAGGTTGGATCTAGGCTTGCTATTCATTTTAGTCTGGGGAAGCTGGTATCATTGTGTGCTCGCCAATTCGATTATGTACCTATGAAAATCATCGCTCCTGAAGAACTATGTAGCTTCCTTCTAACTAAATAGTTATTCTTTTGGTTCCTGTTACCTGTTTTTTGTTTCTCAAATTTCGGCTGCTTTGATAGCTTTTATACGCATCCGGATGTGCTCTATTCCTGTGATTGTTTTAAGCTGTCAAAGCCATTGTTCGTAATGCCAAGGTTCGTCATACCATTTTCCCGTTATCATGGAATTAAGTGTGTTTTAGTAGGTGTATCTTTTGCTTGGACTTGCCATCTATATCTTTCTTTTAAAGGATATCAAATATAAGTCTAATAGAACTTCTATACATGCATATAATACATTTCATAATAGAATTTTCTAAAATCGCCTGATTCAATTTTGTGCAAATAGCGTCAAGCAGCATCGTTAACAGTTAGAAGATAGCATTGGTTCCTATCCTTTGTTACTCACATTGGAGCTATATTGGTGACTTTCATGGTAGTTTTCTGATTTTTCTTACTTTAGTATTTTTTTTGGTTTATCACGTCAGTATTTCCCCCTGATTGGATATCTCTTCAGGATGTGGAATGGCGGACTCAATATCTCATCATGTAGACTTATCCTATTCAAATTGTGAAGCAGTTCGTGAGAGGCTTGCTTTGAGTATTACTCCTTAAAATTTCTTTCCTTGACCATTTGGTTTCTATATGTATTCTTCTATATCACCAAGCTAACATTAGTGACAAACAAGAACATGCTATTGGCATTCAGTCCAACAATAAATCATGTACTTCTCCTTCTCTACTTAATTTTTGGGTGATTTTTTGTGGGTTATGAAAATCTGCTAACTGATCAGGAAAATAGATATTAGCCCAGAAATCAAACATAGTGGGATATGAGAAAGAAAGGATAATATTATCGTGTGAAAGGAATAGCTGTATTTCATGGTCTTAGAAAAAGCATTATGAGATTTGGGCTGCTGGGATTGGAATAGGAGAAAAAAATGGGATAGAGAATTATGGAATTGTTGTATTTGACGTGATACAGAATATTGATCTTTCCTGCATTTCCAATTTATTTTCTTTTCTTTTTCGTTTTTCCCTTTCATATTTAGTTTTTGAGTTCTTATTCAAGAGAACAAAAATGATGTCAATCTTATCAAACATAAGTTACTACGATTTATATATTTTATTACTAGGACTAGGAATCTCAATACTAAGAAAAAGCTTTGGAGAAAAAGGCGTTAGAGAAAGAAAAAAAACGAGCAACATCTCAAGTCTATATCCCAAATTTTTACATTAGCATCGTTCTCTCTCTTAGCTTCTTATCTTATTCTTTTGATTTTATATTTTTATTCAGGTTCACATATGTTGACTAAAAAGAGTTGTGTCATATTTCATTTCAAATATTTCTTACATATTCTTTTTGTCAAAATATAATATCAACAATATCATGAAAGGACGGTGTGTCAATTTGTTTTCTTATTCTTCTTTTGTGAAGAGAAAAGATGTATTAAATAGGGAGAAACAAGTAAAGAGAAAATGACAAAAAAGAAATTAAGAAAAAAGAGAACATAATAAAACGAAAAAAGAAGATGGACGTGGACGAACATAATAAAACGAAAGATGCACATAGGTATTTGATCATGTCAGTTTCGATTGCTTCTCCTTTATTTTTTTAAAGTACCAAATTTGAAAGGTTAACAAAACACTTATTTCGAACCGGTTGGAGTAACTTTTAAATTATGGAGAGAGGATCAAATCTCACATTTCATTTATAATACAACTTTTTAGTTTAAAACCTGTTGGAGTATCTATGTGCGCACAATTTTTAGTTTAAAACCAAATCTCACATTTACAACACAACTTTTGATCACTCTTCTTCATTACTCCTTACATTCCAAAATTTTCATTTCAGAGTTGATTTTTCTTTGTTGTGAAATATGTTCATATATTTAGGGATGCATGAGAAGGCAAAAAACGCTCACGTTCTTAATAACTTAAAACATATTATTTAAGAATGCTTCAAAAATACAATTGTGAAAAAATAAATTTAACTTTTCAAATAGTAACGAATTGAGAAATTAATCACCTTTTAAATTTATTAATATTTTTAATGACAGCGCAAAGCGCGGCTAATTATTACTAGTTTCCAAATAATTTTGTTTTGTCCTTTTTTTTTTCTGCCTTTTGATATTTAACTTCTCAAGATATTCTAGCGTAATTAACTGTAAGAGGAATTAAAACTTGTAGATCACTTAGTATTATGGTGAGATAAATACTTAATCATAAGTTTTGGTTTCTAGCCTTTAGGTGAAAAATCAAAAATATAGAAATTTTTCTTATCTATACTAATTTTGAAACTTATTTACCGTCACTATTGAGATTTTAACCTAATTACAAATTCATATACAAATTATCAATTTTATACAAAATAATATATTAGATTATAATCTTCCATACTTTCTCTCCCTCTTCCACCCCAAAACTAAAATTATAAATTAACATGAGAATGTTTGGCCTCTTTCTCCTCAACTTCAGTCATATATTTACGAGAACAAAGGGATTTGGCATCAAGCAATTCTATTATATTTTCTCTTTCTTTTTATTTTCTATTTTTCTATATTAAACAATGGGCGAATTATTACTTTTGAGCGAGGGAGGATCGTTAATTTTTTTTAGCTTTTTGGAATCAATAGAAGTGAGTAGATTGAACTGAAAACTATGTTGATCCAATAGAAAGCTTTGAATCTTTGAATTTGAAAATATAAATTTGCAAAATTATTTTTTGTTTGGATTGGGTGTTGTTACAAATGATTGTGAATATCCTTTGAAGTTTATATCTCAATTTTGAGAGAATTTAGTGAAGACTTGAGGTGGTTTTGGTTGAAATTTCAGATTGAAACTCGAAAAAAATGACAAACAAATTGTATATATTTTGTAGAAACGATATACAAAATACTTACAACTTACAAATTGTTTAAAAGTTATATGTAAATTGTAGTTTTTGATCAAATTCTGTACAAAAAATATGTATATAATTTGTAGATAAATTGTAGATTTTGACCAAATTTGTATATATTTTGTAAAAAAACTTTAGTTACTTTCTATAAATATGAAAACTTAGACAAAATCGAGTATATAAGTTTAAAATATCATATATATACTATAAAGTCCCAAAAATGATATAATGGAGTATTCTTACTTTATGTAATAACTCTAATTTAATTAGGGTTAATTATAATTTTACAACAAGATTATAAAAAAAAAAGAGAGGAAGAATTAAATAAATAAATAAAAAGGATGAATCCTATTAGAAAAAAAAAAAAGAAGAAGAACAAAGGACGTATAAAAAGGAAAGAGAAACGGAAGCAGAATGCAAAAGCAGAAAAAAAAAAAGGCAAAAGGAGAAAAGAAGAAAAAGGGAGAAAAAGAGAGGAAAAGAGAAGAGAAAAAAAGAAGAAGAGAATTTCAGCCCAAATAATCAAGGCAATGATCCTTAACTTTTATTTGAATTTATTACTTGATTATGAGAAGATTTTTATGGTAAAAACATGGAGAAATTTTTAAAAATTGTAAAAATAAAATTGAAAGGACAAACATTATCAAAATTTGATTTTGATTAGTGTTCAGGAAACCTCTAGTCGAGCATAATTCGTTGGTGGTCATGTACGGGAATTCTGACCCGTTGTCCAGAGTTAACTTTTTGGGTCAACCTTTGACTGCGAGTTTAACTTGTGTTAAAAATTATAAAATATTCACCCAAGGGTTTTTGACAATTATAAACTCGTTTTTGTGTAGTTTGAGGTGATCCAGAGACCCGAGAGTATAGTTTTAAGTTATTGAAATGAGTGCTTGGATTGTGAATTCGAGGTAAGTGAGACTTTAAGCTTTGATGCTTGCTTTTTCAAAACCTGTTTTGAAAGTATGTTTTGTCTGCCTGATTTATGTGTTGGGACGAGCGTGCGCTTGGCAGAATTAGTGGTTTTTGACCAACAGCAAATATATATTATTTTGTAAAAGCTGGAAAAAAAAATTATAAGTGATTTGTGGTGTGGTGTGGTGTGGCGTAGCCTTGTGTTATGGCATTGGGGCGTTAGAAATTATTTTTTCGTTGTCGTAATTGATTTGGGGCATTGTGTATGCCGCCGTGATAGATTTGGGGCATTGCGTATGCCGCCGTGATAGATTTGGAGCATTATGTATGCTGCCGCAGACTCGTTTGGGTGTTTGGTTAATTTCCTACACTGTCATTTATAACAAGTCCTTAGTGTAGATTGCGTTGAAATATATAATGTTGTTGTTGAATAATTGTTTGGACCTTATAGAGTAATTATATGATAAAAGAATTTATATCCATATTTTTTTGTGCTCGTTGTGTGTTTGTATTTTCTAACACTTATTTCAGAGGTATTCAAAGTGGCGGGTCGAGAATTTTATTGGGTTATATTTACGTATAACTCACTCCTTACCTGCATGTCCATGCAGATACTATTGTTGAGGACGAGACTAGTGGCTGAAGAGTACATGAGCGGATTCTATTGCTGAGGTGAGCCGCCACATTGTTCGTGGAGGTCGTTCTTCGGCTTTACCTATTTCATGTCTTTTTTTTTCTTCTGTTGGAGTTTACATGCCCGACAATCAAACTCATATGACTCTATTAGATGTTCCATGGTCTTAGTATGGAATTTGAGTTAGAGAATTATTACTTGAGTGTTCATTAGATTTTATTAATATGTTATGGTTTTAGTTGGATAACTATTTTGTATTTAATAATTTATAATGCGTTTGGACTTGTACTTATTTTTCTCAACGCTTATATAAAAGTTAAGAGTACAAGAATTGGTTCGCCTGGCCCTAGCGGATGGTGTTAGTTGGGTGCCAATCACGTCTAGGGGGTAGTTTAGGACATGACACTTTAATGAGCTTTATACGGTACGAATCCTAATTAATCAAAACTGGAATGCTCGTACCAAACACTATATGAAAAACTAAGAGAAAAAAACTTGTAAATGCAATAAGTCACTTTAATAGTTTTATATGTAAGATTTTTTTTTGTCTGACTTCAATAGCCAACCATCACTGGGGTAGTCCCACATGTGTGGGTGGAATGGTAAGTTGCCTCCTTATATGGTTTTGAATAATTCTCATATCTTGAACTAACTTTTGAAGTTGAGTTTAGTCCAATTTATACTTTTTTTTATCATGGTATCAAGTTAGATTCACCCCATTTATTTTATTGATCCAATATTGAGCCCTCATATTATCTTGTTTGAGCTCTAGTTGTCAGACCTAGGCAATAGAGATGTTACTAGTCACGCATCGGTGAACAGGATGATAATTTATTTCCTTATATGACTTTGGGTAATTCTTACCTCTTGAATAAAATTTATTGGCCTATAAATAATTTGAAATATTTTAATACGGTATCGACTATTTACAAATTTTCAAAAGACCTAAAAGAAAAAACAAAGGAGTAAGAAAATTTTCACACATCAATACTCTTTCCAAAATAAAGAAAGCATTACATAATCCACACTTTAGTTGCCTTGTAAAACTTTCATTCAAATAAGAGATTTGAATCTATTAAGGTAAATTTCCGCTTTTTAACCAAACGTGAAATTGAAAAAGAAGTAATCTCTCCCCTTGCATGAGGCTTGATAGGGCTAAGTTTTCATTTAGGAAAATGACACTGTATAGTTGCTTTCAAAATAATAACTAAAAAATATTTATTATATATATATATATATATATATATATATATTCTGTATGTTATATACAAAAAAATATTCAAATTTTATACATTATTTCGGATATCAAATATAAATAACTTTTGATGCGGGCTAAAAATGATAATACACTATTCATTTCATCATTTGTAGGATGGCTCATGTAGATTTGGGTCTTTCATTCGGGCCTTCTTGCAAGGGCTAAATTGATCTTTTGTAGGTTTTCATTATCTTGTTCACATCCTAACCTCAATTTGGAGAAATTAAAAATCATAACTATATAACAAAAAGGGTTAACTCAATCTCTTTCCTCTGCCAAACAAAAGCGTAACCATTCAACTGCCTTTTAGTTAATTTACTTTTTTTCTTATTTTAGCACTGCAAAAATAAATTTACTCGTACTTTTTCATGCTATCATTACAACTTTAAGAAAATATTTTATTTGGAGTTAAAAAAATAATAATTGTGTGAAATTATCTTTATACAATATTGCAAAGTACTTTAATTTTGCACAGTAAACTGAATATATGTAGCACTCAAACCTCCTACAAAAGTACCACTATATTTTTCCTCTATCCGTAAATTAAGATCCGAAAGGTGTAAACATATGAGAGGAGACATGGTGCCTTATCTCTCCCCCCCCAAAAAAAAACTAAATAAAATTCATACCTAGTTTCGTTATCTCTATGAAAGAAAGATTGCAAAAGTACTAGGTTGAGAAATCCAGAAATGTCACAAATTTTCTTGCATTTTTTAAGGTTCTTTTTTATAATTGTGTTTTTGGTTAGTTTGTATTCACATAGTAACGAAGCCAAAGAAGTAAAATCATAAAGAAATTAAAGGGTGTCTATATGGCTCAGCCATTGATACCTGCTATCTTTCACCAGCAAAAATACTGATACCAAGTAACTGTGCCCATAAAAATTTGAACATAAAAATTTGAACAGGTAAGAAGAAATCACCTAATGTTTCTGCTTACGAAATTTGTACATTTTTTTTTAAAAGGCTCTTGATGTACCTAACTCACATAATCACCAACTAGTAGTTGCATATAACATTTCAAGTATGCTTAAATCTCAAGACACTATTGCCTCCTATTTTACTCTAAACCATAAAAATGGCTAAATGACATTATGATCTTGATTCCACTCCCACTAGTTTTCCCAATGACAACACATCCAACACAGGATCGTAAGATCCTATTCCTTTTTCCTCTTGCATTAGCCTCTCTCTTTCTTCTTGGAACTGTGAGATTTTTACTTGATAACTTGAAAAACAACCAGTTCCAGTTTCTTTGGCAGTCAAGTTTTACTAGGCATAATAAGTTTCTTAGAGTGCCTATAAATGTTTCTGAAGATGAGATCATTGAAGAAAGTTGTAATGTATTTGATGGGAATTGGGTTTGGGACAATGTTTCATATCCACTTTATAAAGAAGATAGTTGTCTTTATTTGGTTAAACAAGTTACTTGTCAAAGAAATGGAAGGCCTGATTTTTTTTATCAGAATTGGAGATGGCAGCCTCATGGTTGCAACTTGCCCAGGTACATATATATATACTTTAATTATCACACCAAGTATATATATCCTTTTTCCTTTTTATCCCTTGTATATCAATTATAAGAATATATTTTAGAGTATTTCGTATGGTTATTCAACTTTCACTTTAATTATCACACCAAGTATATATATCCTTTTTCCTTTTTATCCCTTGTATATCAATTATAAGAATATATTTTAGAGTATTTCGTATGGTTATTCAACTTTCACTTTAATTATCACACCAAGTCATAAGATTAATTAGAAAAGTAACTCAACCATGCCATAAACCACAAAAAGTTTTTTTAAAAAAAGTAGCAGAAAAGGCTAAATTTAACCCCGAAAAACATAAGTAGGCTGTCATATGTGTAAAATTGTCATGAAGGTATAATTCCTTGCTCAATTCACCTTATATAATATTCACATGGTACTACTTAAAAAAGAAACAAAAACCTCATTTTCGTCAAACCTATTACCTAATATCTTTCACCAACACATTTGCTTTCTATATTTATGCTTCAAGTGGGTTAAAAAAAATTAAATTTTAATTAATAATTTTAGCGGTGTCACAACTCACATGGATATAATGTAAGGTGAGTTTTTGAAAATGGTAACCTACAGGTGTTTTTGGAGTCGAATATTATAACATTTTCTTGCTTTTTTATTTTTTGTAATACAAAGTCAACATAGTTGATTTATTTTTCCATTACAAAAATTAGTTTTATAACTTTGGTGCAATAAACTTTAATTGGATACCATACGTGAAACTAACCTTACATTTTTGTGGGTGGTTCTTTATTTTCTAAATGTATGTTCATTAGATTTAATGCTTTGAAGATGTTGGAGATGTTGAGGGACAAAAGACTCATGTTTGTTGGAGACTCAATACAAAGAGGCATGTTTGATTCAATGGTTTGCCTTGTTCAATCAGTGATTTCAGATGGTGACCATTCCCTTAAAAGAGTCCCTCCCAGAAAGATTTTCAGAATTGAGGTGTTTATTAATTACTTCTTTGAGTTCTTTTCTGCATTCTCCTCGTACACTATAATATTTTACGCCTTTGACCGCCCCGAAAAAGTATGGCCTAAACTAGCAAAAAGTGTAAACTTTGATTAGAGGCTACACTTTTTGACTTTAGGCAAAACTTTTTTGGGTGGCCAAAACAAGTGCACCTTCGACCTAAGGACACGTTTTTTAAATGTTGCCTTGCACGCGCGTGGCCTATTAGATAACAAAGGACACACTTGTTACACCTCGTATGGCAACACTTTTATGCCCTAGAGCTACACACTAAAAGTGTGGCCTTTTTTGCCTTATAGGCCAGTACACTTGTTAACCGTGGTCACTTAAAAATTAACAAAACAAAGGCATATAGTTTTACATCAATCATTTTCACCTCAAATTGTGAATTTTTAGTTGATTTTGTGTTTCAGGAATTTAACGCATCGATTGAATATTACTGGGCTCCTTTCATAGTAGAGTCCATTTCAGATCATGCAACTAAACATACTGTAATGAAGAGGCTAGTTAAGCTTGACTCTGTAGAAAAACATCAAAAACTTTGGGAAGGAGTTGATTTCTTGGTTTTTGAAAGCTATGTTTGGTGGATGCATAAACCTTTGATCAATGCAACGTAAGTAGTACCTTAATTTCTCATACAAAAGAAATAATAGCTGCGCAATGAACAAATACGTACTGTGTCACTTGAGTCTAACTTGTATAATATACCAACTGATTTTGTTTCTGCAGATATGGAACTCCTGACAATGTTCAAGAATATAACGTGACCACAGCATACAGATTGGCGTTAGAAACTTGGGCAAATTGGATAGAGTCAAGAATTAGTCCACAAAAACAAAAGGTCTTCTTTGTGACCATGTCACCAACACATTTATGGTGAGACAACTGATTAATGAATATTTTGTCTCGAATTTTTTTTTATCACGATGGTACTCGGATCAACTTGTGCACATCTCGACTATTCTATAGAGCATCAGTGTTATTTCCAACCAGCAGATTTATTAATTAACTATAACTACTAAAGTTTAGGCAGATGGGAAGAAACCACCTAGCAGATTTTGCCTTTGTTGAAAGACACTATCTCCACTTTCTTGGCATAACGATCGTATACAGACTAACTTGCATGCATTTTTGCAATAATTTCGTCTACGGCAAATGTGAAGAAACAATATAGTATTTTTTGTCTCTGTTGAAAATTTTGGCTCCATTTTTTCTATACTGATGGTTTCCCGGCCTGTTTGCATACACTTGCCAGCTCCCACTAGCTAGTATGTCAATTACGGGTTCGGCCGGGTCCAGTAATTTTGGTTCAAATTCTGTATATGTCTTTAATTGAATATGTATAAATTATTAATTTAAAACTCATTAACTTGAAAAGATCTAGAATTCCGAACTCATAACCTTCAAATTTCAGTCCGCTTCTGGTTATATATGTCTACCAAAATTTAAATAGATAGGAAAAAATCACCAAACCTTTTGTGTCTCTAATTAGATATTCTATCCCCAAATTGACATACCATCTGTAGTCCACTAGCTATGCATTAAAGATATTATCTTCATTTGCAGGAACTGGGAATGGAACTGGAAGGGTGGAAGTGATGGAAACTGCTTTAACGAGACACATCCAATCCAAGGACGACCATATTGGGGAACTGGTTCTAATCTTCATATCATGTCAATCTTGAAAGATGTAATACAAAAGCTTCAAGTTAATGTGCGTTTACTGAATATTACACAATTATCTGAGTACAGAAAAGATGGACATACTTCAGTGTTTGGTGAAAGGAGAGGAAAACTCTTGACTAAAGAACAAAGATCAGATCCAAAGAATTATGCTGATTGCATCCACTGGTGCTTACCTGGGGTACCTGATACCTGGAATGAGTTGTTATATGCAGTTTTGTTGCAAGATTACCGCAATCATTGATTCTATGATAGAGTTGAATTTTTGTTTTTCTTTGTCTCTATTCCGAATGAGAATCTCTCCTTAGCATTAATGTGATGACCTAATAGGTCATTTATAGTTTTAACCCTTAATTCTGTATTTTGAAATCCTGAATAGCTCTGTTTTAGCCTTTCTTAATTTGCATGCGCAGTCCGGGTCCTTTTCCGGAAGGTTTATATGTGAAAAATTAATAAAAATGTGAAATCGTGCTTTAAAACTCATATGAGTTGACTTCGATCAACATTTTGAGCAAACGGACCCAGATCGGTATTTTGACAGTCCCAGTAGGTCTGTATCGTGATTTGGGTCTTGGGCGTATGCCCGGAATCGAATTTGAAAGTCCCTAACTTGAATTATCGCTATTTGTTGAAAACTAAAAGTTTAAAGGTTTAAAGAAATTCTAAGTTTGACCGTAGTTTGACTTTGTTGCTACCGGGTTCGGATTCTGGTTCTGGAACTTGGTATAAGTTCATTACAGTATTTATGACTTGTCTGTAAAATTTGGTGCAAAACGGAGTTGATTTGACGTGATTCAGACGTCCGGTTGAAAAGTTACATGTTCTTAAGTTTCATTGAAAATTTTATTCGTTTTGGTATCCGATTCGTAGTTTTAGGTGTTATTTTGGTGTTTTGATCGCGCGAGCGAGTTCGTATGATATTTTTGGACTTGTGTGCATGTTTGGTTTGGAGCTCCGAGGGCTCAGATGAATTTCAGATAGGTTGCGGATGTTTTGAACTTAAGGAGATTACTGGTTCTGATGCAGCTATCTGACCTCGCAATTGCGAGGTCAGTATCACATTTGCGAACGTTGATGTCTTCTGTCAGGTTCACATTTGCAAACAAGTAGTTTGCTTTTGCGAAGTGGAACTGGGAGGGTAGTTCGCATTTGCTATCAAATTGTTGCAATTGCGGAAGTCCAAGTTCGCATTTGCGAACAAAACCATCGCATTTGCGAGGGCAGCAAAGATGGGGGATCTTCGCATTTGCAAAGGCTTTCTCGCATTTGCGAAGGTCGCAATTGTGACATTTGTGCCTGGATAAAAAAAGGAAAAAATGGGAATTAGCTCATTTGTTTCAAATTCTCAACCCTAAACACCTTAGAGGCAATTTTCCCAAGAGCTTTTCTTCCTAAATTCATTGGTAAGTGACTCTAATCTACCTTCTTTCAATTACCCATTATATTTTATAAGATTTCAACATCAAATCTAGGATTTCTATGGTAGAAATTAAGAATTTGGGTAGAATTAGAGATTTTTGTAAAATTGGGATTTAGACCTCGAATTGAAGTCTGATTTCAAATTGAATTGCATAACCGGGCTCGGGGGTGAATGGCTGATCGGGTTTTGGTCCGAATTTTGGGTTTTGACCAAGCAGGTCCGGGGTCGACTTTTGTTGATTTTTTTAATAATGATCTAAATTGAACCCCTTTCATTCGTGGGTAGTTTCTAAGGCTTATTTTGAATCGTTTGGTCAATAATTTGCTAGATTTGGTTGGTTTGGAAGCTTGTTCGAAAGGCAAGGCCGTGGTTGAACCTTGAGTAGATTGCAGAGTGAGGTAAATATTGGGTCTAACTTTGATTTGAGGGAATAAAAATCCTTGAGCTATGTGCTATGTGAATTTCATGAGTAGCAGCGTATAGGCGAGGTGACGAGTGTCTATACGCTGTCAATTACTTGTTTTCATGTCTTCCCGAATTTCATTAATTATAGCATTCCATGTCTTGATTGTTACATGCCTTAATTGCTTCATATACCTTAACTTGTTAGTTGTCATTTATTAGTCTCGTATTATACATGTTAATTTCTTCCATGCTCCCATGCTTAATTGATACTTGCCTTAATTGTCTTACTTGTACCCTTTAACTGTCATATATTTGACTTGTCTTGTTTCTCAGTATTAAGTGTAGCCTTTCATGATTTAGTACGAGATTCCTTCTTGATTCGTAGCTTTCATATTTGTTAATTGTAGAGATTTTTGTGATCCGAGTTGTTAAATTGATTGCACTTACTGATTTATTTATGGATCGGGTTGCACGCCTCAACATGTAGAATAATGGAGGATTTATATTGATATGGTGGGATCGGGTTGTGCGCCGCAACAAGTAAAATAAGGGTAGATTGATATGGTAAAATAAGGGAGAATTATGATATTTATAAATGATAAAATATGGTGGGATCGGGTTACGCGCCGCAACAGGTGAAATAAGGGTGGATTGATATGGTGAAATAAGGGAGAATTATGATATTGACTCTAATTATATGATGGGATCAAGAAACATATATATTTACTTATTATTATTGATATTTACATTGTGGAATAATGGAGGATCGTGTTGTACAGTGGGATCGAGTTGCGCGCCACAACAATTTATGTGTTTTTTTATTCTTATTGTATTGTGTTGGCTTCGGTACTTTCGTACGAGACTCTAAGGATTGGTATTTCTGGTATTTACTGGTTTTCTTTGAGGATTGAATTATTTTCACGAGTTAATTGCCTTATATCATTTTCGTATTTTTCTTTCTTGTCATTATTTTATACTGCATACATGTTATTGTAAGTGGCCCTCCTTAGCCTCGTCACTACTTCGTCGAGGTTAGGCTCGGCACTTACAGAGTACATGGAGTCGGTTGTACTCATACTACACTCTGCACTTCTTGTGCAGATTTTGGAGTCGGCCCCATCGGCGGTCAGTAGATTACTCGGGTTGACTATCGGTACGAAGACTTGAGGTACAACTGCTCGGCGTTCGCAGCCCTGAAGTCTCTTTCTGCTTTATCTTAGTTGTGTATTTTCATTCAGACATCTTTAATTTCATTCAGACCTTTATTTGTATTATTCTAGTAACGCGTGCACTTACGACATCAGATTCGGTGTTGTATTTATATATTTCAGTTGTTATGGCTTTCTGCATTTTATCTCAATTATTTCAGTAATTGACATCAGTTAAATTGGATTTGTTTACAAATGGCTTAAAACTAATCTAACGTTGGATTGCCTGGCAAGTGAAATGTTAGGCATCATCACGGTCCCGAGGGCGGGAATTCTTAGTCGTGACAAGTTGGTATCACAACACTAGGTTGCCTAGGTCTCACGAGTCACGAGCAAGCTTAGTAGAGTTTGGAGGATCGGTACAAAGACGTCTGTACTTATCTTCCAGAGGCTTTGGAGTTTAGGAAAAATGTCACTTCTTTCTTACTCTGTCGTGCTATTTTATTCTATCGTTGATGATTGAACCCTTCTATTCTTATTCTCTCGCAGATGGCGAGAACACGCACCGCATCTACCGCTGGACAGGAGCCGGATCCCCCTTATGGCAGCAGCGAGGCAGAGGTCGAGGCCAAGGTCATGCCAGAGCTCAGCCTAGAGCTCGAGCAGCAGCACCCACAGTAGAGCCTCAGTTGGATTTCGAGGAGGAGGTTCTAACTCAGACTGTACCTGTCGGACCAGCTCAGGTCCCGGAGGGGTTCATAGCCACACCAGTGCTTCAAGATGCTTTAGTCTGTTTGGTGAGCCTTATGGAGATTGTGCCTAGATCGGTACATTCCCGGTGGCACCAGCCATCTCTCGGGCTGGGGGAAGAGCACAGACTCCTGCTACTCACACCCTGGAGTGGGTGGCTCCCCAGTTTTAGACTCCAGCAGGCCCACCAGTTGGGGTAGTTCAGCCGGTTGTTGCGGCACATGCCGGTGATAGGCCCGATTTGTCTTTTGAGGCTATGTTGAGGTTGGAAAAGTTCACCAAGCTCTTTCTTGTTTATTTCAGTGGTGCATTTTCTGAGGACCCACATGATTTTCTAGACCGTTTTCACGAGGTGTTGCGCAACATGGGTACAATTGATACCAATGGGGTCGATTTTGCAGCATTTCAGATGACTGGATCCGCCCGGAGATGGTGGTGAGATTATATGTTGACTAGACCAGTTGGGTCACCTGCACTTACCTGGGATCGATTCTCATAGCTATTTCTAGAGAAGTTCATCCCTATCACCCTGAGAGAGGAGTACTGCAAGCAGTTTGAGCGACTTTAGTAGGGTGGTATGATTGTCATCCAGTGTGAGACTCGATTTGTGGACTTAGCTCGCCATGCCACTACCTTGCTTCCTACTGAGAAGGAGAGAGTTAGGAGATTTATTGATGGGCTCACTTACACTATCAGGCTTCAGATGGCCAAGGAGACGGGAAGTGATATTTCTTTCCAGACGGTCGTAGATATTGCTAGACGGATCGAGTTGGTCTGTGCTCAAGAGGAAGGGACAGTGTCAGATAAGAGACCTCGTCATTCCGGTAGCTTAGTGGAGCCTCATTTGGAGGCAGAGGTACTTATGGTAGGGGCCATCCTCCCAGGTCATTTCATTCAGAGCTTCAGTTATCTCACAGTGATTCAGGGAGTCTTGGTCCTTATGTGCCTTACTCTGGGCAGCCAACCTACAGTGCACCATCAGCTCCTATCAATGCGCTTCCGATTCAGAGCTATCACTGTGGTTATCCGACCCGTTCGGGTCAACTTCAGCTTCAACAACCACAACAGGAGGAAGGGTGTTTTGAGTGTGGTGGTATTAGGCATATTATGAGGTCCTGCCAGATATTATTGGGCGGCATGCCACAACAGAGTTCTCGTGCCATGGTTCCGGCACCGGTTGGTCCACCACCCGCTCAACCAGCTAGAGGTAGGGGGTCAGGCAACCAGAGGTAGGGGTTAAGCCATTAGAGGTGGAGGTCAGGCCGTTAGAGGTGGAGGCCGGCCAGCTAGAGGTCGTCCCAGAGATGTAGTTCAGAGTGATGGGGCCCAGTCCCGATGCTATGCTTTCCCAGCTAGGCCTGAGGCCGAGTCATCTGATGTCATTATCACATGTATTGTTCCCGTTTGACATAGAGATGCTTCGGTTCTATTTGATCCGGGATCTACTTATTCCTACATGTCATCCTATTTTGCTTCATATCTAGTTGTGCCTCGTGATTCTTTGAGTGCTCCTGTGTATGTGTCCACGCCTGTGGGAGATTCTATTGTTGTAGATCACGTCTATCGCTCGTGTGTGATTACTATTGGGAGTCTTGAGACTAGCATAGATCTTCTACTTCTTGATATGGTTGATTTTGATGTTATCTTGGTTATGGATTGGCTGTCACCTTATCATGCTATATTGGACTGTCACGCCAACACGGTGACCTTAGCCATGTCAGGGTTGCCTCGGCTTGAGTGGAGAGGGATTCCTGGCCACTCTACCAGCAGAGTTATTTCTTATGTGAAGGCTCGACGTATGGTCGAGAAGGGATGTTTAGCTTATTTGGCCTATGTCCATGATTCTAGTGCGTAGATTCCTTCTATGGATTCAGTGCCAATTATTCGTGAGTTTCCAGAGGTGTTTCCTGCAGACCTGCCGGGGATGCCACTCGACAGGGATATTGATTTCTGTATTAATTTGGCTCCTGACACTTAGCCCATTTCTATTCCGCCATATTGTATGGCCCCGCCGGAGTTGAAGGAGGTGAAGGAGCAGTTGCAAGATTTGCTTGATAAGGGTTTCATTAGACCTAGCATCTCGCCCTGGGCTGCGCCCGTCTTTTTCGTGAAGAAGAAGGATGGGTCGATGAGGATGTGTATAGACTATCGGCAGTTGAACAAAGTCACTATCAAGAACAAGTATCCGTTGCCGAGGATTGATGGCTTATTTGATCAGCTTCAGGGTACCAAAGTGTTTTTGAAGATTGACTTGAGGTTTGGTTACCATCAGTTGAGTATTAGGGTATCCAATGTCCCTAAGACGGCTTTTTGGACTAGGTATGGGCATTATGAGTTCCTAGTGATGTCATTTGGGTTGACAGATGCCCATCAGCATTTATGGATTTGATGAACCGGGTTTTCAAACCCTACTTGGATTCTTTTGTGATTGTATTCATTTATGATATCTTGATATAGTCCCGTAGTCGAGAGGAGCATGAGCAGTATCTTTGGGTTGTACTTCAGACTTTGAGAGATAGCTAGTTATATGCCAAGTTCTCAAAGTGTGAGTTTTGGTTAGACTCAGTCGGCTTTTTGGAATATGTTGTATCAACAGAGGGCATAAAGGTGGATCCTAAGAAGATTGAGGCAGTTTAGAACTAGCCTAGACCTACTTCAGCTACAGAGATATGGAGTTTCCTGGTTTTAGCAGGTTATTATCATCGGTTCGTGCATGGTTTTTTTATCTATAGCAGCCCCATTGACTAGATTGACCCAGAAGGGTGCCCCGTTCAGATGGTCAGACGAGTGTGAGTTGAGCTTCCAGAAGCTCAAGACTGCTTTGACTACGGCGCCAGTGTTGGTGTTGCCCACCGGTTTAGGATCTTACATGGTGTATTATGATGCATCTCGTACTGGGATCGATGCAGTATTGATGCAGGATGGTAGGGTGATTGCATACGCATCGTGGCACTTGAAGGTTCATGAGAAGAATTACTCTGTTCATGACTTAGAGTTGGTAGCCATTATTCATGTCCTGAAGATTTGGAGGCACTATATTTACGACGTGTTGTGTGAGGTATTCAGGGATCATCAGAGTCTGCAGTATTTGTTCAAACAAAAGAATCTCAATTTGAGGCAGAGGAGATGGTTGGAACTGTTGAAAGATTATGATATCACCATTTTGTATCATCCCGGGAAGGCTAATGTGGTGGCCAATGCCTTGAGTAGAAAGGCTGTGAGTATGGGCAACCTTGTGTATATTCCAGTTAGTGAGAGACCGCTTACTGCAGATGTTCATCCGTTGGCCAATCACTTCATGAGGTTATATGTTTTAGAGCCCAGTCATTTTTTATCTTGCACAGTCGCTCGGTCTTCCTTGTATGAGCGCATTAGAGAGCGTCAGTATGATGATCCCCATTTGCTTGTCCTTAAGGACACGGTGCGACACAGTGGTGCCAAGCAGGTTACTGTTGGGGATGATGGAGTTTTGAGGATGCAGGGTCATATTTGTGTGCCCAATATGGATGGACTTCGTGAGTTGATTCTTGAGGAGGACCACAGTTCCTGGTATTCTATTCATCCGGGTGCCACCAAAATGTATCAGGACTTGCGGCAACATTATTGGTGGATAAGGATGAAGAAGGATATAGTTGCACATGTATCTCGATGTCTAAATTGTCAGCAAGTAAAGTACGAGCATTAGAGATCTAATGGTTTACTTCAGAAGTTATATATTCCTAAGTGGAAGTGGGAACGTATCACTATGGATTTTGTTGTTGGACTCCCACGAACTCAGAAGAAGTTCAACATGGTATGGGTCATTATGGATAGGTTGACCAATTCGACACATGTCATTCCAGTGGTAGTTACATATTCTTCAGAGCGGTTAGTTGAGATCTACATCCGCGAGATCGCCTATCTTCACGATGTGCCCATGTCTATCATTTCTGATCGAGGTACACAGTTTACCTCGCACTTCTGGAGGGCCGTACAATGTGAGTTGGGCACGTAGGTTGCGTTGAGCATAACATTTCATCTCTAGACGGACGGACAATCCGAGCGCACTATTCAGATATTGGAGGATATGCTTCACGCTTGTGTTAAGGATTTCGGGGGTTCTTGGGATCAGTTCTTGCCGCTTGCAGAGTTTGCCTACAACAACAACTACCATTCGAGCATTCAGATTGCTCCCTATGAGGCATTACCAGTTGGATGGTTCCAGTCGGGGGAGACTAGGTTGTTGGATACAGATTTGGTTCAGGATGCCTTGGATAAGGTCAAGATTATTCAGGATCGATGTTACACCCCATGTTTTTGTACATGAAAGTACGTCGAGTCAATTGATGTAATCTTGAAAATGAAATCCTATTTGAAAGTATATAAAGTGATTTAATGATGTTACATCCCATTTTCGAAAGCCTTTAAGAGTTATCATTCGGGGACAAATGTTTCTAAGGGGAAATGTTGTTACACCCCGTACTTCAGACGTCGCTGTCATTATAGGATTATCTAATGTAAGCTCAAGAAGGATGAAATCTTTCTACAAGGATAAGAAAGGTTTACCGAAGTCTTAAGTATGTTAAGATGAATATGAGACTTGTTAATTGTGATTTAAATAATTTTAAAGTTATTATATGACTATATATGATGTTTGAATATGAAATATAAAGTTTGGAAAAAATCGAATTTAAGTTGCGGAAAACACCGACTAAGGATTTGCCTTGTAATAAATATTTTTGAGCAATACATTTTGTAAGCTTTATGATCTATTTTTGGGACATATTATATACCAAATTGAAGGAGAGTCTAGTTCCTAACTCATTTAACCGTTCGTCGATACAATATTAGAGTAGAGAGATATTCGTATTTTTGCGAGACTGCGCAAGCAGCACCCATGGGACTCACAAAGTCGGGGAAAATTTCCATCTTGTATTTAAGTCAATTCTCCGTCATTTTAACTCATTTTCTGGTCCAAAACAGTTCCTAAATCCTCCTAAATTATCTCCAATGGTTCCTCCATGATTCTAGGGTGAGAACCTAAGATGAAAATATGAATCCAACGCTAGAAATCCCGTGGTGCTTGCTAGATCGTAGTTCTTCGTCTTGTGGCTATTTTGGAGCGTTCTTCAAAGGTAAGTAACCTCATATTTCATGTTTTTCTTGTTTATTAAGGTAATAATCAGTCCCTCCTTCATATATGTAAGATTTTCAAGGAGAACTACTAGTGTTTACACACCAACTTGAACACCAAAAGTTGATTCAAGAAGAGAATACAACACCTATAGTGTTGGGGTGTTATTGAAGATAGTTGTGGGTTATGCTTGGCTAAAGTTTCATATTTTTTCTACTATTTAAGGTGAGTATAAAATCCTACTACATGTACTTGAAGTTGTTTGTATGTTGGTTGCATTATTTGAGCAAAATATTACAATAGGAGACTTGAAATAGTTTGAGATGTTATGGGTTTTAATGGACTATTTTGGAAAGGTTGTTTCCATGAACTATAAATGGATGGAAAATGGTGAAAATAACTTTATTATGATGTGGTTTCTGTTGTTATACATATCTATATTTTTATTAAGTGAATTGGTTAGGGAAGCATACGAAACTTGAGATTGGAAGTGAAGTTTAACTTAAGTCATTTCTATGGTGTTGTATTGCCATTGAGGGCTGTTGCAAGCTAAATATAACTAGGATTTCGACTTGAAGATACTGTAGGAGGTATGTATATTATGTTCTTGCATGTTCTTAAGGTTATCTTGACATTGATTAAGTTAAATGGATGGACTAGACATGAACTAGTGAATAAAGTTGCTAATTGAGTATAATTGGAGTTATGGATTATTTTCTTTGTTATAAATATATGGTATAATGCTGGAATCATTGATGAATGACTTCATTATCATGTTAATGATACTAGTAAGTGAAAGTAAGAAGTCTATAAGGGGTGATATGGGGTATACAGATTCCAATTGGGCTTGTAGCTCGTCGTGAAGTAGTTGTGACTTGTTGTTGTTATGTGGTGTCTTGTTATTGATAATTATGTATTGCTGGATTTCTCTGGTCATTGTTGTTGGCATATGGTATTGGAGGAGGCTCTTGTTACATGGGAGATACTGCCAAAATTTATATAAATGAGCTACTAGTTTAAGTTGCGGACTTAGCCTTTACTCAACACTGATTTTGAATCTCCTTATGCTATAGATTGAGTTGAGTTGTTTGAAGAATTTCTTGGAGCTACTAGTAATTTGAATCTCATATGATACAAACGAAACGTACAAACGCAGAACTTTCATAAATGACTCTATTCATAGAAGTACTAGATGTGCCTATGTTCTTGATTCCCCGTGTGTCATATTATTATATCTTTTATTCATGGGTATCAGAAAAATATGTAAGTTGCTAAAGTTTATCCGAAGGCATATTGATTTTATGACATTCCGAGAAATATTACTAACTTACTTTATTATGCATTGCATTCATTTATACATGTACATTGACCCATGACCAGATGACGTTATATACACATATATTATATGTATATGGGATATGGGAAAAGGATACGACGTTATAAACGTACCACCACCTGATGAGCTGGTATACGTTAATAATTTCGCCCACAGTGGTTGAGATGATATGATGGGATACCCTCAAAGGCTTGATGATGTTATATACACATATACCTATGCATGGTATGTCATTTATACGAACATGCATGACCTTATTAATTTTCATGATTCATAGAGCTATTCAGAATTACAGGTTGAGTTCTTTACTCCCTGTTTCTTTCATGTCTTTTATATACTGCTTTCATGCCTTACATATTCGGTACTTTATTTGTACTGACGTCCTTTTTGCTTGGGGATGCTGCGTTTCATACCCGCAGGTCCCGATAGATAGGTTGAGAGTCCTCCTAGTAGGCTATCAGCTCAGCGGAAGGTATTGGTACACTCCACTTACTCTGGAGTTGCCTATCTGGTAAGTATAATTTGGACATGTATTGATTGGTATGGCGGGGCCATATCTCGATCTTTATGATATTTATGTACTCGTAGAGGCTTGTAGACATATGTCATGTATATGGATACTTGTATGGACTTGTCGGCCTATGTTTTGAGTACACAAATGATCATGCCGGCCTTATAGGCCCTTAGGTCACATGCATAAGCTTCTATATCATGTTAGGTCATCCCATGTCGAGTATTCTCTTGTGTTTAATTCTTGTTATCTTATGATGGCCTTTCCGGTTCATTTACCCATGATAGTATGATAAGAAGGATACGTTATGTTGGTACTCGATTGAGTTAGGAACCGGGTGCCCGTCGCGGCCCTACAGTTTGGGTCGTGACAAAAGTGGTATCAGAGCAATTCTGTCCTAGGGAGTCTACAAGTTGTGTCTAGTAGAGTCTTGTTTATGGGTGTGTTGTGCATCACACTTATAAGTAGGAGGCTACAAGGCATTTTGGACTGTCACTCTTTCTTCTTACTCTAGATCGTGTGGTAGAGCTTAGTTGTAAGAATTCAAACTACTAAATTTTATTTTATTCGTAATACAACGATACCTACATCGAGAAAGACAGTTGGTAAGAGATTAAATGTGGCTGTTGAAGAGTTGAGTCAGAGGAACTCGATTTTGCATCATGCTTATGATGAGTATATGTAAGGTCTTCAGCAGATCATGTGTGTACTAAGATGTGTAAGCTTCTTGATAAGGAGCCCTAAGGCAAGAATATCTATCCACCCATATGGTAAAAATAAATAAGAGAATCAAAAGGTAGATACAAGTTTCGACAAGTAAAAGAAGCAAGATGAAGAAGGGCACGAGGTACCTAGTTAATGAAGATTATCAGTATTTGCAATTCAGATAGAAAAATACAAACATTATGAGTTACTTTCAACAGTAATAGAGTAATACACAATTGGACACACTCATCTTAATTATGCCCTATGGGAGTCAGCAGATATAGTTTAAGAGAAGGATAGGATATCAGGATTAAGCTGGGGTTAGAGTAACCCAAAAATGGTGGATGGATTGTTATCATTAGCTAACATTTCCGAAGATAGTGCAAATGTGGTAATAGATCGCCTTGTGAGACACCCAGATGGTAAACTCTAGAATAGTACAGTCAGATATGAATACTAGAATGTTCAGAAATTTCAGACGATAGGCAATGGAATCCTAGAAGGGATAAATATTTACCTTAGTATGATTCCAGTCCCGAGTAAAAAAAAGAGAATGTTAGGAATTCCGAAGAGCCAGTGAGATGAAGCAAGGGGAGCTAAAATTGAAAGAACGTTTTATTGAAGTTTTCAGAATAAAGTGATAGACAAAAATATTATTCGGAGAATAAGAAGAGAGTAAATGAAGCACCATGAGTAATATTTGATATATGGGAGATAACGGTAAATCAAAATATGACACGATGACATAGTCTATAGTCAAGTGAAGGAAAAGACAAGAGGAGACATGCCTTGAAACAATAGAAGAGTATAAGCCATAAAGTCATATCCTTCTTTTGAGAAATAAGTTGGTGACTCCAACGTGATTACTGGAAGGAAACGTTAGACCCCAGAGTAATAAAAATTAGTATGAGCTAGTGAACAAGATAAACTGAATATGAATTAGGGACCGAATGATTTGACAATAGTCAACATCATAAGAATTTTAGATATCACGTTCCGGCTATAATAGAATGGACAATAGAAGAATAGCCTTTAAAGGTCTTTCAAGAAGACGCTTCCCTAAAGCGAGCATTGCGAGCAAAGTTAAGCTTAAGAGACTAAGTGTGCCAGTTACACTAGGTGTCACCCTTGTGCGTAAGAACTTTAGTTATCCTTGGTATAGAAGGGTTACTGCAAGGCGGGTAAGATGTTAGTAAAGATTTGAAAAGATGCCAAAGATGAAGAGGTAACTATGGAATAGTAAAGAAAGAATGTGGTAAAAAGCTAAAAGGAATGAGATTGCATTTATTCAGATCCTACCGATACGATACGACTCCAAAATATTATGCAAGCATGATGCCCGGGAGAGGCAGTAAGGGTTCCGCACCAGATGATACTGATAAATAAGTGGGAATGAACACTCAATACATAAGGAGCCAGTACAAGAGGTAAGTTAAGACAAAGGACATAACCCAAGAGGGGTTACGCAGAATATAGATATAAGAATGGACCAACGAGTAGTATGTAGTGGATTCAGGAAGAGTCTAGTTATGGCTAGACAAGAGGATACAAATAAATCAACTGATCATGCAAGATAAACATAGTGAACCCCAACATAGGGAATCCAGTCTCGCAGATACGAGATTGCAATTATTGAAAAATTTTCAAATAGGAGTTGGGTTAGTTAAAGGTACTGTATAAGTGTTCCAGAAATAAAAGAGAGTGCCACTGGGGAGACATTCAAAATTTCAGTTCAGAAGCAACCCTACGAGTACAAGGGCGCAGAGGTATGTAACTAAGGATAATTATAGGCGAGTAAGAACATCAAAGATTCCTTCGGTTATGCGATGTAATAAGCTCGTAGCTTTACAAGAGTCAGAGGGTCTCCACTATGTACTACCCCGAAAAACTAGCTGAGGAAATAGGCTTCAACCTAAGCATAGAACATAAAGAAGAAATGGTCTTGTAACAATAGTCTCACTACAATATTGTGTACACTCCATAAGAAAGTGGCACCATCGTGGCTAATGAATGGGAAGTAAAAATCAAAGGTGATATTTGAGATCATATGAGTTACAGGAAATTCAGTATTCGTGGGTAACAAGATAAGCCAAGTATTCATGCAACAAGTGACAGAATGACCAGGAAAATTAATTACTTACATTTAAAGATAACTTAGAAGACACAAAAGGAAATCTATGGTGCTAGCAATTTAAAGGAAGATTGTGAGTAGTATAAATAGATATGTGTAGGTCGCAAGCTAAAGTATGATAGAGTGACAAGGTTTTAAGTAGACGAGAGTAAGGCTATGAAAAATGAGTGAGAAGGTGACGAGAGCAGGTAAGGCCTCGAGATTAAGCCTATCAAAACAAGAGAGCTGATGGTTTTCATGAGTTATAGAAAGCTCGGTACAGTCTAAAGAAACTCAAAGGAGTCTAAGAATACG
The DNA here is from genome assembly GCF_000390325.3 of Nicotiana tomentosiformis. Classification (NCBI taxonomy): domain Eukaryota; kingdom Viridiplantae; phylum Streptophyta; class Magnoliopsida; order Solanales; family Solanaceae; genus Nicotiana; species Nicotiana tomentosiformis. Next base: position 26,790,243 of record NC_090817.1, read on the forward strand.
AGCAATTAGAAGAGATGAAATGTTTCCCTGATAGTAGAATAAGGGTATAATGGTGATAGATAAGAGGATGGCGTTCAGGCTTTTGAATGAGTAATGATTTTAAGAAAAGGGATTTCATGAATTGCATGGGATTAGAATACCCATATAAGATGAATCATTCCAGGATGCAATGAAATACGATTATTTAAGTATAGTATCACCCCTAGGTGGATCAGGAAAATCACTTCAGATGTTCCCCGATGAGACGTGAGCCCTAGTGATAATGTATTACGTAAGAGGTCTCAAGTTATCAGTGGTAGATATAGATCAACATTAAGGTGAATCAACAATAGATGGATAAAAATTCCAAAGTATAAGAGGAGGTTATGATGAAATTCTTTAGATGAATAGTAATAAGGAAGAATTAAAGGACTCAGATTTATACATATGGGATAAGCAATGATAGAGTAACCTGGAGTTGGGTAGCAGACCTCAGTAATAATAAACCGAAGTAAGTGTTATAGTACGGTATGACCTACCTAGATGCACTAAAGCCATAAGGACAGATAACCAAGGCTAGGAAACAAAATATAGCAATAGTGGTACATTCAACAAAGTACCAAGCGAAGAACTTCAGTATACCTATAGATGCCAGAGGGACAGCTTGTTGTAGTCCTATATATGTTCACAAAGTGAGGCCTAAAGATTGGCTAAAAGCTGGAGGAAAATGAGAGAAGAGTCACATAGGCGCACATACAAGGACAAACTCATACAGACTGTACGATATAAGGTAGCAGTAGTTACGAGATTGGAAGAATTCTGACCACGAGTCGTGGCATGAGAAAGAGGCCTAAAGGGGGGGATGCCCTGGCCTTTGAATTTATTCATAGAACCGTTGCCTAGATGGCAAAGGACAATATTAAAGTATTCATAAGAGCCATAGGTTATGAGAATGATAAGCGCATCAGTAAACATTCGAGGACGAATATTCCAAAGGGGGAAATGATGTTACACCCTATATTTTTGTACGTGAAAGTACGTCGTAAGTCAATTGATGTAAGCTTGAAAATGAGATCCTCTTTGAAATTATATAAAGTGATTTAATGATGTTACGTCCTATTTTCGCAAGCCTTTAAGAGTTATCATTCGGGGACAAATATTTCTAAAGGGAGATATTGTTACACCCCGTACTTCAGACGTCACTGTCATTATAGAATTATCTAATGTAAGCCCAAAAAGGACGAAATCTTTCTACAAGGATAAGAAAGGTTTACCGAAGTCTTAAGTAAGTTAAGATAAATATGAGATTTGTTAATCATGATTTAAATGAGTTTAAAGTCATGATATTACTATATATGATGTTTGTATATGAAATATAAAGTTTGGGAAAAATCGGATTTAAGTTGCGGAAAGAACCGACTAAGAATTTACCTTGTAATGAAGCTTTTTGGGCAATACATTTTGTATAATTTATGATGTCTTTTTGGGAAATATTATACACCAAATTTAAGGTATTTGAGTCTAGTTTCTAACTTATTTAACCGTTCGTCGATACGATATCGGAGTAGAGAGATATTCACGTGTTTGCGAGACTGCGCAAGCAGTACCCATGGGACCCACAAAGTCGGGGAAAGTTTCCAGCTTGTGTTTAAGTCAATTCTCCGTCGTTTTAACTCATTTTTCTAGTCCAAAACAATTCCTAAATCCTCCTAAATTCTCTCCAATGGTTTCTCCATGATTCTAGGGTGAGAACCTAAGATAAAAATATGAATCCAACGCTAGAAATCCTGTGGTGCTTCCTAGATCGTAGTTCTTCATCTTGTGGCTGTTTTGGAGGGTTCTTCAAAGGTAAGTAACCTCAGATTTCATGTTCTTCTTATTGAATAAGGTAATAATCAGTCCCTCCTTCATATGTTAGATTTTCAAGGCAAACTACAAGTGTTTTCACACCAACTTGAACACCAAAATTTGATTCAAGAAGAGAATACAACACCTATAGTGTTGGGGTATTATTGAGGATAGTTGTAGACTGTGCTTGGCTGAAATTTTGTGTTGTTTCTACTGTTTAAGGTTAGTATAAAATCCTACTATATGCACTTGAAGTTGTTTGTGTGTTGATTGTATTATTTGAGCAAAATACTACAAGAGGAGACTTGAAATAGTTTGAGGTGTTATGGGTTTTAATGGACTATTTTGGGAAGGCTGTTTTCATGAACTATAAATGGCTGGCAAATGAGGAAAATAACTTTATTATGATATGGTTTCTATTTTTATGCATGTCTATATGGTTATCAAGTGAATTGGTGAAAGAAGCATACGAAACTTGAGATTGAAAGTAAAGATTAACTTAAGTCACTTCTATGGTGTTGTATTGCCATTGAGGGTTGCTGTAAGCTAAATATAACTTGAATTTCGACTTAAAGCTACTATAAGAGGTATGTATATGGTGTTCTTGCATGTTCTTAAGGTTATCTTGACATTGATTAAGTTAAATGGATGGACTAGACATGAACTAGTGAATAAAGGTACTAATTGAATATAATTGGAGTTGTGGATTGTATTCTTTGTTATAAATATATGGTGTAAGGCTGGAATAAATGATGAATGATTCATTATCATGTTAATGATACTAGTAAGTTAAGGTAATAAGTCTATAAGGGGTGATATGGGGTATACGGATTCCAATTAGGCTTGTAGCTCGTCGTGAAGTAGTTGTGATTTGTTGTTGTTATATGGTGTCTTGTTATTGATAATTATGTATTGCTGGATTTCTCTGGTCATTGTTGTTGGTATATGGTATTGGAGGATGCTCTTGTTACATGGGAGATACTGCCCAAATTTACATAAACGAGTTACTAGTTTAAGTTGCGGACTTAGCCTTTACTCAACACTGATTTTGAATCTTCTTATGCTATGGTATATTGAGTTGAGTTATTTGAAAAATTGCTTGGAAGGTATTAAGGACTCAATGGAGCTAAGGTATGTTAAGGCTATCCGTTCTTTACTTTTGGCATGATCCATATGATACAAACGAAACATGCAAATGTGGAACTTTCCTAAATGACTCTTTTCATAGAAGTACTAGGGCTGCCTATGTTCTTGATTCCCCATGTGTCATATTATTATATCTTCTGTTCAGGAGTATCAGAAAAATACGTAAGTTGCTAAAGTTTATCCGAAGGCATATTGATTTTATAACATTCCGAGAAATCTTACTGACTTACTTTATTATGCATTGCATTCATTTATACATGTACATTGACCCATGACCAGATAGAGTTATATACGCATATATTATATGTATATGGAATATGGGAAAAGGTTATGGCGTTATCTATGCACCACCACCTGATCAGCTGGTATACGTTGATGATTTCGCCCGCAGTGGCTGAGATGATATGATGGGATGCCTTCAAAGGCTTGATGATGTTATATATGCATATAACTATGCATGGTATGGCATTTATATGCACATGCATGATATTATAAATTTTTCATGATTCACAGAGCTATTCAGAATTACAGGTTGAGTTCTTTACTCCCTGTTTCTTTCATGTCTTTTATATACTGCTTTCATGCCTTACATATTTGGTACTTTATTTGTAGTGACGTCCCTTTTACCTGGGGACGCTGCGTTTAATGCCCGCAGGTCCCGATAGATAGGTTGAGAGTCCTCCTAGTAGGCTATCAGCTCAATGGAAGGTGTTGGTACACTCCACTTGCTCCGGAGTTGCCTATCTGGTCAGTATGATTTGGACATATATTGATTGGTATGGCGGGGCCATATCTCGATCTTTATGATATTTATGTACTCGTAGATGCTTGTAGACAGATGTAATGTATATGAATAATTGTATGGCCTTGTTGGCCTATATGTTGAGTATACAAATGATCATGTCGGCCTTATAGGCCCGTAGGTCGCTTGCATAAGATTTTATATCATGTTGGGTCATCCCATGTCGAGTATTCTCTTATGTTTAATTCTAGTTATCTCATGACGGCCTTTCTTTATTTTTCCATGATAGTATGATAAGAAGGATACGTTACATTGGTACTCGGTTGAGTTAGGCACTAGGTGCCTGTCACGACCCTATGGTTTGGGTCGTGACAATCGACTTCGTACCACTCAGTCTCGGCAATTGAGTTATACCGACCGTAAAGTTTGTGATGTGTCCTTCATGGTTGGAGAGAGAGTATTGCTCCGGGTTTCACCCATGAAGGGTGTGATGAGGTTCAGAAAGAAAGGCAATTTGAGCCCTAGGTATATGAGACCCTTTTGAGATTCTTGAGAGAGTGGGTGAAGTGGCCTACAAGCTTGCATTGCCACCCAGTTTATCAGCAGTCCATCCAGTGTTCCTTGTGTCCATGATTCGGACATATCATGGTGATCCATCCCATGTGTTAGATTTTAGCTCAGTCCAATTTGACATGGATTTGACTTATATGGAGGACCCGATGGCTATTCTAGCCCGGCAGGTCCGGTAGTTGAGGTCTAAGAGTTATCCTTTAGTTGGAGTGTAGTGGAGAGGTCAGCCGATCGAGGAAGCCACTTGGGAGTCCGAGTCGAACATACAAAGTAGATATCCACACCTTTTCACCAGTACAAGTACTTTTCTATGTCCGTTCGAGGACGAACGTTTGTTTTAGAGGTGGAGAATGTGATCACCCGATAGGTCATTTATAGTTTTAACCCTCAATTCTGTGTTTCGAAATGCCGAATAGCTCTGTTTATCCTTCCTCGATTTGCATGCACAATCAATGTCCTTTTCTGGTAGGTTTCTACGTGAAAAAGTTAATAAAAAGGTGAAATTGTGCTTTAACAATTATTTGAATTGATTTCGGTTAACGTTTTGAACAAACTGACCCAGATTTGTGTTTTGACAGTCCTTGTGGGTCTATATCATGATTTTGGACTTGGACGTATGTCCAGAATCGAATTCGAAAGTCCCTAGCTTGAATTGTCGCCATTTGTTGAAAAGTAGAAGTTTAAAGGTTTAAAACAATTCCACGTTTGGCCGTAGTTTGACTTTATTGCTACCGAGCACGGATTTTAGTTTGGAACTTGGTATAAGTTCATTACAGTATTTATGACTTGTATGTAAAATTTGGTGCAAAACAGAGTTGATTTGACGTGATTCGGACATCCGGTTGAAAAGTTGCATGTTCTTAAGTTTCATTCAAAATTTCATTCGTTTTGGTATCCGATTCATATTTTAGGTGTTATTTTGGTGTTTTGATCATGCGAACGAGTTTGTATGATATTTTTGGACTTGTGTGCATATTTAGTTTGGATCTTTGAGGGCTCGGGTGAGTTTCGGATAGGTTGCAGATGTTTTGAACTTAAGGAAATTGCTGGTTCTAGTGCAGGTTTCTGACCTCGCAATTGCGAAGTCAGTGTCACATTTGCGAGCATTGATGTGTTCTGTCAGGTTCGCATTTGCAAACAAGTATTTTGCATTTGCGAAATGGAACTGGGGAGGGTGGTTCGCATTTGCGATCAATGGTCGTAATTGCTGAAGTCCAAGTTAGCATTTGCGAACAAACCATCGCATTTGCGATGGCAGCAAAGATGGGGGATCTTCGCATTTGCAAATTCTTTCTCGCATTTGTGGGGTTCGCGATTGCGAACCTCAGGTCGCAATTGCGACATTTGTGCCTAGACAAAAGAAGGAAAAAATGGGAATTAGCTCATTTGTTTCAAATTCTCAACCCTAAATATCTTCCTGGCAATTTTCCCAAGAGCTTTTCTTCCTAAATTCATTGGTAAATGACTCTAATCTACTTTCTTTCAATTACCTATTACATTTCATAAGATTTCAATGTCAAATCTAGGTTTTCCATGGTAGTAATTAGAGATTTGGGTAAAATTAGGGTTTTTTTATAAAATTAGGATTTAGATCTCAAATTGAGGTCGGATTTCGAATTGAATTGCATAACCGGGCTCGGGGGTGAATGGGTGATCGGGTGATCGGGTTTTGGTCTGAAACTCGGGTTTTTACCAAGAAGGCCCGGGGTTGACTTTTGTTGACTTTTTAAATAATGATCTAAATTGAACCTCTTTCATTCGTGGGTAGTTTCTAAGACTTATTTTGAATCGTTTGGTCAATAATTTACTAGATTTGATTGGTTTGGTGGCTTGTTCGAAAGGCAAGGCCGTGGTTTAACCTTGAGTTGATTGCGGAGTGAGGTAAGTGTTGGGTCTAATCTTGATTCGAGGGAATATGAATCCTTGAGCTATGTGCTATGTGAATTTCATAAGTAGCGGCGTATAGGTGAGGTGACGAGTGTCTATACACCGTTAATTACTTGTTTCCATGTATACCCGAATTTCATTAATTATAGCCTTCTATTTCTTGATTGTTACATGCCTTAATTGCTTCATATGCCTTAATTTGTTACTTATTATTTATTATTCTCGCATTATACATGTTAATTTCTTCCATGCTCTCATGCTTAATTGATACTTGCCTTAATTGTCTTACTTGTACCTTTTAACTGTCATATATTTAACTTGTCTTGTTGCTCAGTATTAAGTGTAGTCTTTCATGATTTGGTATGAGATTCCTTCTTGATTCGTAGCTTTCATATTCGTTAATTATAGAGATTCTTGTGATTCGAGTTGTTAAATTGATTGCACTTATTTATTTATTTATGGATCGGGCTGCACGCCGCAATAGGTAAAATAAGGGAGGATTTATATTGATGCGGTGTGATCGGATTGCGTGCCGCAACAGGTAAAATAAGGATGGATTGATATGGTGAAATAAAGGAGAATTATGATATTGATAAATGATGAAATACGGTGGGATCGGGTTGCGTGCTGCAACATGTGAAATAAGGGTGGATTGATATGGTGAAATAAGGGAGAATTATGATATTGACTCTGATTATATGATGGGATCGGTTTGCGCGCCGCAACATATATATTTACTTATTATTATTATTATTATTATTATTATTATTATTATTATTATTATTATTATTATTATTATTATTATTATTATTATATATTTACATGGTGGAATAAGGGAGGATCATGTTGTATGGTGGGATCGAGTTGTGCACCGCAATAATTTATGTATTTTCTATTCCTTATTGTATTGTGTTGGCTTCGGTACTTTCGTACGAGACTCTAAGGATTGGTATTTCTGGTATTTATTAGTTTTCTTTGAAGATTGAGTTATTTTCACGAGTTAACTGCCTTATTTCATTTTCGTATTTTTCTTTCCTCTCATTATTTTATACTGCGTACAAGTTATTGTAAGTGGCCCATCTTAGCCTCGTCACTACTTCGTCGAGGTTAGGCTCGACACTTACAGAGTACATGGGGTCGGTTGTACTCATATTACACTCTGCACTTCTTGTGCAGATTTTGGAGTCGGTCCCAGCGACTGTTAGTAGATTGCCCGGGCTGACTATCAGTACGGAGACTTGAGGTACAATTGCTCGGTGTTCGCAGCCCTGAAGTCCCCTTCTGCTTTATCTTAGTTGTGTATTTTCATTCAGATAACTTTACTTTCATTCATACCTTTATCTGTATTATTCTAACAGCTCGTGCACTTGTGCACCAGATTCAGGGTTGTATTTAGATATTTCAGTTGTTATGACTTTCCGCATTTTATCTCAGTTATTTCAGTAATTGGCATTAGTTAAATTGGATTTGTTTACAAATGGCTTAAAACTAATCTAACGTTGGCTTGCCTGGCAAGTGAAATGTTAGGCGTCAATACGGTCCCGAGGTCGAGAATTCCGGATCGTGACAATTAAAGAACTTTGTATCTAAGAGTTTTAGTCAAACGAGAGAATTCACTTCTATTTTTCCTTTTTATATTCTTTTTTTTGTCTTTTGTGGGAAGGGGTGAACACAGGAGGAGAGGATATTATAATTTACAACATAAGTAGTACTTTGTAATATAATGTATCAAATACGATTGGACTCGATTAGTGATAGAGTGGGTAGACTTGCAATTACAGAGTTATTGCCAAACCTATATGAACGTCTTTTATCTTACAAATCATCATATCATACTATACTATACTGAAAAAGTAGGAAGACCCTAATTGTAATTGTAAAGTTGAATTATCAAAATATTCATCAAAATCTGGATGACATTTTTACTCCCTCATCTAAATATTATTTTAATAATATATTTGTATGGAATAGTAAATTTACTTTCCATACATGATAAATAAATAAATTAGATGGGAAGTTACCCACGAATTAACTTATTCATTATGCTCTAAAAGGAGAATTTAAGGAGTTGCATAACAATAGTGCATTGTTGATCCGGTACATGGCCTATAACCTTTATGTATATAATCATTAATGATGCATTATAGAAAGGAATTTTACAGGTTAGAAGCGTATTGGATGATAGGGTGTGAAGTTGATGATACCTCTTTCACATTCACCCTGTTCTAAACATAATTTAAAATAATAAAATTGCTCTCTACCAATTTGAGGAACTGGATTATGAGTGGAGTTCCTCCTCAAAAATGAATTAAGTGTTTCTCATGTAAGAGTATTAAAAAATGGATTTTTTCCTTCCTATACGATATTTAAAACTTATTTATCAAAATTGTGCTACTTTTGTATATTACCTGCCCTAAATAAGGATTGCTTACAATTTATATACAATTCACTATTAGTGCCTTAAATTACGGGATTCAGTTACACCATTTTTCTTTTTTTTCTTTCTCCTCTTTCCCTATTATCTATCATCTCTCTCTATGTACAATTCATAATTAGTGCTTTAAATTAGGGGATTCAATTACACCATTTTTTTTCTTCTCTCCTCTCCTCTTTCCCTATTCTTCGCCATCTCTCTCTATGTACAATTCATTATTAGTGTGATCACAAGTAAATTAAAACGATCCAATGGTTCTCACAAGTCACAAACAGAAATTTAATGGGATATCGTGTAGCTTCTTCAAAGCAAAAATCATAAAGCCGTTAATAATTCTAATTAGGTCCGACAATGAAGAACTAACTAATGCATTGGAATTGAATTTTCTTTTTCTGATATATTAAACTGATATTCTGAAGATTTTATTTTACATAGTCACGTTGGTTCCTGCACAAGTAAAAATGCTTTCTTGTGCTGTCAATTGTCGACTTGTCTTGCACGAGAACTACATCAAATATTCACATAAAAGCTTTACAGATTACCTAACTACTTCCTGTCTCTTTAAGCACGAAGCCTTACAGTAATGTCAAAATACCTATATCTTGACTGCTCAATATTTGTTAATTCAATATAACCTTTGCTATGTTTTGAATCCATTTTGAGTTCATGAATTTATTTTGTATTTCCCTTTGGACTAATGATGTTCATATATAGATTTTAGGGCAAAGTAAAAATGTCTGTGGGGAAGAACAATTAATTATATAGTATACAATTTATTTATAATTTATCTACAATTTTCATACATTATTTTTATCCAGTTAAATGCAACTACAACATCATACAACTTAAATACAATTTTCATACAAATTTTATACAATATGTCTTTTGTATGTAGTTTATATATGAATTGTATATATTTTGTATGTGGTGTGTTCTTCTAACTCTCTCAAATTACAATCAAAACTTTCTCTCTTAATACTTTTGATACATATTAACTGTGTTATGTAAAAAGATAGTATTTATAACTTGAATACAATTTTTTTACAACGATTCATACATTATTCATACAACATTCAAATAAAATATATATATATATAACTAAAAGATAATACAACTAAAATACAATTTAGATACAACTTTAATACAATTTCGTAAGTATATTGTAACGACCCGACATGTCGTTTTGCTTTCTATATCCCGTTCCCCTAAATAAGACTCCCTGTATGTGTTTTTATTATTTTATGACTTGTGGGGATGGTTAATTCGGGATTTGGAAGAGTTTGGGTTAAAATCGGAACACTCGGTTCCTTAAAGTTGGCAAAAAGGGCTAAGTTTGACTTTGGTCAACGTTTTGAGTAAACTGCCTCGAAACAGGGATTTGACGGTCTCTATAGGTTTGTATGATGATTTTGGACTTGGGCGTATGTTCAGATTAGGTTTTGGATGACCCGAAAGCGTTTCGGCGCTTAATATTGATAGTTGGTACCTTGAAGGTTTTAAAGTTCTTTAAATTTGGTTTAGAGTAGGTTTTGGGGTTATCAAGGTCCGTTTGGGATTCCGAGCCAGGAAATAGTTCCGTATGGTAATTTAAGAATGGCACGCAAAATTTGGTGTCATTCCGAGTAGTTAAGGTATATTTCGGCACGTTCGGAGTAAGTTGGAAGAAATTGAAGTTCATAAGGTAATTCAATTTGGTTTGTGGTGTGATTCTTAGTTTTGATGTTGTTTTATACATTCCGAAGGTGCGAGTGAGTCCATTTTATGTTTTCAAACTTAATGGTATGTTTGGGCGGGGGGCCCGAGGACCTCAGGTGTTAATCAGACGAGGCGCGGACCAAGTTTTGGACTTAGAGGAAATGGCAGAAACATCCAGCTTCTAGTGCAATCACACATGCGGAAGGCCAGCCGCAGGTGCGAGCTCGCATAAGCGAGCCAGTAACCGCAGAAGCGGCCCAGCAAAGGCTGCCCATGAATCGCAAAAGTGGGACCGCACCTGCGGAGGCGCAGGTGCGAAGCAGGCGATCACAGAAGCGGGGGAAGGCGCAGGTGCGACATGCTCACCACAGAAGCGGTCTTGCAAAAGCGAGCCGCTGGTCGCAGAGCGAAGACTGCATCTGCGAGGCCCTTTCTATAGATGCGGAGCCGCAGATGCGGCCAAGGAGCTGCAGAAGAGAAAGTCCTGGAGGCAGTGAACTTCATTTATTACGAGACTTAAGCCATTTCTAACCAATTTCTCTCAGTTTTGGGCAATTTTGGAGCTTCTTGAGAGGGGTATTCACCTAGCAACTTGGAAGTAAGTAAATTCTATCTAATGTAAGTTAAATACGTAGATTATGGGTAGATTTTACCATGTAAATTTGTGAAAACTGTGGGTTTAGATGAACAACCTAGGATTTGATAAAAAATGAGATTTAACCACGAAAATAGTTATGGAATTGAGTGAAAATTATATATTTGAGTTCGTGAGGTCATGGGTAACAACTTTCTTTGAAAATTTCCGGAATCCGAGTACGTGGGCCCGGGGATGAATTTTAGGAATCCTTCAATTGGGTTTGGGTAATCACTCTTATAGTTAGAATATGAACTTTTGAACATCTATTGATTTATTTATACAATATTTTACTAGTTTTGGATTTTTCGGCACTGAGTTGAGGCTTTAGAGCAAATTTCAGTGTTACACCCCATGTTTTCGTACGTGAAAATGTGCCATGAATAAATTAATGGAAGCTCGGAAATGAGTCGTAAGTTAATCGACGTAAGTTCGGGAATGAGATTATTGTAAGATTATAAGTATTATGCTATTTCAAACAAGTGATGAGTAAATTCGTGAAGGTGAGAGGATACGCAAATCAAAAAAAATAAATTTTGTCGAAATTTGATATTTTGGGATAAAATACGGCCCGAGCTAAAATATTCGGTATTTATGGACTAGTGCCATACAAGGTACCACATGACCATGATAGTGACGTGTACAAGGTGTGCTAAAAATGAGCAATATTTTAAGTAATTTGAGATAATTCTTAATTGTGTGAGTAATTGGTTAATTACCGAGTAACAAAATATTACCTAACTAAATTAATAAGTTAGGTGGATAAAGACTAAAATCTTCCCCCACCCCACGTGGCAGCAAGCCACTCTAAATATATGACTCTTAAGTCATATGGATCATGTGGCAAGATTGAGGATATGTGGTTAAGCCACCACATAAGGTGGCCCCCACATCAATGTTAACAAAAAACATCTCTCACAAAGAGAGATCATATGTAACGTAAGATTTCCATGAAAATGTTCAGCAAGATTCTCATTAGTATCTTCAACAATAGATCAAAGACAAATTTCATCTTGGCTGCGTGATATTTGTTTGCAATTCAAAAGAAAGATTCAACAACTTATTCAAAATATTGGCAACGTGATTTTGCTACAAAAATCATACGAGACTACGTAATGTTGTAGCAACGGGATTTCGCGATTCTAAGGGAGTATGGTGCAACCTTGCTCAAGAATATCATATGAATTTTCCTCTACTTTGATCCGCCGTTACGTGAGTTATCACAAAAGACGTGTAATGGAAGGATTGTCAAGAGAATCGGTTCAGGTATGTTAAGGCTATCCCTTCTTTCTTTTGGCATGATCTATACGACACGAACGAAATGAGCAAATGCACAACTTCTATAAATGACTCTATTTATAGAAATATTAGGGGTGTCTATATTCTTGATTCCCGACATGAATTATTATTATTATATCTTCTTTTCATGGGTCTCAGAAAAATACGTATTTGATAAAATTTATCTGACATGCATATTATTTTATGACATTCCGAAAAAATCTTATTAACATATTTCTTATGCATTTCATGCATTTATACATGTACATTGACCCATGGCTATCTATATATATCTATATATATATATATATATATATATATATATATATATATATATATATATATATATATATATATATATATATATATATATATATATATATATATATATATACGGGATATGGGAAAAGGTTACGGCGTTATATACGCACCACCACCTGATCAGCTGTCTACGGAGCCTCTAAGTAGAATAGAAGAGTAATATGAAAATGCTGGCAACAAGGCCCCGGCTATACCTCAAACAGAATACACAAAGAACAAAAAGATCCATGACCCTGAGATGAAGTGGGGCTCACCAAGTCAGTTGGGAAGAACGTGTACTGCTATCACTGATCAATATCTCCTGCTGTGGAAACACTTGCATCTATTTAAAGATGCAGTGCCCCCGGCAAAAGGGACGTTAGTACCGTCGAATAGTACTAGTATGAAAACTAAACACCAATCTAAGAATTCAGAAATACATGATAAATATGATGAACCAGGGAGGCAATAGAATAATATAGATAACCATTTAAACCATAGCAAGCTTATTAAAAACTATCAATAACATTTATAGGATTTAATATGAGATCCTCTGTAACCATCTTACCCCAATATAAGCGGGTGGAGGTACAGTCCCACAATACCATAATCCCTACACAAAGCGGTCATTCTGCCTCACCCCAATATATATGCGGGTGGAGGTGTATCACAATCACAATCTCTATATCATAATCCCCACACAAAGTGGTCATGCTGCCTCACCCCAATGTATACCGGTGGAGGTGTATGACAATCACAATCTCTATACCATAATCCCCACACAAAGCGGTCATGCCGCTTCACACCAATGTATGTGGGTGGAGGTGTATAAAGATCACAATCTCTATACCATAATTCCCACACAAAGCGGTCATGCCGCCTCACCCCAATGTATATGGGTGGAGGTGTATCACAATCACAATCTCTATACCATAATCCCCACACAAAGCGGTCATGCCGCCTCACCCCAATGTATGCGGGTGGAGGTGTATCACAATGTACCTATGCATTTCATAGACCGTCCATAGGGTTTCATAACACATTAAAAACAAAAGTACAAATACGTACATCTCATAACCTTTCACACCACATATCACTTAATCCGTACTTTCAACCACTTACAATATTATTATTTTATTGGTTCTCTTGGCCATACATATGATTCTTTATTCATGGTGAAATGACCGTATTTCAAAATCCACACTTTCATTTTTTCCCTTTCATAGATCATCATCATAATTATCAACAAGTAAAATATTTCGGGAATCACAACTTTAAGTTCATTAGTAACGAAGGCTTTAAACACAATAGATTTCTTTCCAATAAATGGAATAAAATAATTGGCAATCGAAGCACAAGTTAAAATCATACACAATTTCCACTCACGAACATATAAGAACGCAAAACACATTGAAAAATACTTACAAAGCATAACATTAGCTAAAACAGCCCCATATAGGCGTTACTTGAGTTCATAAGCTTTTGGCCAATTATATTATCGAAGTTAATTTTGGAATAGTTGAGTCAATACTCATTTCATAATCTTTCTCACATTATTTCATTTCCTTGGCACCATTGGCCACAAGTATAACTTTCACTATTTGCACGTTGGCCGCACTTTATATTCCCAATTCACTGATTTCACTCCAACCATCTTTATAGGCTAGCAACAGTAATACATTTCCAATCAAGACTTTAGGTACACATATGATCAATTAAGAGTCTTAATAATATTGAGATTTTTCTCACACAATTTGGCATACTAGATTTCATTTAAAATACGATTCAAAGCCACAACATTTTAATACGCAACCCCTACTTTGAAACTCACAGGAACATTATGGAGTTCGATTCCAAGAGAGAAAGTTTAGCAAACATACTTCACTTGAGCTTCCTTACACTCTAAATGTTCCAGAATTCTTAGCAACTTCAATCTATTTTAGAAATATAACACATTGAACCAAAATTAGGAAGATGATCATGGTTCTAGCTCATTTGAGCATTTTATCAAACACTAGTTGTGAATTAAGGTTTCAAGGTCCTTTAATGGAGGATTCCACCATCTCACTACCCAATCTTTATCATTTTTATCTCAACAATCTTCCTACACTCTTTGATAATACATGCATGTAAAATAAATAACTCTCATGCCCAGATATTATCTTGCTAATTATCCATTTCTACACAAAATTCGAAATTGAGTGTTATAGTGTAGAATCTTACGTCTAGGATGAAGATCTAGTGAGTTTTTCTTGTTAATCTCCAAAGATTTGAGCAAGAATCAAAGGAAAATTTGTTGAAGAACACCTTCTCACTCTAAGACACACTCTCTCTCTCCCTCTAAAAATATCAGATTTGGCCCAAATGACTTAACTCCTCTCTATTCCCGGCCTTGGGGTTATTTAATGAGTTCCCACGTCCGCGGCCGCGGATTTGGCCACGGATTGGAGGCAGAAACTCTCAAATATGTGCGACCACGGATTTGGCCACGCATCTGGCCGCGCATATGACACAGGTCCAGTAAAATGGCCATAACTTTCTGTATTCATATCCAAATGATGAAAGGTTTGAAGCGTTGGAAACTAGATTCAATGGAATTTAATTTGATAGGTTATACACCATATAAAACTTCATCACTTGAGAGTTATGCTCGTTTGAAGTTAGATCGTGTGCAAACTCACTTGAAAGTTTATCCCATCATAAAATTTTCAACTTAACTTAGCCTTAGGGATCTTCTTAGACCATAAACTATTCTTAATGCACCTCATATATATATATATATATATATATATATATATATATATATATATATATATATATATATATATATATATATATATATATATATATTATCATCATAAATTGATATCACTCAACTTATCAGTCTTGTTCATACCCGAATTAATATAATTAGCACCCGCCAATCTTATTAATGGTCTTAAAACACTTCGAAATTTTTTCGGGGTTTTACATTCTCCCCCACTTAAGAACATGCTTCTTCGAATGTTTTACAAGTCATTATTAGGCTCAGTATTATCCTCCTTTCACCTTAACCATTATCTTTAATCGTTCTTGACTTCATATAGATCTTAGATATTCTTCCAACATTTCAGCTTTCTTAAGGCCCCAAAAATTTGGCTAACTCCCAATTTTTTCAGAAATTTCGGCAGAGTATCCTCTGCAATTGGGCATAACCACCTGCCAGAGAATCACCAAAACCAGTCCTAACAACATACACATTAACCAATGATGCGACATAACATTAAAACAATGCCAACCGTGGACTCACGAGCAATATACTACCAAAAAAGGACACTCTTAACATAAGCTGTACAAATGATACGTAATTCATAGGGAACAATTTCATAGAATGATTACATAGCTATTCAAACAAATAAGGGTACTTTTTCTTCATATCTTCCTCCGCCTCCCAAGTAGCCTCTTCAACCCGTTAGTTTCGCCATAGCACTTTCACGGAGGCAATTTCTTTATTTCTCAACTTTCGGACTTGCCGATCAATAATAGAAACTGGAATTTCTTCATAAGTCAATTCTTCATTAACCTCCATAGTCTCAACCGGAACAATGACTGTCGGGTTTTCAACTACTTTCTTCAACATAGACACATGAAACACCGGGTGCACCAATGACATTTCAGGCGGTAGCTTAGGCTTGTACGCCACCTCACCGATCCTCTGAATGATTATGTACGGTCCGACATGCCTCGGACTCAATTTTCTTTTCTTAACAAATTGCATTACACCTTTCATGGGGGAAACTTTCCAGAATATCCAATCATCTTCTTTGAACCCCAAATCTCTACGACGAATATCCGAATAGGACTTCTGACGACTCTGATCAGTCTTCAACCGCTCCTTAATCATTTTAACTTTTTCCATACTATGATGTACGAGGTCTGGCCCTATCAACTCTGCTTCCCCAATTTCGAACCACCCAAAGGGAGATCTACATCTCCTACCATATACAACCTCGAACGGTGCCATTTGAATGCTAGCATGATAATTTTTGTTATAGGGAAATTATACGAGTGGTAAATGATCATCCCAACTACCTTTGAAGTCTAGAACACAAGCACGCAACATATCCTCAAGCGTCTGAACTGTTCGCTCTGCCTGCCCGTCAGTCTACGGGTGAAAGGCGGTACTAAGATTCATCTGTGTACCCAAGACTTTCTGAAATTTCTTACAAAAATTAGCAGTGAATTGTGCCCCCCGATCAGAAGTGATGGAAACATCACATTTACCCCCCTACTCGTTTTGTCTTTCTTAAAGCCTTGGAATTTTAGCTAAATTGCAAATCCATGATTAACTCATTCCAAGAACTCGCAAGCCTTTCACATTTGACATGTAGTACTTCTTTGGGTTCCATTGTCCCTGACTTTCTAACAAGTATAAAAACCTTTTTGCAAACCTTACTTTTAGTTTCTAGTATTGTTAACCCTGTCATGTCTATTGTCACGTACGAAGAATTTACATTTCTTAACCTTCCACATTATTTTCGTACTAGTAGTTTATCATCTGCATATCCTCTCAGAGAATCATGTTACCTCTTACCACTTTTATATACTACACATGTCTTCAACAAAATAAACAAACATCATAGTTACACGGCCCATCTCTCGTTTTATTGAACTTAAGTAGCCTTACCATGGCCCTTCCCTCCTCACTTGGGGTGAATGTTTCACATTTCGACATAACTTTTGAATTTAGCAATTTGAGAACACAAGTCCCACATCTCTAGTCCTCCTGTATATGATATACTATTAGGGATATTTAAGTCCCCATGATATTAACCTCAAATGTCCTCTACTCTTATTCAGCCACATAGGCTTGGGATCCAAATCCCTCCCGTCAATATCCTTTTTGGAGTGTAACACCACTTCACACATTCCTGGGATTTTTATAACATTCATAGTGCTAGGGTCTTCTCATTGTGGGTTCAATTAACTCTCCTTTCATAACTTTTTGTCTCCCGTGAGAGACCTACACATTTATCATTACTCTCCAGGCCATGCCTTTCTTATATCATGTGCCTATGTAACAAATTTACATCTTAGGATCATATACATGGTTCCCACACTATTCATATGTACAAGCTAAGCTTAGGTTTCATTTATCACGTCAATGCCTCTTTGGAGGTGGGTAATCACTTCTAGCACTCTTCTCATATAAAGTGCTCATGGTACTATATATTTGTCTCATATGGCCATACCATTCATTCAACATGATACATGTGCCATGTATTTAATATTCAGGCCTTTACCCATTCGTCATGTCACATGACAACATTACTTGGAATAAACCAAAAGAGCATTTAAACTTACCTTGAACTTTAACGCACGAGTTAGAGGAAGAACAATTTCCCAATCAGATTCATCGCACGATTCAGAGTATCAAAGAAGGGTATTATTCATAAATGTCCAAAAACATCCAACTTATAGATGTGGTCGACAACATACCGATAATAAGGACTCTACTAGATACGGCTCTGAGATATCCTAGGACACTTTAAAATCTTAGGCTCTGATACCACGTTTGTCACGCCCCAAAACCGAGGAGCGCGATCGGCGCTCAACCGAGAGAACCCGGCCGAGCAAGCCTGTTAGATTTCCTTCTACCCAAACTCATCCATGAATAAGGAGGAGATGTACTCCATTAATCAAACACTGAAACGATTTTATTAACAACTTCCTTTACATTCCCATTAGTAGCTTCATTCATAATTTCCAAAATATTACGAGTTTATAGAATTAATGAAAAATATGATTTCTAAATACCAACATTTCTAGTTCAATTCCCCAACATCAACCACAACCCACAACCTGTCTACGGAGCCTCTAAGTAGAATAGAAGAGTAATATGAAAATGCCGGTAATAAGGCCCCGGCTATACCTCAAACAGAATACACAAAGAATAAAAGATACATGACCCAGGGATGAAGTGGGGGCTCACTAAGTCAGCTGGTAAGAACGTGTACTGCTATTACTGATCAATATCTCCTGCTGTGGAACCACCTGCATCCATTTAAAGATGCAGCGCCCCCGGCAAAAGGGACATTAGTATCGTCAAATAGTACTAGTATGAAAACTAAACACCAATCTAAGAATTCAAAAATACAAGATAAATATGATGAACCAGGCAGGCAATAGAATAATATAGATAACCGTTTAAACCCTAGCAAGCTTATTAAAAACTATCAATAACATTTATAGGATTTAATATGAGATCCTCTATAACCATCTTCACACAAAGCGGCCCCGCCGCCTCACCCGATGTGTGTAGGTGGGGGTGTACGTACAATACCACAACTCTAATCAAGCGGCCCTTTCGCCTCACCTCAATGTATGCGGATGGATGTATAACCACAGTACCAAGAACCTACACAAAGCGGCTATGCCGCCTCACCCCAATGTAATGCGGGTGGTGGTTCCAAAACAATACCAAAACTATACACAAAGCGGTCGTAACGCCTCACCCCAATATAAGCGGGTAGAGGTGCAGTCCCACAATACCATAATCCCTACAGAAAGCGGTCATGCCACCTCACCCCAATTTATATACGGGTGGAAGTGTATCACAATCACAATCTCTATACCATAATCCCCACACAAAGCGGTCATGCCGCCTCACCCTAATGTATACGGGTGGAGGTGTATCACAATCACAATCTCTATACCATAATCTCCACACAAAGTGGTCATGCCGCCTCACCCCAATGTATGCAGGTGGAGGTGTATCACGATCACAATCTCTATACCATATTCCTCACACAAAGTGGTCATGCCGCCTCACCCCAATGTATACGGGTGGAGGTGTATCACAATCACAATCTCTATACCATAATCCCCACACAAAGCGGTCATGCCACCTCACCCCATTGTATGCGGGTGGAGGTGTATCACAATGTACCTATGCGTTTCATAGACCGTCCATAGGGTTTCATAACACATTGAAAACAAAAGTACAAACACGTACATCTCATAACCTTTCACACCACATATCACTCAATCCGTACTTTCAACCACTTATAACATTATTATTTCATTGATTCTCTTGGCCATACATATGATTATTTATTCATGGCATAATGACCGTATTTCAAAATTCACACTTTCATTTCTTCCCTTTCATTGATCATCATCATAATTATCAACAAGTAGAATATTTCGGGAATCACAACTTTAAGTTCATTAGTAATGAAGGCTTTTAACACAATAGATTTCTTTCCAATAAATGGAGTAAAATGACTGGCAATCAAAGCACAAGTTAAAATCATACACAATTTCCACTCACGAACATATAAGAACGCAAAACACATTAAAAAATACTTACAAAGCATAACATTAGCTAAAACAGCCACATATAGTCATCACTTGCGTTCATAAGCTTTTGTCCAATTATATTATCGAAGTCAATTTTGGAATAGTTGAGTCAATGCTCATTTCATAATCTTTCTCACATTATTTTATTTTCTTGGCACTATTGGCCACAAGTATAACTTTCACTGTTGGCACGTTGGCCACACTTTATATTCCCAATTTACTGATTTCACTTCCAACCATCTTTATAGGCTAGCAACAATAATATATTTCCAATCAAGACTTTAGGTACACATATGAGCAATTAAGAGTCTTAAGAATATTGAGATTTTTCTCACACAATTTGGCATACTAGCTTTCGTTTAAAATACGATTCAAAGCCACAACATTTTAATACGCAACCCATACTTTGAAACTCATGGGAACATTATGGAGTTCGATTCCAAGAGAGAAAGTTTAGCCAACATACCTCACTTGAGCTTCCTTACACTCTAAATATTCCGGAATTCTTAGCAACTTCAATCTATTTTAGAAATATAACACATTGAACCAAAATTAGGAAGATGATCATGGTTCTAGCTCATTTGAGCATTTTATCAAACACTAGTTATGAATTAAGATTTCAAGGTCCTTTAATGGAGGATTCCACCATCCCACAACCCAATCTTTATCATTTTTAGCTCAACAATCTTCCTACACTCTTTGATAATACATGCATGTAAAATAAATAACTCTCATGCCCAGATATTATCTTGCTAATTATCCATTTCTACACAAAATTCGAAATTGAGTGTTATAGTGTAGAATCTTACCTCTAGGATGAAGATCTAGTGAGTTTTTCTTGTTAATCTCCAAAGATTTGAGCAAGAATCAAAGGAAAATTTGTTGAAGAACACCTTCTCACTCTAGGGCACTCTCTCTCTCCCTCTAAAAATATCAGATTTGGCCAAAATGACTTAACTCCTCTCTATTCCCGGCCTTGGGGTTATTTAATGAGTTCCCACGTCTGCGGCCACGGATTTGGCCTCGGATTGGAGGCAAAAACTCTCAAATATGCGCGGCCACGGATTTGGCCGCGCATATGACACAGGTCCAGGAAAATGGCCATAACTTTCTGTCTACATATCCAAATGACGAACGGTTTGAAGCATTGGAACCTAGATTCAATGGGATTTAATGTGATAGGTTATAAACCATATAAAACTTCATCACTTGAGAGTTATTCTCGTTTGAAGTTAGATTTTGTGCAAACTCAGTTGAAATTTTATCCCATCATAAACCTTTCAACTTGACTTAGCCTTAGGTCTCTTATTAGACCATAAACCATTCTTAATGCACCTCATACATATATTATCATCATAAATTGATATCACTCAACTTATCAGTCTTGTTCATACCCGAATTAATAGAAGTAGCACCCACTAATCTTTTTAATGGTTTTAAACACTTCGAAATATTTTCGAGGTGTTACACCTTCTTTCTTTTGGCATGATCTATACGACACGAATGAAATGAGCAAATGCACAACTTCCATAAATGACTCTATTCATAAAAATATTAGGGGTGTCTATATTCTTGATCCCCCACGTGAATTATTATTATATCTTCTCTTCATGTGTCTTAGAAAAATACGTATTTGATAAAATTTATCCGACAGGAATATTATTTTATGACATTCCGAGAAAATCTTATTAACGTATTTCTTATGAATTTCATGCATTTATATATGTACATTGACCCATGACTAGATGGCGTTATATACGCGTATATATATATATATATGACCAGATGGCGTTATATACACGTATATATGTATATGGGATATGGAAAAAGGTTACGGTGTTATATACGCACCACCACCTGATCAACTGGTATACGTTGATGATTTTCCCATAGTAGCCGAAATGATATGATGGGATGCCCTCAGAGGCTTGATGATGTTATATACACATATACCTATGCATGGTATGTCATTTATACGTACATGCATGACATTATAAAAATAAAATGATTCACAGAGCTATGCAGACGTACATGTCGAGTCTTTTACTCCATGTTTCTCTCATGTCTATTATTTAATGATTTCCATTCCTTACATACTCGGTACATTATTTGTACCGATGTTCCTTTTGCTTGGGGACGCTGCGTTTCATGCCCGCAGGTCCCGATAAACAGGTCGAGAGTCCTCCATGTAGGCTATCAGCTCAGCGGAAGATGTTGTCCATTTGCTCCGGAGTTGCTTATTTGGTTAGTATAATTAGGACATGTATTGATTGGTATAGCGGGGCTCAGTCCCGACCTTTATGATATTTATGTACTCTTAGAGGCTTGTAGACAGATGTCAGATATATAAAAGATTGTATGGCCTTGTCAGCCTATGTTTTGAGTTTGCAAATGATCATGTTGGCCTTATAGGCTCGTATGTCACATGTGTAAGTTTTTATATTAGGTTGGGTCGTTCTATATGGAGTACTCCCCCATGTTCATTCTGGTTAGCCCATGATGGCCCGTTTGCCCCATTTTCCAATGAAAGTACGATAAGAATGATATGCTATGTTGGTACTAGGTTGAGTAAGGTACCGGGTGCCCGTCGAGGTCCATCGTTTTGGGTCGTGACAAAAGTGGTATCAGAGCAGTTCTGTCCTAGGGAGTCTACAAGCCATGTCTGGTAGAGTCTTGTTTATGGGTGTGTTGTGCACCATACTTATAAGCAGGAGGCTACAGGGCATTTAGGACTGTCACTCTTTCTTCTTACTCTAGATCGTGTGCTAGAGCTCATTTGTAAGAACTCAAATTCCTAAACTCTATCTTATTCATAATACGACGATGTCTATATCTAGAAAGACGGTTGGTAAGGGATTGAATGCGGCTGTGGAAGGGTTGAGTCAGAGGAACTCGATTTTGCATCATGCTTATGATAAGTAAATGTAAGGTCTCCAGCAGATCATGTACACACTAAGACGTGTGAGTTTCTGGAAAGGGATACCTAAGGCATGAATATCGATCCACCCATATGGTAAGAAGCAACGAGATATTCAGAAGGTAGATACAAACTTCAACAAATAAAAGGAGCAAGGTGAGAAGGGTACGAGGTACCAAGTTAATGAAGATTATCAGTATTTACAATTCAGGCAGAGGAATATAAGCATTTTGAGTTACCTTAACAGTAACAGAGTTATATACAATTGATCACACCCATTTTAGTTATGCCCTATGGTTCTGACAAGTGTAGTTTAAGAGAAGGACAGGATATCAGGATCCGACTAGGGTTAGAGTAATCCAAAATGGTGAATGGATTGTTTATGTTAGTTGACATTTCTGAAGGGTATTGCAAATGTGGTAATAGATCTCCTTGTGAGACACTTAGATGGTGCACTCTAAAATAGTACATCTACATATGAGTACTACAAAAATAGGCACTGGAAGCCTTGAAGGGATAAACATTACCTTAGTGTGGCTCCCGTCCCTAGTAGAACGGGAATGTTAGGCAACCCGAAGAGCCAGGGGATGGAGCAAGGGGAGCTAAAATCAAAGAATGTCTTGTTGAATTTTTCTCAACAAAGTAATAAACATAAATGTTAGCGGGAAATAAAAAGAGAGTTAATGAAGCATTATGAGTAAGATGTGATACATGAATGATAACAGTAGATCAAAAAGATGAAAGTATTACAGAGTCTATACTCAAGTGAAGGAAAATACGAGAAGTGACAGGCCTTGAGACAACAAAAGAGTATAAGCCATAAAGTCATATCCTCATTTCAAGAAATAAGTTCGTGACTCCAACACGACTACCAAAAGAAAAATTTAGACCCCAGAGTAATAAAAGAAATCAGCATGGACTGATGAAGAAGATAAGCTAATCATGAACTAGGGACTGAGTAATAATCGGCATCATGAGAATTTCACAGATTGCGTCACGACGATAATATAATGGATGATAGAAGAATACCCTTTAAAGGTCATTTAAGGAGACGCTTCCCTAAAGCAAGCAATGTGAGCAAAGTTAAGCTTAAGGGACTGTATGTGCCAGTTACACTAAGTATCACCATCGCGAGTAAGGAGTTTTGTTATCCTTGGTACAGAAGGATTATCGCAAGACGAGTAAGGGTCATCGATGATGTAAAAGGACGCTAAAGATGAAGAGGTAAAACATCTATAGGTAGGTCGTCGTAGCTCCATCTCTTAGTACTCCCCTAAAGGGGAGAATATGGAGTGATGTGGTATTAAGTTAGAATTAAATGGTTCTAGTAACTATGGATTAATAAAGGAAGAATGTGATAATAATAAGAAATGGAGAAAATTGCCCTTATTCAAATCCTACAGATATGCTATGATTCCAGAACAATATGCAAACACGACGTCAAAGAGAGGAGGTAAGGGTTCCTGCCTGAGATGTTATTGATAGATAAGGAGCCAGTGCGGGACGTAAGTTAAGAAAAAGGAAATGACCCATGAAAGATTACGCAAAATATTGATATGAGAATGAACCAATGAGTAGTTAGTAGTTGATTCAGGAAGAGCCTAGTATGGCTAGACAAAAGGATACAGACAAATCAACAGATCGTGCAAGATAAACATAGTGAACCCCAACATGGGAAAATTCAGTCTCGCATATATTACATTGTAATACTTGAGAAATATTCAGATAGGAGTCGAGTTTGTTAAAGGTATCGTATGAATGTTATGGAAATAAAAGATAGTCTCACTGGGAAGGCAGTCAAAACTCCAGTTCAGGAGCAACCCTACAAGCACAAGGGCGTGGAGGTAAATAACTACCGGTAATTATAGGCAAGGAAGGACATCAAAAGGTCCGTCAAGTATATGATGTAATAAGCTCGTAGCTTTACAAGAGTCAGAGGGTCCTCCCTAAGTACGACAATGAAAGACTAGCTGAGGAAATAAGGAAGAAGGCTTCAACCTAAGCACAATGACTAAAAGAGGAAATGGTTTTGTAACAACAGTCTCACAACAACATTATATGCACTCCATAAGGAAGTGGCACCTAGCGTGGCTAATGAGCGGGAAATGAAACCAAAAGTAATATTCAAGATCATATGAGTTGCACAAAAATTCCTGCATGCATGGGAACAAAGATAAGCTAAGCATGCACGCAACAAATTGGCCGAACGACCAGGGAAAGTAATAGCTTACGTTTAAAGGAAGCTCAGAGGAAACTAAAGAATTACAATAACCAAGTAAATCAGGAGTCTGATTATTAGACCCAGAAAATTATAAAAATCGTGATTGAGAACATTGCAGGATCACTCTTAATATCGGAGGTACATGAGAGAATGTTCAACAACTATATTCTATAACGGCCCTATGATAAAGCCAGTTGGAAAAGTACTAACCTCATAAGAAGTCAGTACGAAGCTCCCACCAGATAGTGTATGCACCAGAGGTGCAAGTATTATAATAGAGCTTCGAGTTATGGACATGAATTATACTTATGTGGAAGAGAGTCATGAAAGAGATAGAAGGTACGATGCAAGATTTTAAGGTAGTAAGGTAAAGGTGAACAACATACGAAATACTCAAATGCAGAAGGTTGTGTATAGTCCATACTTCAAATAGAAGGCTAGAAACGTTGGGATTCAGTATCCAGGAATAATAGTGGCGTCGTCAGTGGCATATATTTTCTAGCCTATGGTTTCTAGGTACCAAGAGGCCTAGTTAAGAGAGTAAAAAAGAGTTTGAGACGATGTGATGTCTCGCTTGATGTTCCAAAATACCACAAGGAAATCTATGGTGCAAGAAAGTTGAAAGAAAGTTGTGAGTAGTATAACTAGATATGTGTAGGTCGCAAGCTAAAGTATGGTAAAGCGAAAAGGTTTTAGGAAGGCAGGAATAAGGATAAGAAAGGGCGAGTGAGAAGGTGACGAGAATGGATAAGTCCTTAGGATTAAGCCCATGAAAACAAGAGAGTTGATGATTTGTCTAAGTTATAGAAAGCTCAGTATAGCCTCACTGAACTCAAAGAAGTCTAAGACTAATGACATTTAGAAGAGATGGAATGCCGCCCTGATAGTACAATGAGGGTATAATTGTGATAGATAAAGGATGCCGATTGGGCCTTCGATTGAGTAATGATTTGATGAATTGTACATGATTAAAATACCCATGTAAGGAGAATCACATTGGGATGCTATGAAATACGATTATGGAAGTATAGTATCGTATCGCCCCCAGGTGGATCAGGAAAATCACTTCAAATGTACAACGACGCAACGTGAGCCCTAGTTATTATGTAAGAGGTTTCAAGTTATCAGTGGTAGATTGTAGATCAATATTGAGGTGAATAAATAATGGATGGATAAAAGTCACAAAGTATGAGATGAGATTAGGCCGTCATTCTTAAGATGAATAGTAATGAGGAAGTATTAAAGGACTTAGATTTATACATATGGGATAAGCAAAGAAAGTAACCTAGAGTTCGGTAGCAGACCTCAGTAACAATGAATCGAAGAAAAAGTTATGGTATAGTATGGCCTACTTAGATGTAGTAAAGCTAATGATGCCTAGAGGGATAGCTTAACATAATCTTGTATATATTCACAAAGTGAGGCCTAGAGATTGGCTAAGAACTAGAGGAAAGGGGAGAGAAGCGTCGCATAGGCGCACATACAAAGTTAGAGTCGTACAAGCTACATGATAGAAGGTAGCAATATCTACAAGATTAGAAGGATTCCGACTACAAGTCGTAGTGTGAGAAAGAGGCTTAAAGGGGGGAATGCCTAGGCCTTCAGATTTATTCAAATAACAGTTGTCTAAATGGAAAAGAGAATATTGAAGTATTCGCAAGAGCAATGGGTTATGAGAATGATAAGTGCATCAGTCAACATTCGAGGATGAATGTTCCAAAGGGGGGAATGATGTTATACCCCATGTTTTCGTACGTGAAAGTGTGCCATGAATAAATTAATGGAAGCTCAGAAATGAGATGTTACATCCCGCATTTTCGTACGATAAAGTTTAGTCGTAAGTTAATCGACGTAAGTTTGGGAATGAGATTATTGTAAGATTATAGGTATTATGCTATTTCAAACAAGTGATGAGTAAATTCGTGAAGGTGAGAGGATACGCAAATCGAAGAAAATGAATTTCGTCAAAATTTGACATTTTGGGATAAAATACGGCCCGAGCTAAAATACCCGATATTTATGGACTAGTGCCATACAAGGTACCACATGACCATGATAGTGAAGTGCACAAGGTGTGCTAAAAATGAGCAATATTTTAAGTAATTTGAGATAATTCTTAATTGTGTGGGTAATTGGTTAATTACCGGGTAACGGAATATTACCTAACTAAATTAATAAGTTAGGTGGATAAAGACTAAAATCTTCCCTCACCCCACGTGGCAGCAAGCCACTCTAAATATATGACTCTTAAGTCATATGGATCATGTGGCAAGATTAAGGATATGTGGTTAAGCCACCACATAAGGTGGGGCCCACATCAATGTTGACAAAAGACATCTCTCACAAAGAGAGATCATATGTAACGTAAGATTACCATGAAAATGTTCAGCAAGATTCTTATAAGTATCTTCAACAATAGTTCAAAGACAAATTTCATCTTGGCAGCGTGATATTGTTTTGCAATTCAAAGGAAAGATTCAGCAACTTATTCAAAATATTGGCAACGTGATTTTGCTACAAAAATCATACGAGACTACGTAATGTTATAGCAACGGGATTTCGCGATTCTAAGGGAGTATGGTGCAACCTTTCTCAAGAATATCATATGAATTTTTTCCTACTTCGATCCGCCGTTATGTGAGTTATCGCAAAAGATGTGTGTTGGAAGGATTGTCCAGAGAATCGGTTCAGGTATGTTAAGGCTATCCCTTCTTTCTTTTGGCATGATCTATACGACACGAACTAAATGAGCAAATGCATAACTTCCATAAATGATTCTATACCAAGTAGAGACGGAACGAAGTGCAGTATTAAAATAATTAAAATAGTAAAATTAAAAGGTAGTAAGAAAAGCCCTTAAAAAACTTACAAGAGTTTTTATTTGATCAATACTAAAACATAGCAGCGGAATTTAAGAGAATACAGAGGGGAGAGGTTTTCGAAAATAAGTAAATTTTTTTCCGATACCTCTTACAATGGGAATGGGGGGTCTTATATAGACTGAATGAAAGATGCCTTTAATCTTAGGCGTACAAATGTGTGGCTTGATTTGTTCGACAAGCAAAGGTGGTCGACAATCAATAATGCGTGGTCCGACTTTTCAAAAAGTAAACAGTAAAAGTTGTTTTTCTTTTTAAAAGTGAAGAGTAAAAAGGATAAGATTCCTTTCTTGATGCAGACTTCTTTAGTCGTAATTGGGGTCCATGTACGCCAAAGCTATTCCCTTTGGGTCGCACATGTCTCCGTTACTGCTTTCTCCTGTAGAAGCAGCGTCTTCAATCAATTGCATGATCTGGCTTTCTTCATAGTTATCTATGTTTTGTAAAGCTTGTTTTAGCTTTTCTTTGAGGGCCGCCTTGGAAGGTGAAACTTTGGTTGAGCTTTGCTGGATGTTCTTCGGAATTTTGAGGACTTGTTATTTAGGAGTCCACCCTTTGATCTTGACTTCTTTAGACAAATATTTGATTCTATCAAATTCTACCTTAGTAAAGTTCTAACTGATAATGAAGGAAATTCGTTTTTGGATAAAATATTTACATATTTTAATATGCTCAGGTAAAGTAGAGATGGCTTCTTTGGTGTGAAAATCATCAAACCTATTGAGGAATTGTAGTGGGAGGATTTCTTTGTTTCCTCCGAATAGGTTCCACCACTCGTAGAACCACCTGGGAATTGTAGCCTTAGTGACTTCTAGGCTGTATTTGACAAACCAAGTATGTCCTGGTTTATGATATAGAAAATTGAACCAAGCAGCTTTGTAGTCATGCCAGTTGTAAGTTTGGGGATGATGCATCATGGTTAGTGCTACTGGTGTGTGAAAATGATCTACAAACCATTCAAAAGGTGATAAATTTTTTTTTATAATAATCCTAGAGTAATTAATAAACCCTGGTCTATTATCGCACAAAGTATGTTCTACTTCAATGGAGTCTGTGTCGATGAGAATAGCTTCATAGAACCTTCTTGTCTTGTATAGACTATCAGTATCTACATAATTAAAATTCGTAAAGCATGGTTTGATAAGGTCTTCTAGTCTGAGACCTTCATATTCCTTGTCTAGAGCTAATATGGGTAATACATGTATGGTTATATAATCAAATTCCTCTTCTTTGTGAAGATCTTCTGATACCTTCTTTGCTGAAGGGTTGACTGCTTCTGCGAAAGTTTCTGGAAATTTCATGTCGTAGCTTTCCTTGGTCTGAACTGAGGAGCTAGAGGGTGATCCTTTTTCAAAAGGTTTATTAGGTTGGGGGTTGGTAAGTTTCTCTGAGGGAACTGGAAGGGGTGCTGGTAATTTTGGATATTCAGCTAGAGCTGTATATCGGTTCTGAAAAGAAAGTTGTGGCCTTTGAGAGGCTGTTGTTTTACTGGGAGTAATTGGAAGAGGAACAAATGGTCTAGCCATTTGAGGTTTAGTGATTTCCTTTCCTCTGGAAGGGGTGTTAGGCTTGAAGGGCCTCATTTTTTCCCTGTAAAAATTCTCTTGTTAGAAAATCAGGTAAAGAATTATTTTCTCCTTTAATGAAACCAATTTTAAAATCAAAGCTAGATAGTAGAGCTTGCCATCTAGCAAATATTTGTTTTGAAACAAGATTTTTGACATCCTTTTGAAGAATTTCTTTAGCAGACTTACAATCTACTCTTACTAAAAATTCTTTGTTAATAAGATCATCTTGAAATTTAGTAATACATAGTACTATAGACAAGACTTCTTTCTTAACAGTAGAATAGTTTTTCTGAGCGAAATTCCAGATTCCTGAAGTGAAACGAACTAGTTGTTCAGATGACTCAGTGGAAATCTGTTGTTTAAGAATACCTCCGTAACCTATGTCTGAAGCATCTGTTTCAATAATTATAAAGGCTTCTGGGTTAGGGATTCCTAAGCAGGGAAGGTTTTGTACTAATACTTTGACTTGGAAGACAAACTGCGTTTGATCTGAGCTCCAAGGGACTGGATTCTTCCTTAGTCGTTTGTAAAGAGGTTCACAGACCTGTCTAATGTTTGTGATAAAATCAGCAACGTAGTTAAGACTTCCTAAGAATCTATGGAGCTGAGTTTTATCAGTAATTTCATTAGGGAATTTGGATGAGAACTCAATGGCTCTACAAATGGGTTTGTAAGATCCTTGGTATAGGTCATTACCTAAGAATCTAATGGATGTTTAGAAGAGTTTAATCTTCTGGGCACTAACTACCAATCCATTTCTCTTAACAACTTTGAGAAAAGTGTTGAGATGCTTAAAAGGAGAATCTATGTTTTCAGAGAAGATAAGAACATCATCTATGTAAACAATAGACATATAACTGTAATCGTTAAAGATGGAGTTCATGATGTTCTGGAACTCAGATGGGGCATTCTTAAGCCCAAATGGCATTACATTCCATTCGTATTGACCGAAAGGAACATTAAAAGCCGTTTTGTATCTGTCTTTCTCGGCTACTTGAATTTGCCAGAAACCAGATTTCATATCGAACTTACTATATACATTGGCTTTGTAAGTTCTTTTCAAGAGATCCCTTTTGTTAGGAATGGGATATCTAATCCATTTAAGGACAACATTCAAGGGTTTATAATTTATAACTAATCATGGAGCACCTCTTTCCTTTTCTGCACTTTTGTTAACATAAAACGCAGAACAACTCCAAGGAGATTTAGAGGGGCGAATAATATTATTTTTGAGAAGATTTGAAATCTCAGTTTTGCAAGTTTCCATCATTTCATGATTCATCTGAATAGGTCTCGCTTTGGTAGAGATGACCTGTTCATTGAATCCTTCAATGTAAGGAAGTTCAACTAAATGCTTTTTTCTTTCCCAAAAAGCGTTAGAAAAATCAGAGCATATTTCTTGTTCAAAATTGTTTTGAAGATTGGCTATTTTAGTAACCATCTCCGAGGTTTTTAAAATTTGCTCGATTTTCTTAACTTTTATTTCATCCTTTAAAAAGGTTACATGCTGAGACAGTTTGTTTATACGAAAAATAGTGTTTTTTCTAATAAAATTACTTTCCTCTTGTGAAAGAGTTTTAACAAAAGGAAAATGTAATTCTTTTCCTAATATGTGTGTAGAAATACCGTCTAAGCCAGTAATGAAAGGTTTTATATGAGTGATAAAAGGAATTCCTAAGATGATATCTTCATTAATATCCTCAGTAATAATAAAGTCATTTGTTAAACAAATACTATTATTACAGATATGAGCTTTGGAAAGCTTGTAGTTAATACGAAGTTGTTCTCCTGTTGCAGAGTATAGTTTAGAAGTACTTTTTTCTAAATATTTGGTTGGAACAATACCTTTCATGATACAGTTACGATCTGCACCACTGTCAAGTAAAACAATTTTGTTAATAACAAAGTTTTTGCTAATAACTATTTTAATGGGAATATTATAACTCTGAAGTTTAATACTAGTAATAACCGTAAGCCCGGGAGTTTGGGAAGATGAAGTCTTATCTTGAGTAAGACGAAGATTGGTGGAGTTATCATTTTCTGAATGATACTCACTTTCATGAAGTTCAGGTTTATGTTCATAAGTCCTAGCTTGTTTAAGAACCTGTTCTATAAGGACATCGAGTTCGACTTTTCCAAGACTAGATTTAATATTTTTAATCTCTTCTTTAAGTTCTAAGACTTTATGTCTTAAGTCAGAGATTGAGGGTTCAACAGGTTTATCGAAGCGAGACATGACTTGCTTCATGCTGAATGGTTCAACAATTGACCTTGGTTTTGGTCCATCATCTTGATGAGCCAGGATGAGATTTTTGAGTTCTATCAAATATTATTTCCTAGTTTCATCATCGTTGATGTTTTGTATTACATCATAAAGAGCTTCTTTGGAGCTATCAGAGAGAACCTTAATGGAGACTAGAGTAGTGTCACAGGTACAGAAGGTTCCAGAACAGTGGCATTCGGTGCCAGATTGGCTTGAATCAGATTTATAAGCGACATTGATATTCTCCTCGTCACTATATTCATCTGATGAGTAATAAGGAGAAGAATCAGTATTATCTTCTTCTAAGATGGAGAAAAGTTCCTTTTTGGTATCTTCATTAATCTCTAGAAGATTAATTTTCTTCTTCTTCTTGTCAGATTTGCATTCATTGGCTCTATGACCTGTTTTGCCACAGTTCCAACATACATCTTTGTTTTTAGAAGATTTTGAAGGTCTTCTAATTTTAGATTTCTTCCTAGGATAATCTTCGAAATTTCTACGAGATTTGCTACGATGAATCTTTCTGAAAGATTTATAAGGATTGTTCTTTCTAGAAGAGTGAGTGGAGGGGGAAACAATGTTAGTGTAATCGAAGTCTTGACAGAAACTTTCTAATTCTCTTCTAGAGGAGTGTTGCTCTTTTTTGAGCTGATTTTTTAGTTTGATGTCTGTGCAGAGTTCAAGACCTACAACGTTGATGATACTGACAAGGTCTCCATAGGTCATTTGATGGTAAGGGATTTTACCATCGCAACGATCTTGGATCTTTGTTCGGACCTTGCTTATGAACAGTGGGGGAAGACCGCTAATGAAACGTTCTTTCCAGAAGTCTAGATGACAGTCAGGTCTAATCATGACCTTGCTAATGAATTGGTTTTTATACCAGATAAAATCATCTAAAGATGGGCAAGATAGATTATTTAGGATTTGTAAACTTCTATCTTGGAAGAGTTTGGGTTCTCCAATGAAATGTTTTGCAATTTGGTAGAGAAGTGTAGCACAAGCGTATTCTCTAGTTATTTGAGAAGTAGTTTCCATACCACCCTCAGTTTTGACTATAGTTTCAATGGCTGTAGCAGAGTAAATGGCTTGTCTAACATCTTCGGTGAAATAATTATCCCACCAATATTTTAACATACCAGTGAATCCAGCTACAATCATAGAGGCTGCCTTTTTATCAGAGGAACCTCTTATCTTGTAAGCCGTGATGCAAACACTCATTTCATGGAGTTTATGGTATATTTGATGCTCTGCTAAAGCATCTATATTCCATTCGATTATGCTTCTTCCTTCGTGAGATGTAGAGGCAAGAAAATGATTTTCCTCGTACTGAATGTCAGGAAATGAAGGACGCTTGTGATAATTTTTGAAGTTATGATGGCATTCTTCTGAGAGTTTTTGAAGAAGAGCTTCCTTTTCTTGGATAGTGAGAATATTCCCTTCTTTAGGAACTTCTTTGGAAATACTGAAACTAGCCAGTTGATTGTTGATTTTCTCAAGAATGTCTCCTGAAACATCAAAAGTATCATTGAGTTTTGGGTACTTGTCTTTGGAGAACTCAGTGATTTTGAAACCTGGGTTAGGTTCAATACTCCGACTAGTGCTGGGCTATGAAAGGGTAGGCTTTCCACTGAATAGAGATTTTTCTTTGGAGTCTTCTATTTATTTAGAGACAATATGAAGGAGTTGATTGGTATAATTATTTTGTTCAATGACTCGATCGATATCTGAACAAACAGCCATACTATTAGGTTTCTCGCTTCTGGTTTTGAAAGGAGAGGCAGAGACTACAGTATTGGATACTGGGATTTTTATTCCTTCTAGAGGAGGAGTAACAGACTCAACAACTTTGTTGTTAGCAGTATACCATTTATTGATAAGGACCTGTAAACAATCCTTTTGGCTTTCAAATTTGCCGGATATTTCGAACCATCTGAAGAAATCAATTTCACATCTCATTCTTTTCATGTCCGACATCCAAAAATCTCTGAAGTTTTCTCTTTGCTTAAGAGAATAAGTGGCAACATACCATTTTCTCTTTGGTATATTATCAGGATGGGTCCAGAGACGATTGATGATTTCTGGATCTGGAGTGTAAGGGTCATCAGACTTAATCATCTTAAGGAATTCAGGAACATCTTCCTGAGGAGGATACATATCGCTAGGGGTTGGACTAGCGGGATGATTTTGGGAATGTATGGGAGAAATCTACTCTCGTAACTTTCCCTTTGTCGTTACCAGTAATTGGAACGGAAGTTGCATTTTCAGTTACGCTTTCCTCCGGGGGTTTAGAAGAAGAAGGTACGGAAGGAACAGTAGACCTTCTTCTAAAGGAACTAGTTCTGCTTGAAAGATTAGAACTTGAACCTAAGAATTTTAGATCTATAGATCCATCAGGAAATTGAATCACTTGTTCAATTTGAGATCTTTCAAGATTCGAAGTAGAAGGTTGAGTTATGGCCTCGAAGTGCCATTCATCACTTGTGAGTATATCATTCCAGTTAAGGAGTCTAGGTACAAATACTGTACTATGATCAGTATTTGCTTCCATAAGCATAGTGACTCCTTTGACACTTTCAACTCGAGCTCTAGGTGCAAGAGTTGTGTCCATTAGTCTGTAATAGACTCTATGAATGATAGCTACTTCACGAGTATTATCTTTGCTATTCATGTTCTTGGTTTTGACGTTTAGGGTCAAAGTATCCATGACATTAGGGTCATTGATATCTACCGAGAAGTTGGGATAGAAATTAAAGTATACCGGGCCATTGGCTAGGTTACTTTGAAGGACCCCTAAGAGAGAGTCGTCGAAGTTCAAGAGACGAGCATCTCTTAGAAGGACGCAGATGGGTACGTCTAAACCTTTTCTAAAGAGAGGTTTGACAGCAATCTGGACAAGACCAATATGCAAGTAATTGAATTGACTTCTATATCTATTCAAATCTTGTTCAGAAAGCAATTTAATAATTTCTAATGAATTATTAATAGCAATAGTGGACTCACAGGTCTTAATGTTATGCTTTTTAATGAAACTGAAATTTTCTAATTCATAAATCTTTTTAAAAGGTTCATTGGGGATGTTCCAATTTTGCAAATCAGTTTCTAGTTTAGCAATCTTAGTTGCTGCAGAAGATAAATTAACACTATTCAAAACATGCTGGTTTGAATTCATGATATGAAAATACGGTCTAGGGGCTTATAGGGCTAAAATAACTATTCAATACGTATAAGTAAACAATAAGTATGCAAATATCTAACAGATACTGTACCTAAACATCTTAGATCTATTAGCTTCTTAGAAGAGTCTTCTTGGGTTTACATCTGTTTTCTCTAAAGTCATCTTAGCGACAGGATCACCTAGCAAGGTCTAAACGCCTACCTCGGCAACAACGACCTATTTCTTTCAGGCTAGCCAACGTCTGAATCGGATATTAATCGGTTACCTCATACTTATAGAGAAAATAAATACCTCATACATATTTAAGAAGCGTTGTAAGAACAAGACCTTAAAGAACAGTGTGGAAGATAGATATAAGCATAAGTAAAGTTTAAATTATCATAATTGAAAGTAATTTTGCCATGCCCTAGACAGTATATGTACTTAGCTGCTCATACTAAGTACGCATATTTAGTCAGCCTTCGAGAATTATCAGGCTCACACGACTCAGATAAACAAGGAAGGACAAGTGAAGCCTCAAGTCAACATGACTTAATTCCCCCCTCGCACTAAAAATGTTTCTTTGGACGCAAGAAGGATAACATCATCTCCAGAACTATCATGGAATGTTGATATTGCATTCCTGATCACAACCGAATTCAGCACTAGTTGCACGGCCAAATTTGCATCCTCTTGATGCTATAACTTCACCTGAGAGGGACTCTAACATTTCTCCTCTGAGTTTTGCAGACACATCGTCCCGGGCACTTCACGGGAGATAACATCTGGTCTCGGACTTGGTGGAACATCAGTTAGATAATCAGAGGAGTAGTAATTTTACAATGAACTTCATAATTTTTCATGACTTCGCTGCTCTCACCACTTTTCTATATTCAGATCATAAGATCGATCCCGGTTGTCAACCGGGGTTGATCGTCAAATGGTTCCTGTGGACGATCGAAAGGTGTATCATCCTGGACACTGCATGGGAAATAGCATCCCACCTCGGACATTGTGAAACATCAACCGAACAATCAGGGGAGTGTTAGTTACAATTCTTAATTCCATTATTTTATGATGACACTACTCTCACTATATTTCTATATCTGCATCAGATTATCGCCCCAGCTAATAGCTGAGGACGATCGCCAAAAGGTTCCAATGGACAACTGGAAGGTCGCAGCAAAACATATGTCACGACCCCAAATTCCCCCCGTAGGATGTCGTGATGGCACCTAGTCTCTAAGACTAGGTAAGCCTATCAATGCGGAATAATAATGGAAATACGAAATAAATAAATTTGCAATTCACTTAATTACAACTCCCAAAACTCGGTAGAAATAAGTCACAAGCTTCTAAGAATTTATCTTCAATGTCTCTATATATCAAGGTCTAAATAAAAATAAGGAAGACAACATAGTAAGATAGAAGGGGACTCCGGAGTTTGCGGACGCTGGTAGATATACCTCGAAGTCTCCTCGTATAGCTAGTTTACTGATGCATGGTTTGATAAGATGTACCTGGATCTGCACAAAAAGATGTGCAGAAGCGTAGTATGAGTACACCATAGTGGTACCCAGTAAGTGCCAAGCCTAACCTCGGTAGAGTAGTGAGGAGGTCAGGTCAGGCCCTACTGAAAAATAAATAATGGCATGGTAAACTTTTTAATAATATAATAAGATAAAATGACAATGAAAATGAATAAACTAGTATGTCACTATTTAATTACATCAAATAATGGCAATTAATACCTCGTGGAAACAAAACAATTTTTTTTTAAACTTCAAGAAAATCACAACAAAAAATCAAAGGCAACTGCGGCCATAAATCAATATCAACAAGGGCACTCCCGAGGTACCGCCTCGTAGTACCAAATCATAAATAAATTTAAAATATCTCATTTCCTTATATCACCGCGGGATCCTTCACAATTTATTTTAAAGAAAATATTTTTTCCGAAATAACATCCCGTGTTTTAGCCATCCTTATCACACTGCATGATTTCTAGTAGTTTCCCCTACTAGCCACGCGTATCAAGCCACCCTTATCTCACTGCATGCGTTTTAATACCCAGACCTTATACCACCGCATGCGTATCAATATCACAATATATCACAATTTGCACCTCAAGTGCCCAAATATATTCAATTTGCCAAAATAAATCAACAATAATATTTTTTCATAATAAAAAGCTCACGGCTCATGCCAAATTAATTCAATAATAATATTTCTCCACAATAAAGAGCTCACGGCTCCATCACAATGAGTACGAAATCTCACAAAATATTCGGGAATAAATAACTCAACAAAATAGTATTTCAAAATTTTTAGTACGTTGCTTCAATACCAAATTTAAAATATCAAATAATTCATATTAATAATATTTAATTTAAAGAAAATCAACCTTCAATAATGCACAGAATAAAAGAAACCAAGTTTCAACTAAATAGGTAAAATAATTAGCAGGAAAAAGTCAAGCAAATTTAAAATATAAATATTTAAATCAATGATGAAGAATATAACAAGGTAAAATTATTTAATTAATATGCAACAACGATCTACACAATATAAAGACATAATCTTTCATATTTAGCCCGTGTACACACTCGTCACCTCGTGTACACGACTTTCAATACATTTTAATTTATCACTTTAATAATAATCCTAGGGAAAATTTCCCCACACAAGGTTAGACAAGTCACTTACCTCGACTTGCTCCAATTTAACCACGTAGTATGTCTTTTCCTCGATTTTCCGACTATGATCGACTCGTATCTAGTCATAATTAATTCGATACAGTCAACAAAAATTATAGGAATCAATTCCATAAGAAAATATTATATTTTTCAATAAAATCCGAAATTAACTCAAAAATTGCCCGTGGGGCCCATATCTCGGAATCCGACGAAAGTTACGAAATATGAACGCATGTTCAACCACGAGTCTAACCATACCAAAATAACTAAATTCCAATAACAATTCGACCCTCAAATCCTCAAATCTATCCAAGAGGGTTTTCAAAATTTTCCAACTTAAATCACTAATTAACTGATAAAAACAGTGATGAATTTGGATAGTCTAACCAAAATTGAGTTAAGAACACTTACCCCAATGTTTTCTCTGAAAATATTCCAAAACTCGCCTCAATCCGAGCTCCAAATCGTTAAAAATGGAAAATGGGACGAAGTCCCATTTTTAGAACTTAAACTCTCTGCCCAGATTGCGAAGCACAAATTTCCACTGCCCAGATTTAACTATACGCGATCGCGGATATCCCCACACGATCGCAAAGCACAGAGTTCTCAGCCCTACGCGATCGTAACCCTCTTCATGCGATCGCATAGAGTAAACGCGTGACCTCTACTCCTGCTCTGTTACTCTACGCGAACGCGACCTTCTTCACGCATTCGCGAGTCACAAAATATCAAAGCTACACGATCGCATCCCGCTTCATGCGATCGCGAAGCACAAAGCTCAGCAGCCCTCAATTAACCTTACACGATCGCAAACAAGGCCATGCGATCGCGATGCACAGACTGGCCCAACCTACACGATCGCGGACTCGCCCACGCGATCGCATAGCACAAAATTTCAGCTGCCCAATTAACCCTACGCGATCGCATACCTTCTCACGCGATCGCGTAGAAGGAAAACCAGAACCTGCAGAAACCAGAACTTCAGCTATCAAGCCAAGTCCAAAAATGATCCGTTAAGCATCCGAAACTCACCCGAGCCCCTCGGGACCTCAACCAAATATACCAACAAGTCCTAATACATCATACGAACTTAGTCGAGTCCTTAAATCACATCCAACAACATTAAAAACACGAATCACACATAAATTCAAGCCTAATGAACTTTGAATCATTCAATTTCTACAAATGACACCGGAACCTATCAAATCAAGTCCGATTGATCTCAAATTTTGCACGCCAGTCATAAGTGACATAACTGAGCTATGAAAATTTCCAGAACTGGATTCCGACCCCGATATCAAAAAGTCAACTCCCTGGTCAAACTTTCAAATATAAATACTTATTTTAGCCATTTCAAGCCTAATTTAACTACGGACTTCCAAATAAAATTTTGAACACGCTCCTAAATCCAAAATCAGCATACGAAGCTGTTGGAATCATCAAAATTCTATTCCGGGGTCATTTTTCTCAAAATGTTGACCAAAGTCAAACTTAGCATTTAAGGCCAACTTAAGGAACCAAGTGTTCCGATTTCAACCCGAACACTTCCAAATCCCGAACCAACCATCCCCGCAAGTCATAAATTAATTAAAGCACATACATGGAGTTTTATTTAGGGAAACGGGATTCTAAAAGTCAAAATAACCGATTGGGTCATTACATTCTCCACTTCTTAAATAAATGTTCATCCTCGAACGGGTTTAGAATTATACTTGGAGTGGTGAAAAGATGAGGATAACAACTGTGCATCAAGTTTAAAGGTTTAAAAAAATTCCACATTTGGCCGTAGTTTGATTTTGTTGCTATCAGGCCTGGATTCTAGTTCCGGAACTTGGTATAAGTTTATTACAGTATTTATGACTTGTCTGTAAAATTTGGTGCAAAACAGAGTTGATTTGACGTAATTCGGACGTCCGGTTGAAAAGTTGCATGTTCTTAAGTTTCATTGAAAATTTCATTTGTTTTGGTGTCCGATTCGTATTTTAGGTGTTATATTGGTGTTTTGATCACGCGAGAGAGTTTGTATGATGTTTTTGGACTTATGTGCATGTTTGGTTTGGAGCTTCGAGGGCTCGGGCGAGGT
This sequence comes from Nicotiana tomentosiformis, assembly GCF_000390325.3. Taxonomy (NCBI): domain Eukaryota; kingdom Viridiplantae; phylum Streptophyta; class Magnoliopsida; order Solanales; family Solanaceae; genus Nicotiana; species Nicotiana tomentosiformis. Next base: position 26,829,881 of record NC_090817.1, read on the forward strand.
TCGGATAGGTTACAGATGTTTTGAACTTAAGGAAATTGCTGGTTCTGGTGCAGGTCTCTGACCTCGCAATTGCGAAGTCAGTGTCGCATTTGCGAACGTTGATGTCTTCTGTCAGGTTTGCATTTGCAAACAAGTATTTTGCATTTGCGAAGTGGAACTGGGGAGGGTGGTTCGCATTTGCGATAAATGGTCGCAATTGCTGAAGTCCAAGTTAGCATTTGCGACATTTGTGCCTGAACAAAAGAAGGAAAAAACATGAATTAGCTCATTTGTTTCAAATTCTCAACCCTAAATACCTTACTGGCGATTTTCCCAAGAGCTTTTCTTCCTAAATTCATTGGTAAGTGACTCTAATCTACTTCCTTTCAATTACCTATTATATTTCATAAGATTTCAACGTCAAATCTAGGATCTCCATGGTAGTAATTAGAGATTTGGGTAAAATTAGGGCTTTTTATAAATTTGGGATTTAGACCTCGAATTGAGGTCAGATTTCGAATTGAATTGCATAACCGGGCTCGGGGGTGAATGGGTGATCGGGTTTTGGTCCGAACCTCGGGTTTTTACCAAGAAGGCCTAGGGTTGACTTTTGTTGACTTTTTCAATAATGATCTAAATTGAACCTCTTTCATTCGTGGGTAGTTTCTAAGACTTATTTTGAATCGTTTGGTCAATAATTTGCTAGATTTGATTGGTTTGGTGGCTTGTTAGAAAGGTAAGGCCGTGGTTGAACCTTGAGTTGATTGCAGAGTGAGGTAAGTGTTGGGTCTAACCTTGATTCGAGGGAATGTGAATCCTTGAGCTATGTGCTATGTGAATTCCATGAGTAGCGGAGTATAGGCGAAGTGACGAGTGTCTATATACCGTCAATTACTTGTTTCCATGTATACCCGAATTTCATTAATTATAACCTTCCATTTTTACATGCCTTAATTGCTTCATATGCCTTAATTTGTTACTTGTTATTTATTATTCTCGCATTATACATGTTAATTTCTTTCATGCTCTCATGCTTAATTGATACTTGCCTTAATTGTCTTACTTACCTTTTAACTGTCATATATTTAACTTGTCTTGTTGCTCAGTACTAAGTGTAGTCTTTCATGATTTGGTACGAGATTCCTTCTTGATTCGTAGCTTTCATATTCGTTAATTGTAGAGATTCTTGTGATTCGAGTTGTTAAATTGATTGCACTTATTTATTTATTTATTTGTTTCTTTATGGATCGGGCTACACGCCGCAACAGATGAAATAAGGGAGGATTTATATTGATGCGGTGTGATCGGGTTGCGCGCCGCAACAGGTGAAATAAGGATGGATTGATATGGTGAAATAAAGGAGAATTATGATACTGATAATGATGAAATACGGTGGGATCGGGTTGCGTGCTGCAACATGTGAAATAAGGGTGGATTGATATGGTGAAATAAGGGAGAATTATGATATTGACTCTGATTATATGGTGGGATCGGTTTGCGCGCCGCAACATATATATTTACTCATTATTATTATTATTATTATTATTATTATTATTATTATTATTATTATTATTATTATTATTATTATTATTATTATTATTATTATTATTATTTATATTTACATGGTGGAATAAGGGAGGATCATGTTGTATGGTGTGATCGAGTTGTGCACCGCAACAATTTATGTATTTTCTATTCCTTATTGTATTGTGTTGGCTTCGGTACTTTCGTACGAGACTCTAAAGATTGGTATTTCTGGTATTTACTAGTTTTCTTTGAGGATTGAGTTATTTTCACGAGTTAACTGCCTTATTTCGTTTTCGTATTTTTCTTTCCTCTCATTATTTTATACTGCGTACAAGTTATTGTAAGTGGCCCGTCTTAGCCTCGTCACTACTTTGTTGAGGTTAGGCTCGGCACTTACAGAGTACATGGGGTCGGTTGTACTCATATTACACTCTGCACTTCTTGTGCAGATTTTGGAGTCGGTCCCAACGGCTGTTAGTAGATTGCCCGGGCTGACAATCAGTACGGAGACTTGAGGTACAATTGCTCGGCATTCGCAGCCCTGAAGTCCCCTTCTGCTTTATCTTTGTTGTGTATTTTCATTCAGACAACTTTACTTTCATTTATACCTTTATCTGTATTATTCTAGCAGCTCGTGCACTTGTGCACCAGATTCGGGGTTGTATTTAGATATTTCAGTTGTTATGGCTTTCCGCATTTTATCTCATTTATTTCAGTAATTGACATCAGTTAAATTGGATTTGTTTACAAATGGCTTAAAACTAATCTAACGTTGGATTGCCTGTCAAGTGAAATGTTAGGCGTCATTACGGTCCTGAGGGCGAGAATTCTGGATCGTGACAATTAAAGAACTTCGTATCTAAGAGTTTTAGTCAAACGAGAGAATTCAGTTCTATTTTTCCTTTTTATATTCTTCTTTTCTGTCTTTTGTGGGAAGGGGTGAACACAGGAGGAGAGGATATTACAATTTACAACATAAGTAGTACTTTGTAATATAATGTATCAAATACGACTGGACTCGATTAGTGATAGAGTTGGCAGACTTGATTACAGAGTTATTGCCAAACCTATATGACCGTCTTCATCTTACAAATCATCATATCATACTATATTGAAAGTGGGAGGACCCTAATTGCAATGGTAAAGTTGAATTACCAAAATATCTATCAAAATTCGGATGACATTTTTATCCTCTCATCTAAACATTATTTTAATAATATATTTGTATGAAATAGTAAATTTACTTTCCATACATGATAAATAAATAAATTAGATGGGAAGTTACCCCCGAATTTATTCAGTTGTGATCACAAGTAAATTAAAACGATCCAATGGTTCTCACAAGTCACAAACAGAAATTTAATGGGATATAGTGTAGCTTCTTCAAAGCAAAAATCATAAAGCCGTTAATAATTCTAATTAGGTCCGACAATGAAGAACTAACTAATGCATTGGAATTGAATTTTCTTTTTCTGATATATTAAACTGATATTCTGAAGATTTTATTTTACATAGTCACGTTGGTTCCTGCACAAGTAAAAATGCTTTCTTGTGCTGTCAATTGTCGACTTGTCTTGCACGAGAACTACATCAAATATTCACATAAAAGCTTTACAGATTACCTAACTACTTCCTGTCTCTTTAAGCATGAAGCCTTACAGTAATGTCAAAATACCTATATCTTGACTGTTCAATATTTGTTAATTCAATATAACCTTTGCTATGTTTTAAATCCATTTTGAGTTCATGAATTTATTTTGTATTTCCCTTTGGACTAATGATGTTCATATATAGATTTTAGGGCAAAGTAAAAATGTCTGTGGGGAAGAACAATTAATTATATAGTATACAACTTATTTATAATTTATCTATAATTTTTATACATTATTTTTACCCAGTTAAATGCAACTACAACATCATACAACTTAAATATAAATTTTATATAATATGTCTTTTGTATGTAGTATATGAATTGTATATATTTTGTATGTGGTGTGTTCTTCTAACTCTCTCAAATTCCAATCAAAACTTTCTCTCTTAATACTTTTGATACATATTAACAGTGTTATGTAAAAAGATAGTATTTATAACTTAAATATAATTTTTTTACAATGATTCATACATTATTCATACGACATTCAAATAAAATATATATATATATATATATATATATATATATATATATATATATATATATATATATATATATATATATATAACTATAACTAAAAGATAATACAACTAAAATACAATTTACATACAACTTTAATACAATTTCGTAAGTATATTGTAACGACCCGACATGTCGTTTTGTTTTCTAGATCCCGTTCCCCTAAATAAGACTCCTTGTATGTGTTTTTATTGTTTTATGACTTGCGGAGATGATTAATTCGGGATTTGAAAGAGTTTGGGTTAAAATCGGAACACTCGGTTCCTTAAGGTTGGCAAAAAGGGCTAAGTTTGACTTTGGTCAACGTTTTAAGTAAACTGCCTCAAAACAGGGATTTGACGGTCTCTATAGGTTTGTATGATGATTTTGGACTTGGACGTATGTTCGGATTAGGTTTTGGATGACCCGGAAGCGTTTCGGCGCTTAATATTGATAGTTGGCACCTTGAAGGTTTTAAAGTTCTTTAAATTTGGTTTAGAGTAGGTTTTGGGGTTATCAAGGTCCGTTTGGGATTTTGAGCCAGGAAATAGTTCCGTATGGTAATTTAAGAATGGCACGCAAAATTTGGTGTCATTCCGAGTAGTTAAGGTATATTTCGGCGCGTTCGGAGTAAGTTGGAAGAAATTGAAGTTCATAAGGTAATTCAATTTGGTTTGTGGTGTGATTCTTAGTTTTGATGTTGTTTTATACATTCCGAAGGTGCGAGCGAGTCCATTTTATGTTTTCAAACTTAATGGTATGTTTGGGCGGGGGGCCCGGGGGCCTCAGGTGTTAATCGGACGAGGCGCGGACCAAGTTTTGGACTTAATGGAAATGGCAGAAGCATCCAACTTCTGGTGCAATCACATATGCGGAAGGCCAGCTGCAGGTGCGAGCTCGCATAAGCGAGCCAGTAACCGCAGAAGCGGCCCGGCAAAGGCTGCCCATGAATCGCAAAAGTGGGACTGCACCTGCGGAGGCGCAGGTGCGAAGCAGGCGATCGCAAAAGCGGGGGAAGGCGCAGGTGCGACATGCTCACCACAGAAGCGGTTTTGCAGAAGCGAGCCGCTGGTCGCAGAGCGAAGAATCCAGCCGAGGGGGGACTGCATATGCGAGGCCCTTTCTGTAGATGCGGAGCCGCAGATGCGGCCAAGGAGCTGCAGATGCGAAAGTCCTGGAGGCAGTGAACTTCATTTATTACGAGACTTAAGCCATTTCTAACCCATTTCTCTCAGTTTTGGGCGATTTTGGAGCTTCTTGAGAGGGGTATTCACCTAGCAACTTGGAGGTAAGTAAATTCTATCTAATGTAAGTTAAATACATAGATTATGGGTAGATTTTATCATGTAAATTTGTGAAAACTGTGGGTTTAAATGAACAACCCAGGTTTTGATAAAAAATAGGATTTAACCACGAAAATAGTTATGGAATTGAGTGAAAATTATATATTTGAGTTCGTGAGGTCATGGGTAACAATTTTCTTCGAAAATTTCAGGAATCCGAGCACGTGGGCTCGGGGATGAATTCTAGGAATCCTTCAATTGGGTTTGGGTAATCACTCTTATAGTTAGAATATGAACTTTTGAACATCTATTGATTTATTTATACAACATTTGACTAGTTTTGGATTTTTCGGCACTGAGTTGAGGCTTTGGAGCAAATTTCAGTGTTACACCCTATGTTTTCGTACGTAAAAGTGCGCCATGAATAAATTAATGGAAGCTCGGAAATGAGTCGTAAGTTAATCGACGTAAGTTCGGGAATGAGATTATTGTAAGATTATAAGTATTATGCTATTTCAAATAAGTGATGAGTAAATTCGTGAAGATGAGAGGATACGCAAATCGAAGAAAATAAATTTCGTCGAAATTTGACATTTTGGGATAAAATACGACCCGAGATAAAATACCCGGTATTTATGGACTAGTGCCATACAAGGTACCACATGACCATGATAGTGAAGTGTACAAGGTGTGCTAAAAATGAGCAATATTTTAAGTAATTTGAGATAATTCTTAATTGTGTGGGTAATTGGTTAATTACCGAGTAACAGAATATTACCTAACTAAATTAATAAGTTAGGTGGATAAAGACTAAAATCTTCCTCCACCCCACGTGGCAGCAAGCCACTCTAAATATATGACTCTTAAGTCATATGGATCATGTGGCAAGATTGAGGATATGTGGTTAAGCCACCACATAAAGTGGGGCCCACATCAATGTTAGCAAAAGACATCTCTCACAAAGAGAGATCATATGTAACGTAAGATTTTCATGAAAATGTTCAGCAAGATTCTCATAAGTATCTTCAACAATAGTTCAAAGACAAATTTCATCTTGGCAGCGTGATATTTTTTTGCAATTCAAAGGAAAGATTCAACAACTTATTCAAAATATTGGCAACGTGATTTTGCTACAAATATCATACGAGACTACGTAATGTAATAGCAACGGGATTTCGCGATTCTAAGGGAGTATGGTACAACCTTTCTCAAGAATATTATATGAATTTTTCACAATCACAATCTCTATACCATAATCTCCATACAAAGTGGTCATGCCGCCTCACCCCAATGTATACGGGTGGAGGTGTATCACAATCACAATCTCTATACCATATTCCCCACACAAAGCGGTCATGCCGCCTCACCCCAATGTATACGGGTGGAGGTGTATCACAATCACAATCTCTATACCATAATCCCCACACAAAGCGGTCATGCCGCCTCACCCCATTATATGCGGGTGGAGGTGTATCACAATGTACCTATGCGTTTCATAGACCGTCCATAGGGTTTCATAACACATTGAAAACAAAAGTACAAACACGTACATCTCATAACCTTTCACACCACATATCACTTAATCCGTACTTTCAACCACTTATAACATTATTATTTCATTGGTTCTCTTGGCCATACATATGATTCTTTATTCATGGCATAATGACCGTATTTCAAAATCCACACTTTCATTTCTTCCCTTTCATAGATCATCATCATAATTATCAACAAGTAGAATATTTCGGGAATCACAACTTTAAGTTCATTAGTAACGAAGGCTTTAAACACAATAGATTTCTTTCCAATAAATGGAATAAAATGATTGGCAATCGAAGCACAAGTTAAAATCATACACAATTTCCACTCACGAACATATAAGAACGCAAAACACATTGAAAAATACTTACAAAGCATAACATTAGCTAAAACAGCCCCATATGGGCGTTACTTGAGTTCATAAGCTTTTGGCCAATTATATTATCGAAGTCAATTTTGGAATAGTTGAGTCAATGCTCATTTCATAATCTTTCTCACATTATTTCATTTCCTTGGCACCATTGGCCACAAGTATAACTTTCACTATTGGCATGTTGGCCACACTTTATATTCCCAATTCACTGATTTCACTTCCAACCATCTTTATAGGCTAGCAACAATAATACATTTCCAATCAAGACTTTAGGTACACATATGAGCAATTAAGAGTCTTAAGAATATTGAGATTTTTCTCACACAATTTGGCATACTAGCTTTCGTTTAAAATACGATAAAGTTTAGTCGTAAGTTAATCGACGTAAGTTCGGGAATGAGATTATTGTAAGATTATAGGTATTATGCTATTTCAAATAAGTGATGAGTAAATTCGTGAAGGTGAGAGGATACGCAAATCGAAGAAAATGAATTTCGTCAAAATTTGATATTTTGGGATAAAATACGGCCCGAGCTAAAATGCCCGATATTTATGGACTAGTGCCATACAACGTACCACATGACCATGATAGTGAAGTGCACAAGGTGTGCTGAAAATGAGCAATATTTTAAGTAATTTAAGATAATTCTTAATTGTGTGGGTAATTGGTTAATTACCGGATAACGGAATATTACCTAACTAAATTAATAAGTTAGGTGGATAAAGACTAAAATCTTCCCTCACCCCACGTGGCAGCAAGCCACTCTAAATATATGACTCTTAAGTCATATGGATCATGTGGCAAGATTGAGGATATGTGGTTAAGCCATCACATAAGGTGTGGCCCACATCAATGTTAACAAAAGTCATCTCTCACAAAGAGAGATCATATGTAACGTAAGATTTCCATGAAAATGTTCAGCACGATTCTCATAAGTATCTTCAACAATAGTTCAAAGACATATTTCATCTTGGCAGCGTGATATTGTTTTGCAATTCAAAGGAAATATTCAGCAACTTATTCAAAATATTGGCAACGTGATTTTGCTACAAAAATCATACGAGACTACGTAATGTTATAGCAACGGGATTTCGCGATTCTAAGGGAGTATGGTGCAACCTTTCTCAAGAATATCATATGGATTTTTCCCTACTTCGATCCGCCGTTACATGAGTTATCACAAAAGATGTGTGTTGGAAGGATTGTCAAGAGAATCGGTTCAGGTATGTTAAGGCTATCCCTTCTTTCTTTTGGCATGATCTATACGACACGAACGAAATGAGCAAATGCACAACTTCCATAAATGACTCTGTTCATAGAAATATTAGAGGTGTCTATATTCTTGATTCTCCACATGAATTATTATTATTATATCTTCTTTTCATGGGTCTCAAAAAAATACATATTTGATAAAATTTATCCGACATGCATATTATTTTATGACATTCTGAGAAAATCTTATTAACGTATTTCTTATGCAATTCATGCATTTATACATGTACATTGACCCATGACCAGATGGCGTTATATACAGTGTTTTAAAAGGCGTGGGCGTAAGGCGGGGCGTTTTACATATGCCTCAGCGGGGAGTAAGCCCCATAGGTATTTAATTTTTAATATTTTATAAAATAATATAGTGATAATTAATATTTATAAACAGGTAAAATTGCATAAAAATTGAAGAAAACTATATATATGTGTGCTTCATCCCCACAAAAAACTAATCAAAACAATCTATTATACTTTACTTACAAGCATAAGTAATTTGAGTCTAAAAGAATAAAATTTTCTATATGCAGGAATTTGAATTTTCTATAAAATTTTCTATATGCAGGAATTTTAATCATCCCCACAAAGGATGATTAACCTGCAATTTGAACTTTGAATGTGCTGCTATGAAGAAAAATATAGTTCTCTTTGTATTTGTAAAAAATATTAAATATTCGTTGCTTTTGGGAGATATTAGCAGACTAGCGGACAAGATAAAAATTTAGGAAAATCATGAATTAGGAATTAAATCAATAAAAAAGGTCTTTACTTTTAAATTTAATACTTTTGAGTTCCTTTTTAAACCTTTTGAGTAATTCCTAAACTCACTTTTGAGAATTTGGGTTTTATATGAAGGACTAATTCAACAAATTTTATTTTAATTTGAAAAAGTCTCTGGGGCTTACTCCTTACTAAAAAAACGCGCCTCGAACGCCCGGGCATACGTCCCAAATTGCGGGGCGTATGCCCCCAAATTGCGGGGCGTACGCCTCTTGAGACTTTTGCCCCACACCATCGCCCCGGGGCTCGCCCCAGAAACGTCTTTTAAAATAGAGGTTATATATGCATGTGTATATATATATATATATATATATATATATATATATATATATATGGGATATGGAAAAAGGTTACGGCATTATATATGCACCGCCACCTGATCAACTGGTATACGTTGATGATTTGCCCACAGTGGCCGAAATGATATGATGGGATGCCCTCAGAGGCTTGATGATGTTATGAACACATATGTATGGTATGACATTTATACGCATATGAATGACATTATAAAAATGAAATGATTCACAGAGCTATGCAGACGTGCATGTCGAGTGTTTTACTCCATGTTTCTCTCATATCTATTTTTTACTAATTTCTATTCCTTACATACTCGGTACATTATTTATATTGACGTCCCTTTTGCTTGGGGATGCTGCGTTTCATGCCCGCAGGTCCCGATAGATAGGTCGAGAGTCCTCCATGTAGGCTATCAGCTCAGCGGAAGAGGTTGGTGCACTCTATTTGCTCCGGAGTTGCTTATTTGGTCAGTATAATTAGGACATGTATTGATTGGTATGGCGGGGATCAGTCCCGACCTTAATGATATTTATTTACTATTAGAGGCTTATAGACAAATGTCAGATATATGAAAGATTGTATGGCCTTGTCGGCCTATGTTTTGAGTTTACAAATGATCATATTGGCCTTATAGGCCCGTATGTCACATGTGTAAGTTTTTATATCAGGTTGGGTCGTTCTATATGGATTACTCCCCCATGTTCATTCTGGTTAGCCCATGATGGCCCGTTTGTCCCATTTGCCAATGAAAGTACGATAAGAATGATATGTTATGTTGGTACTCGGTTGAGTAAGGTACCGGATGCCCGTCGCGGCCCATCGGTTTGGGTCGTGACATTCAGGGAACTCATCCCCTAACCTTGTAAGAGGGAACTCATCCCCTTAGGTGTATTTTTGTTGTGAATTATATGTGTGGGGAGCTACGTACGCACTAGGTGATGAGAGTTCGTGTGTAGCTATATTCTATATGATGTCCGGGTAGTCTTAGGCTTACACCATGTTTTGTTTGCTCTATTATATTGGTCATGCATATTAATTGTCTTAACTAGAGTTGAGATTAAGGATTTTAAGATTTAAAGTCTCCCGTTTAAATTTCCTATGTGTAGGGAAGAATGAAAGAGTTTTATAATAACTTTGAGAAATCTATGTTCACTCTCGTCGCAAGTACTTTCGCGAGCGAGGTAAATTTTCTCTACTCTCATGGGAGCGAGCCGTTCACCTTACCAGATTAATAGATGCATCTATGGTTCATGTTGTTCGACCCTCGCCAGTGCACACGATATATACATATATTTTGGATCGGGCCGTTCGACCTCGGCATAAATCGTGCGTAATAAATATTGAAGCCTAATCTTCTTGATATGATTTTATTGGATTGATAGGTTACAATTATTTAAATGATGGAAATTGACTTAGAATTTATTATTAGTGAAAGAAATATTTCTTTATCACTTGTTATGGAGATTTATGGTTGTTTACATAACTCATACTTATTTAGAATTTCGGTATTCTATTGTTAGCCCATAGTAAGTATCGAAGTCGATCCCTCATCACTACTTCTTCGAGGTTAGACTAGATACTTACTAGGTACATGTTGTTTATGTACTCACGCTATACTTCTGCACTAACCGTGAAGGATCTGAGGTAGGTGCATTTGGACATCATCCCGATGCACACTCCTAATACATCGAGACTTAGCGGTGAGCTGCCTTCCGAGCCCGTTCGGTAGCACCCAAAGTCTTTCTTTTGTATTTACTTTCTGTCTACTTTACTTCAGATAGTAGTTTAGTATTTTGTGTATTCTACTAGTAGCACATACACTTCTGACACCAGGTCTTGGAAATTTTTTAGTAGACACTTAATGATTTTTGAGTATTTATTTCACTACACTTGATCTTACAATTCGTTACGTTTTATTTTATTAAATTTTTGCATCTCTTACTTATATAATAATTAAAAATCAACTATTTCAAAAATGTTAAAAGAATAGATACACGGTTAGTTCACCGTTGGCTTGCCTAGCAGCAACTTTGGGCGCCATTACGACCTATAGGAAATTGGGTCGTGACTACACGGTATTAGAGCACTAGGTTCACATAGGTCTCACAAGTTATGAGCAGGCCTAATAGAGTCTTGCGGATCAGTGCGGAGACGTCCGTACTTATCTTTGAGAGGCTATAGGGTGTTAGGAAACTACTCTTTCTTCATCTCCTATCATGCAGTTAATGTGGTACTAAGTATCTTTCTCTTACTCTCTCACAGATGGTGAGAACGCGTGCAATGGGTGTTCCAGACCATGGAGGAGCTACTCCCCATGTTGCTAGAGGTCGAGGCATAGGCTGAGGGAGGGCTCCAGCTATGCCACAAGTGGATCCAGTAGAGGATCCTAAACGAGGAGCAGGGCAAAGTGCCTACAGCAGATCCATCCCCGGTGGATTTCATGTCCGCACCAAGATTCCAGGAGGTTATGGGCTGTATGCTACGGTTCACGGATACTATGACTGAGGCTGGTTTATTTGTAGCGGACCCAGTCACATCCTAGGTGGGAGGGGGAGCACAGGCCCCTACAGCCCAGGCTCCTGGGCATACAGCTGTCGTGTATCAAACCCCTGGTGCACTACCCGTCGGCGAAGCTCAGCCAGTTGCAGCAGCTATACCTGGGCCTATACCGGCTGCGGCGCGATCCGCATAGGCTATTGGCCAGATGGACCAGGCTACAACCTCCTGTATTTGGAGGTGAGCGACACGAGGACCCCCAAGAATTTATCGATCGGTGCAGGGACATACTGCACAACATGAGGATATTGGAGTCCCATGGGGTGGATTTTACTACTTTCCAGCTGGAGGGCAGGGCCCGTAGATGGTGGCAGTCATATCATCTCGGCAAACCAGCAGGTTCTCCTCCCATGACTTGGGACCAGTTCACATGCCTCTTCTTGGACAGATATATTCCACCCTCTCAGAGAGAAGAGTTGCGATTTCTGTTTGAGCAGCTCGAGCAGGGCCAGATGTCAATGACCGACTATGGGGCGAGATTCTCTAAGTTGTCTCGCCATGCACTTATGATACTTTCGAGTTCCGACCGATGCAGAGAGAATGTGGAGGTTTGTTGCAGGTTTGCACTCTGCTAGCCAAGTCACTATGGCCCGAGAGGTTGAGATGGGGACTTCTTACGAGCTAGTTGTAGATATATCTCGGAGGATCGAGGGTGCAAATCAACGTGGTCGGGAGTAGGTTACGAGGGATAAGCGGTTTTGGTATTTTGGAGAGTTTAGTGGTGCCCCGGCTGGGGGTAGGGGTCAGTTCGTGAGGGGTCAGTTTAGCAGGCCCACATATCCAACACTGTCGCCTCCTTGGGTTGCCCCAGTGCGACCCTATTTCCGCACCATGCCAGAGAGTTCCTACCGCCCACTAGCTATTCAGGGTTCCTCCAGTGGGTATTCAGTCTATCAGGGTCAGACCTCCGGTCAACAGTCTGCTGTTCTGAGGGGATGTTACGAGTGCAGGGATCCTGGCGACATGAAGTGGTTTTGTCCCAGACTTCGGGGCAAGGCTGTACAACAGGGCCACCAACCTATGATTACAGCACCAGCTGCTGCACCAGTCGTCCGGCCGCCCAGAGGCGGAGGACAAGTGGGTAGGGTCCGTCCTAGAGGTGGAGGTCAGACACGAGGAGGCCAGTCAGGTGGCGCTCCAACTAGATTCTATGCTTTCTCGGCCAGACCAGATGCAGTGGTCTCAGATGCCGTGATCACAAATATTATTTGTCTGTGGTAGGGATGCTTCGGTACTATTTGACATAGGGTCTATATATTCGTATGTTTCTTCTCTGTTTGCTCATTTCCTGGGTATTACTCATGAGTCCTTGGGTACTCTTGTTTATGTGTCCACACCAGTGGGCGATTCTGTTATTGTGGATCGTATCTACCGGTCCTGCATTGTTACTTTATGTGGTTGACCCGAGCGGATCTTCTGTTGCTCGATATGATTTATTTTGAGGTCATCCTGGGCATGGATTGGTTATCTCCATATCATGCCATCCTTGATTGCCATGCCAATACTGTGACTGGAGTGGAGGGGTTCATCTGTTAGTGCATCTAGTCAGGTTATTTCCTTTCTGAAGGCTCGACACATGGTCGAGAAGGGATATTTGGCTTATCTATCTTATGTTCGGGATACTACTACAAAGACTCTGGCAATTGATTCAGTGCCCCTAGTCAGGGAGTTCTCCGATGATTCCCTTCTGATCTCCCAGGCGTGCCACCAGATCGTTATATTGATTTCTGTATTGATTTGGCTCTAGGTACCCAGCGTATATCTATCCCACCGTACCGCATGGCTCCGAAAGAGTTGAAGGAGTTGAAGGAACAACTTGAGGAGTTGTTAGCGAAGGGGTTTGTCAGACCTAGTGTGTCGACTTGGGGTGCACCAGTGTTATTTGTGAAGAAGAAATATGGTACTATGCGGATGTGCATTGATTACCGCCAGTTGAACAAAGTTACCATTAAGAACAAGTACCCGTTATCGCGTATTAATGATTTATTTGACTAGTTGCAGGGTGCTAGGGTGTTCTCCAAGATCGACTTGAGATCGGGGTACTATTAGTTGAAGATTCGGGATTCGGATGTTCCGAAGACTGCTTTCCAGACTAGATATGGCCATTATGAGTTTCTAGTGATGTCCTTCGGTTTGACTAACGCCTCGACGGTGTTTATGGATTTGATGAACAGGGTGTTCAGGCCATATATCGATTTGTTTGTCATTGTCTTCATTGATGACATTTTGATCTACTCACGTACCATGGAGGAGCACGGGCAGCATTTGAGAGTGGTGCTTCAGACCTTGCAAAAATAGAAGTTATATGTTAAGTTCTCCAAGTGTGAGTTCTGGTTAGATTTTATGGCATTTTTGGGGCATGTTGTATCAGGAGAGGGTATTAAGGTTGATTCCAAGGAGATTGAGGCAGTTCAGAGTTGGCCTCGTCCCACCAAAATGACCGAGATCAGGAGCTTCTTGGGGTTAGCAGGTTATTATCGCTGGTTTGTGGAGGGCTTCTCATCTATTGCAGCACCTTTGACTAGATTGACCCACAAGGGTGCTCCATTCCGATGGTTCGATAATTGCGAGGCGAGCTTTCAGAAGCTCAAGACCGTATTGATTTCAGCACCAATGTTAGTGTTGCCTTCCGGTTCAGGGATGTATACAGTGTATTGCGACGTTTGACACATTGGTTTGGGTTGTGTATTGATGTAGGAGGGGTGAGTTATTGTATATGCTTCACGTCAGTTGAAGCCCCATGCGAAGAATTACCCTGTATATAATTTGGAGTTGTCCGCGATTATTCTTACACTTAAGATATGGAGGCATTATCTTTATGGGGTGTCTTGTGAGGTTTACACCGATCATCGCAGCTTGCAGCACATGTTCAAGGAGAGGGATCTCAATTTGAGGCAGCATAGGTGGCTTAAGTTACTAAAAGAGTATGATATCACCATCCTTTATCATCCAGGCAAGGCGAATGTAGTTGCAGATGCCTTGAGCAGAAAGGCGGAGAGTATAGGCAGTTTGGCCTTCATTTCATCAGAGGAGAGGCCATTAGCTTTGGATATTCAGTCCTTGGCTAACAGACTTGTGAGGTTGGATATTTCAGAGCTCTGTCGAGTTCTTGCATGCGTCGTCGCTCAGTTTTCACTATTCGAGCAGATCAAGGCTCGTCAGTTTGATGATCCGCACTTGTTGGTTCTCAGAGAGACGATACTGCAGGGTGGTGCCAAGGAGGTTACTCTCGGTGAGGATGGTGTTCTACGACCCCAGGGTCGCCTATGTGTTCCCAATGTTGATGGATTGAGGGAGAAGATCCTAGAGGAGGCACACAGTTCTCGGTATTCTATTCATCCAGGTGCTACGAAGATGTATCGCGACCTGAGGCAACATTATTGGCGGTGGCGGATGAAGAAGCACATAGTTGAGTATGTAGTGAGGTGCCTTAATTGCCAGCAGGTTAAGTACGAGCATCGGAGACAAGGTGGCCTACTTCAATAGATGTCAATACCTGAGTGGAAATGAGAGCACATTACTATGGACTTCGTAGTTGGGTTGTCGCGGACCTTGCAAACATTTGATGTAGTTTGGGTTATTGTCGACAGGTTAACCAAGTCGGCACACTTCATTCCGGTTGTGACCACATATTTTTCAGAGAGGTTGGCCCAGATTTATATTCAGGAGATTGTTTGGTTGCATGGTGTGCTTGTCTCCGTTATATCAGATAGAGGCCCTCAGTTTACTTCGCATTTCTGGAGAGCAGTACAAAGTGAGTTGGGGACCCGTGTAGAGCTCAGTACAACCTTTCATCCACAGACCGACAGGCAGTCAGAGCGGATAGTTCATATCTTGGAGGATATTCTCAGAGCATGTGTGATTGACTTTGAAAAGCAGTGGCATTGGTTCTTGCCTTTGGATGAGTTTGCTTACAATAGCTGTTATCAGTCCAGCATCGAGATGGCTCCATTTGAGGCTTTATATGATCGGCGATGTCGTTCTCCCATCGTATGGTTTGAGCTCGACGAGGCTAAGTTGTATGATACTGATTTGGTGAAGGATGCCTTGGAAAAGGTAAAGTTGATTCAGGAGCGACTTCGCACAGCACAATCCAGACAGAAGAGTTACACGAATCAGAAGGCGCGTGCTTTATCATTTATGGTGGGCGAGAAAGTTCTCTTGAAGGTCTCACCAATGAAGGGGATCATGAAGTTCGGAAAGAAGGGCAAGTTGAGCCCAAGGTTTATAGGTTCGTTCAAGGTGTTGAGATGAGTTGGGGAGGTTGCTTATGAGCTCGCCTTGCCTCCCAGTTTATCGGGAGTTCATCTGGTTTCCACGTGTCTATGCTCCGGAGGTATCATACCGACAGGCCGTATGTGTTGGACTACAACACGATTCAATTAGATGAGAGTTTAGGTTATGAGGAGGAGCCAGTTGCCATTATTGACAAACAGGTTTGCCAATTGAGGTCCAAGAAGATTTCTACAGTAAAGGTTCAGTGGAGGGATCAACCAGTCGATGATGCAACTTGGGAGACCAAGGAGGAAATGTGGATCAGATATCCACACTTATTCAGCACTCCAGGTATGCTTCTAGACTCGTTCGAGGACGAACGTTTATTTAAGAGGTGGAAAATGTAACGACCCGAACGGTTGTTTTGCTTTCTATATCCTGTTCCCCTAAATAGGACTCCCTGTATGTGCTTTTACTGTTTTATGACTTGCGGGGATGGTTAGTTCGAGATTGGAAGGGTTTGAGTTAAAATCGGAATACTCGATTCCTTAAGGTTGGCAAAAAATGCTAATTTTGACTTTAGTCAATGTTTTGAGTAAACAACATCGGAACTGGGATTTGACGGTCTCTATAGGTTCGTATGATGATTTTGGACTTGGGAGTATGTTCGGATCGGGTTTTGAATGACCCGAGAGCGTTTTGGCGCTTAATACTGATAGTTGGCACCTTGAAGGTTTTAACGTTCTTTAAATTTTGTTTAGAGTAGGTTTTGGTCTTATTGAGGTCTATTTGGGATTCTGAGCCTCGAAATAGTTTCGTATGGTGATTTAAGACTGGCACACAAAATTTGGTGTCATTCCGAGTAGTTTAGATATGTTTCGGTGCGTTCGGAGTAAGTTGGAAGAACTTGAAGTTCATAAGTTGATTCAATTTGGATTGGAGTGTGAATCTTAATTTTGATGTTGTTTTATGCGTTCCGAAGGTACGAGCGAGTCCTTTTATGTTTTCAAACTTATTAGTATGTTTGGGCGGGGACCCGTGGGCCTCGGGTGTTAATCGGACGAGGCGCGGACCAAGTTTTGGACTTAGAGGAAATGGATGAAGCATCCAACTTCTGGTGCAATCGCACATGCGGAAGGCCAGCCGCAGGTGCGAGCTCGCACAAGCGAGCCAGTAATCGCAGAAGCGGCCCAGCAAAGGATGCCTAGGAATCATAGAAGCGGGACCTCACCTGCAGAGGCGTAGTTGCGAAGCAGACGATCGCAGAAGCGAGGGAAGGCGCAGGTGCGACGTGCTAACCGCAGAAGCGATCTCGCGGAAGCGAGTCGCTGATCGTAGAAGTAAGGAAGCCAGCCGAGGAGAGTAACGCATCTGCGAGGCCCTTTCCGCAGATGCGGCTAAGGAGCCGCAGAAGCAGAAGTCCTGGAGGCAGTGAGCTTCATTTATTACGGGACTTAAGCCATTTCTAACCCATTTCTCACTTCTGGGCGATTGTGGAGCTTCTTAAGAGGGATATTCACCTAGAAACTTGGAGGTAAGTAAATTCCATCTAATGTAAGTTAAATACATAGATTATGGGAAGATTTTAACATGTAAATTTATGAAAATTATGGGTTTAGATGAACAACCTAGGTTTTGATAAAAATAGAATTTAACCACGCAAATGGTTATGGAATTTAGTGAAAATTATATATTCGAGTTCGTGAGGTCATGGGTAACAACTTTCTTCAAAAATTTCTGAAATCCGAGAACATGGGCACGAGGATGAATTTTAGGAATCCTTCAATTTGGTTTGGGTAATCACTCTAATAGTTAGAATATGAACTTTTGAACATGTATTAATTTATTTATACAGTATTTGACTAGTTTCAGATTTTTCGGCACCGAGTTGAGGCTTTAGAGTGAATTTGAGGAAACTCATCCCCTAAACTTATAAGAGGGAACTCATCTCCTTAGGTGTATTTTTGTTATGAATTATATATGTGGGGAGCTACGTACGCACTAGGTGACGAGAGTCTGTACGTAGCTATATTCTATGTGATGTCCGGGTAGTCTTAGGCTTACACCATATTTTATTTGCTCTATTATGTTGGCCATGCATATTAATTGTCTTAACTAGAGCTGAGATTAAGGATTTTAAGATTTAATGTCTCCCGTTTAAATTTCTTATGTGTGAGGAAGAATGGAAGAATTTTATAATAACTTTGAGAAATCTATATTCACTCGCGTCGCAAGTACTTCCGCGAGCGAGGTAAATTTCATCTACTCTCATGGGAGCGGGCCGTTCGCCTTGGCAGGTCAATAGATGCATCTATGGTTCATAGCGTTCGACCCTCGGCAGTGCACACGGTATATACATATATTTTGGATCGGGTCGTACGATCTCGGCATAAATCGTGCGTAATAATAATTGGAGCCTAATCTTCTTGATATGATTTTATTGGCTTGAGAGGTTACAATTATTTAAATGATGGAAATTGACTTAGAATTTATTATTAGTGAAAGAAATATTTATTTATCTCTTGTTATTGAGATTTATGGTTGTTTACATAACTCATGCTTATTTAGAATTTCGATATTTTATTGTTAGCCCATAGTAAGTGTCGAAGTCGACCCCTCGTCACTACTTTTTTGAGGTTAGACTAGATACTTACTGGGTACATGTTGTTCATGTACTCACGCTATACTTCTGCACTAACCGTGCAGGATCTAAGACAGGTGCATCTGGACATCATCCCGATGCGCACTCCTGATACATCGAGACTTAGCGATGCCTTCCAAGCCCGTTCTGCAGCACCCGAAGTCTTTCTTTTGTATTTACTTTCTGTCTACTTTACTTCAGACAATAGTTTAGTATTTTGTGTATTCTACTAGTAGCTCATACACTTGTGACACCAAGTCTTGGAGTTTTGCTAGTAGACACTTAATGATTTTTGAGTATTTATTTCACTACACTTGATCTTACAATTCGTTACTTTTTATTTTATGAAATTTTCTCCTCTCTTACTAATATAATAATTAAAAATCAACTATTTCAAAAATGTTAAAAGAATCGATACACGGTTAGTTCACTGTTGGCTTGCCTAGCGGCGACGTTGGGCGCCATCACGACCTATAGAAAATTGGGCCGTGACATATATTATATGCCATGTGTTCTTCTTCTTCCTTTTCTTCGAGTTTCAATCTGAAAGTCGACCAAAATGAAGTCTAATCTTCATTAAACACCCTCAAAATTGAGAGATAAACTCCAAAGAATATTCTCAATTGTTTGCAACAACACCCAATCCAAATAAATAATAGTTTTTGAAAACTCAAATTCGAATTCAAAGTTTCAAAGCTTTTTAATGGTTGTCAATGGTGGAAAATCAAATACCTTCAAAATTTATTGATTGACAATTTTAATTCGAACATTAATTGTGCAACATGAAAGAAAATTTTTAAGTTGAAACTCTATAGTAAAACGATTAAAATCGATTGATGAACTCCATTAAAACTCTATACAATAAGAAAGTATAAAAACAGAGAACATCAAAGGAAGAAACACAGAAGGAGAGATAGAGAGACGAAGAGAGAGAGAGAGAGAGAGAGAGAGAGAGAGAGAGAGAGAGAGAGAGAGAGAGAGAGAGAGAGAGAGAGAGAGAGAGGCATGTATAAAGGGATGGGGAAATAACTGATATTCCTTATTCAATTCCTAATATAAAGGGATACTCATTTAAAACTAATTTGTATATAATTGGTAAATTATATATGACTATGTAATTAAGTTAAAACTTGATTAGGGAGGGTAATAAAGTTTCATATGTAGTATAGGAAGGAAAAAATCCCTAAAAAAAATGGAACCAACAAAAATAAATTTGTAAATTTTATTGCAATCTAGAAACTATTCATGGTAAAAATAAAGTAGTTTCATATTTTATTTTGCAGAAGTATAGATATTACAGAAGCAACTCAATTGACAAGGTTCCATGATATGTCTGTGGAGCATAATTTCAAGCCATTTCAACGGATGTATATAATCATTTATGGCTGAAAGAAATATCTGAACTGCTTAAATTTCGTGTGGGAGATGTCATGGGCAGAGCAGTTGGGGTATAGAGTATACAGTATACTGGAACGACTAAAAATTAAGGTGGAAATATAATGGGTCTTCCAAATTTTCCAGTAAGTTTTGAGACTCCTCCGACAATACTTAGAATGCTAAAATAATATACTCCTATATAACTATATATAATCAGGTTTCTGACATTTCTCCTCCTATATTAATTTAAATGTATAATATTCGTGTGAAATAGAAGATAGCTTACAGTGCATGTTAGAAGAAATCATTTTAAAAAATGATTTTGTTATACCTCTTTACTCAAAGCAAGGTAAAAAATTACTAGCTAGAACCTAGACGGAATATATCAAGGTTGCATCATTGGTTTTCTATTTGGAAAAAAATATTTCATCTCTTAACGCATGCAAAAAGGTGAGTATTAGTCTGTTGTGTTGGTTTTCTTTCCTTACTGTTTTAGCTTTTAGGTTGCGAGATTCACTATCACGAAATCTGGACGGGACATACAACAATATTTATGTTTATATATTAATATTCAACAAATAAATTGAGGAATGTTATAATCGGAAAATTTCACTCTTTGCTTTGAGTAAAGAGGTATAACAAAATCACTTTTTAAAATGATTTCTTCTAACATGCACTCTAAACTATCTTCTATTTCACACGGATATTACACGTTTAAATCTTAAAAATAAAATTAACATTAGCGGGTACAAAGAGGAGAAATGTCAGAAACCCGATTATATATAGTTATATAGGAGAATATTATTTGGGTTATGTATACGGTCGAAATAAATTTCGGCCTTCGTACGATTGATCGAGTTCGAAACATAATCAATCGAAGTAAGACTTCGAGATGGGTTCCGAAGATGGTACAAACAAGCTTCGAATCCGAGGGGCCGATCAATGTCGAGCTCGCTATCATTATCAAGCTCGAATCCAAATCGAACTATGATGCAAAGTAAAGTTATCGAGATTATGATCCAGAGACCGACCAACATTGACCCCGAATTAATTCAAGGGTCCGAGTCAGAATCGAGCTCAAGCCAAGATCGAGAGCTCGAGTCAAGACCGAAAACTCGAGTCAATATCGAGCTCATGGATAAGAGTCGTTGCAATCCCACTAGAGGAGAGAATCTTGGCAGGAATTGTGAAAAAAATAATTTATCATGGGTCTCCCACTATGTATTTTTAATTATATCTAAAGTAAAATCCCTCTACAATAAAGGGGATGGTTATCATTTCTGTAGAGGGAAAGTTTTTTTTTACATTGTAATTCAAGCACCATATTCTCATATAGTGAAAGTTGTTCTTTCAAGCTTCTTAAATTGATTCCACTTGTTTAGTCCTAAAATTCATCTTCGTTACAACCTTATCTATTTTGCATTCTTTGTAATCCATACTTGATATTTCTATTTATCTATACGATTTGTATTAAGTTGCTCCACATATCCTGAGAACTACTACAAATTCAACTCTATCCGTTTTTCGGGTAAACAGTTTGGCACCCACCGTGGGGCTAAGTATAACAGTGGTTATTTGATACGAATATGCAAAAATACCCTATTGTGTTTTGCGCTTGTTTTCGAAAATATCTTGGATTTCGGATGAGGAACGACTAACTACCAGTCAAATGGCCTCACCAATCGACAACGAAGTCGGTCTTCAAGATGAGAACAATAACTTGACACCCAGTACCAAAAGACCACTTGTCAACGCCGTTGGAGCTCGAATCGGAGCACCGATAGATATCAAGGTCATCGAAGACATCACCATAGTGGACATCGTGAAAGCCGTACAGAGGCTAACGGGACGGATTGCAGCCTTAGGCCGATTCATTTCGAGATCGTTAGATCGAAGTCACAATTTTTTTTCTCTCTACTCATAAGGAAGAATGATTTCGCTTGGACCCCGGAATGCCAATAGGCATTAGAGGAATTAAAATGATATCTATCGAGCCCACCACTATTTCATACTCTAAAAACATAAGAAAAACTTTGCTTGTACTTGGCAGTATCGAAAATTACAGTAAGCGGTGTCCTAGTTCGAGAAGAGCAAGGTACGCAATTTCCCGTTTATTATATAAGTCGGACCTTAGGAGAAACAGAAACTAGATATCCGCACCTAGAAAAATTAGCACTTGCACTAATAAGCGCCTCTAGAAAGTTAAGACAGTACTTTCAATATCACCCCATATGTGTATTAACCACTTACCCGCTTTATAATATTTTGCACAAGCCCGAACTATCAGGTCGATTGGCCAAATGGGTTGTCGAACTCAGTGGGTATGATATCGAATATAAACCCCGTACGGACATCAAGTCTCAAATTTTAGCAGATTTCATGGCCGTTTCATGTCAACCCTCGTACCCGAAGTCGAAAAAGAACTCTTATTGAAATCGGGTACGTCATCGGGGGTATGGACCCTTTTTACGGACGGGTCTTCGAACGTGAAGGGGTCCGGGCTAAGCATAGTTTTAAAGCTACCCATGGGTAACACTATTAGGAAATCTATCAAAACTACTAGGTTGACTAACAACGAGGCCGAGTATGAGGCCATGATTGTAGGTCTCGAGCTAGCTAAAAGCTTGGGAGCAGAAGTCATTGAAGCTGAGTGTGTCTCTTTGCTGGTGGTAAATCAAGTAAACAAAACCTTCGAAGTTCGAGAAGATAGAATGCAAAGGTATTTGGACAAACTACTTGTCAATTTACACCATTTCAAATATTGGACTTTACAGCATGTTCCACGAGAGCAAAACAGTGAGGCTGATGCACTTGCGAATTTGGGATCATCGGTCGAGGAAGGTGAGTTAAGCTCGGGGACTGTCGTTCAACTCTCGAGATCCGTGATCGAAGAAGGTCATGCCGAGATAAATTCTACGAGCTTAACCTGGGATTGGAGAAATAAGTATATTGAATACTTAAAGAATGGAAAGCTCCCATTGGACCCTAAAGATTCAAGGGCCCTACGAACCAAAGCTGCTCGATTCACGTTAGCTTCAGATAGAACGCTATACCGAAGGACATTCGATAGACTATTGGCAGTATGCTTAGGTCTAGGAGATACCGATTACATCCTACGTGAGGTGCACGAGGGCACTTATGGGAATCACTCCGGTACCGATTCATTAGTCCGAAAGATAATCAAGGCAGGGTATTATTGGATCGATATGGGCAAAGAAGCAAAGGAGTTTGTTCGAAAATGTGACAAATGTCAAAGGTTTGCACCAATGATCCATCAGCCTGGAGAGCAACTTCACTCAGTCTTATCCCCATGGCCATTCATGAAATGGAGAATGGATATCGTCGGCCCTCTGCCATCGACCCCAGGTAAAGCTAAATTCATTTTATTTATGACTAACTATTTCTCTAAATGGATTGAAGCATAGCCGTTAGAGAAAATAAGAGAGAAAGAGGTTATATACTTTATCTGGGATCATATCGTATGTCGATTCGAGATACCCGCCAAAATAGTGTATGACAATGGAAAATAATTTATCGGCAGCAAAGTGACAAAATTCTTCGAAGACCGCAAAATAAAAAGGATATTATCAACACCGTATCGCCCCAGTAGGAACGGACAGGCTGAATCAACGAACAAAACTATTATTCAAAACCTAAAGAAGAGGTTGAACGACGCTAAAGGAAAATAGAGAGAAATCCTACCCAAAGTCATTTGGGCATATCGAACAACATCAAAATCTAGTACAGGGGCAACCCCGTTCTCCTTAGTATATGGCTCCGAAGCCTTGATACCAGTCGAAGTCGGCGAATCCAGTGCCAGATTTTGATATGCAACAGAAGAATCAAATAACGTGGCTATGAACACTAGCCTCGAATTATCGGACGAAAAACGAGAAGCCACTCTCGTCCAATTGGCCGCCCAAAAGCAACGAATCAAAAGATACTATAATCAAAGAACCAAGCTCCGTCATTTTAAACCCGGGGACTTAGTGCTAAGGAAAGTCACCCTCAATACCTGAAATCCAAATGAAGGAAAACTAGGACCGAACTGGGAAGGACCACATCAGGTTCTCGAAAACGTCGGAAAGGGATCATACAAGCTCGGCATTATAAACGGCAAACAACTATCAAGCAATTAGAATGTGTCGTATCTAAAACGATACTACTGCTAAGGTACGACCCTCCCATATTCGTTTACATTTCAAAACTAATCCCTGCAGAAGTCCTATCAGGAGCTAAGATGGATCCTTCTATACGAAGCCCTAAGACTAAAAGCATGCGTTGCACTCTTTTTCCCTTAGACCGGTTTTATCCCAAATGGGGTTTTCGGCAAAGTTTGTAATGAGGCAACCAATGATCGTGTTGTAGTTGGAAACAATTCGATAGTATCCGAGGCCTCTTTACAATCGACCTCGAATACTGGAGGGGCATTAACCCTCAAATATATCAAGTTTTGATGCAAGAAAGTTATTTCGCAATAATAGGGTTCCAATAGGAAAAGTTATAAGATCCAAATGGTCAAAACGAATCATGCTCATGTAGTTGGCCCGAGCCCTGACGCAAAACATGTACGCATGTATAATGACTTGCAAATAAAGTTCTCCTCTTTACCGATATCTTATATCCAAGAAAAATTCCTCTATTTTGAGATTTATTATACAAATAGAATTAAGATAAATCTCCGAGTCCGAGTAAGGACTCACTCAACTCTTACGCCTACGGGCTATATTACTTCGAGTTTGAGTCATTCACTCGACTACTAAGCCAACGGGATACTTTTATTTCGAGTTCGAGCAAGCACTCACTCGACCATTACGCCTACGGGCTACATTATTTCGAGTTCGAAACATTCACTCGACCACTAAGCCTACGGGCTACTTTTATTTCGTGTTAGAGCAAGTACTCACTCGACCATTACGCCTGTGGGCTATATTACTTCGAGTTCAAATCATTCACTCGACTATTAAGCCTACGGGCTACTCCTATTTCGAGTTTGAGCAAACACTCACTCGACCATTATGCCTATGGGCTACATTACTTCGAGTTCGAATCATTCACTCGACTGCTAAGCCTACGGGCCACTTTTATTTCGAGTTCGAGCAAGCACTCACTCGACCATTACGCGTATGGGCTACATTACTTCGAGTTAGAAACATTCACTCGACTGCTAAGCCTACGGGCCACTTTTATTTCGAGTTAGAATAAGCACTCACTCGACCATTATGCCTACAGGCTGCATTACTTCGAGTTCGAATCATTCACTCGACTACTAAGCCTACGAGCTACTCCTATTTCAAGTTCGAGCAAGCACTCACTCGACCATTACGCCTATGGGCTACATTACTTCGGGTTCGAATCATTCACTCGACTGCTAAGCCTACGAGCTACTTTTATTTCGAGTTCGAGCAAGCACTCACTTGACCATTACGCCTATGGGCTACATTACTTCGAGTTCGAAACATTCACTCGACTGCTAAGCCTACGGGCCACTTTTATTTTGAGTTCGAGCAAGAACTCACTCGACCATTATGCCTATTGGCTATATTACTTCGAATTTGAATCATTCACTCGACTGCTAAGCCTACGGGCCACTCTTATTTCGAGTTCGAGAAAGAACTCACTTGACCATTACGCCTATGGGCTATATTACTTCGAGTTCGAAACATTCACTCGACTGCTAAGCCTATGAGCCACTTTTATTTTGAGTTTGAGCAAGCACTCACTCGACCATTGCACCTATGGGATACATTACTTCGAGTTCAAATCATTCACTTAACTGCTAAGCCTACGGGCCACTCTTATTTCAAATTCGAGCAAGCATTCACTAAACTATTACGCCTATGGGCTACATTACTTCGAGTTTGAAACATTCACTCGACTACTAAGCCTACGGGCCACTTTGTTTTCGAGATCGAGCAAGCACTCACTCGACCATTACGCCTATGGGCTACATCACTTCGAGTTCGAATCATTCACTCGACTACTAAGCCTACGGGCTATTTTTATTTCAAGTTCGAGCAAGTACTCACTCGACCATTACACCTACGGGCTATATTTCTTCGAGCTCGAATCACTGACTCAACTAATAAGCCTAAGGGCTACATCACTTCAAGTTTGAGTAAGCCTATGTTCAGATAATCACTTAACTCAACCACTAAGCATACGAGCTATATTATTTCAAGTTTGAGTAAGCGCTCGCTCGGTTATAGAGGCTACGAAGTCCAAATTTGATTAAGTTGCTTAAATCCTCGTGAAAATATTCATTAAGGCGTGAATAAAATCTTCACAAGACAGGAAACAAAACAGAAGCAAGTCGGCAAAAAGGGATATTTTTATATACAAAATTGTTTACATGATTGATTACAACGTAAATATTAAGGACTAAGCTTCTCGGTTATCCCCAGGAGCGGTCTCTTCTCTATCGGGATCCCCCCCGTTCTCAGATCCGCTCTTACTTACATCGTCATCATCATTATCATCATCATCGTCATCGGAAACCAAGGCTTCAGCATCGGCTTCGAGTTCTTTGGCCCTTTTTATCTCTTCAGCGAGGTCGAAACCTCGAGCATGGATCTTATCGAGGGTCTCCCTCCGATATAGGCACTTAGCAAGTTCAGCAACCCAATATGCTTGAGTATCGGCGGTCTCGGCTGCCTCTCTTACTTGGACCAGGGCAGCTTCAGCATCGGCCCGATAGACGGCCACGAGTGCATCCACATCAACCTTTTCCTCTTCGGCGTTAGATTCGGCCTTGGCAAGTACATAGGCCAACCGAGCCTCGAGCTCCTCTATTCTTCTTGCTTGGACCAAGCTTTTCTCCTTCATATTTTGAAGTTGGTTTTCGGCCGATGACAATTGGGCTCAAGTAGTTTCTTTCTCTGCAGCAAAGCGGTCCATTACTTCTTTCCACTTCAAAGACTCCGCTCTTATCATATCGACTTCTTCACGGAGTTTTCCAATCATCTCAATTTTCTATTGTAGTTATGAGACCGAAAAATTAGCCATCATTCTGGAATCAAGCCCATATGCTTTTAAAAGCATTATTACCTGCTCGGATAGATCGATTTGATCTTAGTGAGCCTTGGCCAACTCAGCTTGGAGGTCTTTTATTTCCTCTCCCCTTTGGCTCAAGAGGAGTTTTAAGGAGTTTCTCTCCTCCGTAACCCGTTGAAGCTCGGCCTCATATCGACACAGCTCGATTCGGGACCGAGAACATGATTCTCGATGAACTGCCGCAGCCTGCAAAGAAAGAAGAAACAAAGTCAGAAAAGAAAAGCAAACTTAAAGATAACGCCATATAATTTAAGGCCTACCTGATTCAAAGCGTGCTGCACTCCGTGAAAAAAGATCTGATGTGTCACTTGTACCGGCAGTGTCTTTGACACCGATAAATGGTCACAAAAATGATCCTCTCCATCATGAGGCCTATCTAATTCGAGGGCCCCCAAAGATTGGGCTTCCCGAATCTCCCCTGCGGAAAAAGCAGGGAAGGTGGGCAAGCCTTCGATTGCTACTGCCCCCAATGAGTCATCTGGGGCTTTCTCTTCGGTTCAAAAAGTTTCGGGAAGAGCCCCTTCAGACATATCCCCCATCCGTCGGCTTAGATGGGAAACATCTTCGATCACCATCAACTCGGGGACTCTGCCTGAATCTCTCTCCAATATATCCTCAGTTCGAGGCAGATCCTTATGAACCACTATCGATCCAGCTGCCTGTGGAACGTCGGTGGTCTTCTTTGTTCGGGCCGCCAGCGCAGACCCATCGTTCTCTTATTCTTCTTCTTCTTCATCCCTCAGACACAGAACTGATTCTACGGTCAAAGGAATGGTATTCTTGTTCGGCTTACGAGCCATCCTCTTCTTCGATTTTTGATCTTCGAGGACGTGGGCTCTTTTCCTCTTATTATCTTTCACCGGCTTTGGGACAGAGGCCGAAGCCTCTTCCTCGACGGATGAGGGCTTCAAAACCGCATCCTTGCCCACACCTGCATACGGAAAAGTTTATTGAAGTGTGTAAAAAGCATCTTATTCGAATTACCAAAAGATACGAGAGAGGTGCTCACCATAATTTTTGGCCTTCCATCGGCCCTTTGACAAGTCGCACCATGAGCGCTCGGCATATGAGGAGGTCGAAACCAGATCACGTACCCAGTTCTTGAGATCGAGCACTGCGCCGGGCATCCAGGGAACCGCTGCATCACATAAGGGGAATATTGGTGAGAAAAGAAATGAAAGAATAAAATAATAGGAGATAAGAATTACACTTACGCTTAATGTTCCACTCCTCGGGAAAAAGACATCTTTTTGATTTGGATCAGGTCCTAAGTCCTCACTCGAACGAATCGGCCCATCCAACCTCGATCCTTATCCTCGTCTATACTCGAGAACAGAGCCTTGGTAGCTTGACGTTGGAGTTTTATTAACCCTCCTCGAAAAAGGCGAGGACGGTATAATCGTACAAGATGATCGAGGGTGAAAGGCATCCCCTAGATTTTACTCACAAAATATCGGATCAAAATAACGATCCGCCAAAAGGAAGGATGTATCTGGCCTAGGGTTATTAGGTATTGACGACAAAAATCCAGGATTACAGGGTAGAGGGGACCTAACGTGAAAGAGTAAGTATACACGCTTAAAACCCCTCTCACGTGAGTAGTAATATCCTCTTCAGGAGACGGCACTACCACATCTTTGTTCTCCCAGTTACAATCTTTTTTTATCCGCTCGATGTGCTCCCGGGTTATCGAACAAATATATCTCGATACGGGCTCACATCGGCCAGGAACCGACAAACCTTTATCGAGTTTGAAATCGGAGGTAAGAACACACGCTGCCGGAACGCACTCCTCAGAACGAGGATCCACCGGTGTTTTATCGGCGGCGGATTGGGAAGAAGAAGCTTTTTCTTTTTGGGGGACGATTTTGGATGTCTTCACCATTTTGGATATAAAGAAGGTGACGAAGATTTGGTAATTTGGAAGAACAATTTTGTAAAGAGGAATAACAGATTTGCGAATAAACTCAGAGAATACGAAAAAGAAATTGGAAAATTTGGAAGATTGAAGATGTAAATGTGATAAATGATAAAAGGAAGGGTTATTTATAGGTTTAAGCAATGGCGATTCAGTATCAGCGGTGGTCAACTACCGTATGACATGCATTAAATACCTTGAAATACTAAATCGACGGGATAGCTATCACGTGCATCATGGTCGAGCCCAATGTAAACGTCAGTTTATAATCCGATCGAGCCGTTGAAAAATCATATTGTTTCTCACCACATTCTTCCTGAGAAACGAGGGGACTATCTGTATACGGTCGAAATAGATTTCGTCCTTCGTACGATTGATCTAGTTCGAAACATAATCGATGGGTTCCAAAAATGGTACAAACAAGTTTCGAATCCGAGAGGCCGATCAATGTCGAGCTCGATATCATTATCAAGCTCGAATCCAAATTGAACTATGATGCAAAGTAAAGTTATCGAGCTTATGATCTAGAGACCGACCAACATTGACCCCGAATCAATTCAAGGATCCGAGTCAGAATCGAGCTCAAACCAAGATCGAGAGCTCGAATCAAGACCGAAAACTCGAGTCAATATCGAGCTCGTAGATAAGAGTCGTTGCAATCCCACTAGAGGAGAGAATCTTGGCAGGAATTGTGAAAAAAATAATTTATCATGGGTTTCCCACTATGTATTTTTAATTATATCTAAAGTAAGATCCCTCTACTATAAATGGGATGGTTATCATTTCTGTAGAGGAAAGGTTTTTGCTTACATTGTAATTTAAGCACCATATTCTCCTATAGTGAAGAGTTGTTTTTTCAAGTTTCTTAAATTGATTCCACTTGTTTAGTCCTAAAGTTCATCTTCTTTACAACCTTATCTATTTTGCATTCTTTGTAATCCATACTTGATATTTCTATTTATTCTTACGATTTGTATTAAGTTGCACCACATATCCTTAGAACTACGTACAAATTCAACTCTATCCGTTTTTCGGGTAAACATGGTAGAAAAAGTCGATAATTCTTTTTCCTTTAATTCTTTTATTGTACGGATGAAAGAAACGAAAGAAATAACAGACATGGCGGTACGTACGAAATGAAATTGTTGAGGCCTGGGGTAGGGGAGGAAACTGGAAAAAGGTGAATAGGTAAAGAATACATGTATTTAAAGGATTTTGCATTTGTTAGTGTCAACCTCTTTTGTGTCGTAACTACATTGATGCAAGCACCTTTCAAGCAGAAAAATATTGAAAAATTCCCTATGCATGATAATGCCTCAAGACAGTTTTTGAATATGCAGTTTACTCTATTACTCAATTTCAGAAAAAACAAAAGAATAAATAAAAAAAATAAAAAGAGGGATAACTTTTAATTTATAATCATAATTCTTGAACCTATCTTAATTATATAGCTAATGTAAGACATATTTGACGGATTAATGGCTTTCAAATGTCAAATTATTTACACTAAAAGCTATAGTCTACGAGGGATTGTAGTTTAATTTGTCGCAGCTCCACTATGTCAAGGCGGACGCTGCGGGTTCGAGAATAGTGAGAAAGATTCATATAAAAGACATGCAAAAAGAAAGTCTACAAATAAAAAGCAATATATAATTCTCACACCATTCATTAGATATCTTAGAGATAAGCAATATAATGCTAAATTTGTTTGTACTTTTATTTTATAACTCTTAAATAATTTTTAAAAATATTATTTTTAAATATCAAATTTTAAAATGTCAAAGGGGGCAACACGTGCCCACAGACTAGTTATCGCCATCCAACAATTTTATGGTATCTTTATACGTATAGTTATCCTACTTTTAGTTTGTTGCACCAAGACATAAAACTATTTTTTGTAAAGAAATACCCCAACTATACTTATATGGGGCAATTTCTCTTTTAGCCGCGCGGCTGAAACTTCTAACAAGTTCTAGCCCACAAATCTATTATGCAATTTGAAGTCGAAAACTAATTATAACAACTAGCCAGTGAAATAAAAGCCCCAGTAGTCGCATTCTAAACCCATGTCAAGTATTTCAAGTGATTTTTTATCTTAGAAATCTCATTTACAGTAATAAAAAATATATCTTTAGTCCAAAGCAATGTAAAGTATAAAACTATTTCAGTCATATGAGTTTTCAATTACACAAACAGAATAATTCGGTCAAAAGTCCAAAAAGCTAGTGAATTCAAAAAAATAAAATATTTTTCAAAAGAGAAAAATTTACTTAAAACACAACTCAAAAAGAAAAAATACACACATATAACAAGATTATATGGGTATGTGAGAGAGAGAAAGAGAGATGTACATTTCATAATGTATACAAGATATACTTTAGATACACAAACACACTCGGATACATTCAATATACACAAATGACACACTGGTAGACTTAGTATACATTGCATATATAAGTGTCTTTACAACTTTTATATAAAATTAAATACAAGTACCATGTATATACAACTTTATAAGATTGTATATACATTTTTTATACAAAACTACAACTTTATTCAACTTTTAAGAATTAACTAAAAGAGAAAAAGTGAAAGACTGAGAATTCATACAAAACATTTATTGCAAAAAATAAGAAGAAACCCAACTGTCTTCTCCACAACCACCAAACTACTTCCTATTATACACAAATTACAATCCTTTTTTTATATTTTACAAAAAAAAATTAAATTTTCAGTGATCAAATCTAGAAAAATATAATATTACATAAGCAAAACTATCCATGATATAAGAAGAAAAGAAAGAAGGTGATGTATAGATTGTGCACAGATTATACATATTATACACTAGTATAGTGTGTATAGACACTTTTTTATACATTGCTGAACAATATATATATATATTTTATACACTTAAAATATACAATACGCTCGAAATACACTAATAATACGTTATCAAACTCGGATAATACTGAATATAAAACTTTTAAATACTGTATAATTGTAAATATACATCTTTTATACACATATAACAATTTATATATAATTTTTATACAAAAATACACTTGCACAATATGTATCAACCGTGTATAAATTATGTATATAATTTGTATATACTATGCTATATACATATTGTGTAGTATATATACACTATATAATCATGTATAAAAAAAATTTAATATACGGTTTGGATACACAAACACGTTCGGAATACACTCAATATACGCAAAGTACATTACCAAGCTTACGATACAATGTATATACAACTTTTATACATAGCATAATAATTAACATATAACTTTTATATAAAACTATAATACAAATTATCGTATATATATACAACTCTATATATATGTATATAAAATATTTAATACATTGTATAACTGTATATATATAATATTTATACAAAAATACATATAAGTATCATCCAACTACCCCATTAAATCCAGACCCACTATCGGATGTTATCACTTTTAGCCCGCGTCAAAAACTAATTACATATGATAGTCGAAAAAGTGTATAAAACTGTATAACTTTTGTATATAACATAAAGAATATATATATATATATATATATATATATATATATATATATATATATATATATATATATATATATATATATATATATATATATATTTTTATACATTTTTTCAGCTATTATTTTTACAGTGATTATACAGTGTCATTTTTCCCCATCGGATACTCACTGTAAAAGATCTTCACTCACAAAATACTATTATGACCCGAAGAAGAAGAAGAGGAAGCTTGACTAGAAAACCCCACGATTTTTGTTGCCACTCTTGTATCATGCATTGTAATCGAGTAAATCTTTTTAAGAATTGAATAAAAAATTGTGATCTTTCTAGGTACTCAAACAAGCTTTTTCAGTGTGACGTAAAAAATAAAGAGAAAAAAAATATCTGAAATGGGAGATATAGAAGGGAAGGAAAATGAAAAAAAAAACAAATAAATAAAAAAGGAAGACGAAGAAGACACAGGGAAAGAAAGAGGTGAGAAAGATGGTGCGAAAGAAAGAGGATAGGATTGAAAGTGGTAATGGGAAGAAAGATATGTGCATTGGATAGAATGAAAGAAATATAAAAAAGCCGGGAATAAATGTGGTCTTGGGAAGATAAATATGTTGGAAATAGACAATGGCTACAAGTTGCAAATAAATTGGGCCGAAAGATTATTTCGGGTCAATAATAAAAATATGGGCTAATAAAATCTTTGAGTGGCCATACAAAGTTATTTTCTCTACTTATATCGCATAAAAGCGTCCGGCCCATATGTTTAAAATTACAATGGATTATAACCATGTTAATAGCTCATCCTACACAATAGCCACTACACCACTTAAAAAGCAAAAAGAATATATCTTCCAATTTAGTAATTTATCACGCTTGTAACGATTCGATCGATCGATTTGAGCTCTAGCACGTCGTTCAGTGGTTTGAGGCCTTGAGTAATTGCACTTCAGGTATTATGACTTGTACGTATGGTCGGAATTGAATTTCGGGAAGTTCGGAGTTGATTTGGAAAGAAAATTCTAATTTCGGAAGTTTTAAGTTGGAAGAATTGACTAAAGTATGACTTTCGAATAAACGACCTCGAAATTGGGATTTGAAGGTTCCAATATATTCGTATGATAATTTCAGACTTGGGCGTATGTTCGGATTGAGTATCGGATCACCCGGGAGCATTTCAGCGCTTATTATGGAAGGTTGGTATTTTAAAAGTTTAAGAAATTCTTAAGTTTGACTTGAAGTGGATTTTAATGTTATCGATGTCCGTTTGGAATTTTGAGCCTTGGAATAGCTTCGCCATGTCATTTATGACTTGTGTACAAAATTTGAGGTTAACCGAACTTGATTTGATACGTTTCGGCGTAAGATATAAAATTTGGAAAGTTGGAAATTTATAAGTTTGATTCGAGGTGTGATTCATGATTTTGATATTGTTTGACGTAATTTAAGGCTTCGACTAAGTTCGCATTGTATTTTGAGAAGTGTTGTTATATTTGGTTAAGGTCCCGGGGGGCCTCGGGTGGATTCCGGATGGTTAACGGATTGAATTTGGCCTTATGAAAATGCTAGTGGCAACATATCTGGTGTAAATGCACCTGCGAGGTTTTGGTCGCAGGTGCGAAGCCGCAAAAGCAACCTTTGGACTAAGCTGGGTGGCCGCACATGCGAGTATATTTTCGCTTCTGCGAGCCCACAGATGCGAAGAGAACTCCGCAGAAGCGGAAAACGAGAGGGGCAGCTGGGTCGCAGAAGCGGAGGGGTATCCGCACATGCGGGAGCGAAGTGCGTGGTGGACTGCAGAAGCGGTCGCGCAGAAGCGTAAAATGGTCCGCAGAAGCGAATTTCGCCTGGCTTGGAGGGAACCGCACCTGCGATGGAGTTTTTCGCAGGTGCGGCTGGTGTTCCGCAGGTGCGGAAGATCGGCTGGGCAGATTGTTTTAAAAATGATATTTGGCCCACCTATTACTGTTTAAGGAGGATTTTGGAGAGCTTCAAGGGGGATTTTCATTAAGCAACACAAGGTAAGTGATTCCCACCTATTACAAGTTAAATACATGGTTGGTATATGAATTTAAACATGAAAATTTGTAGAAACGTGAGATTTTGGTAGAAAACCTAGAATTTGGTATTTTTGGATTGTAACGACCCGACCGATCATTTTTCTTTTTAGAACCTTGTTCCCCTAAATAAGGCTCCTCGTGTGTGCTTTTACTGTTTTATGACTTGCGGAGATGGTTAGTTCGGAATTTGGAAAAGTTCGGGTTGAAATCGAAACACTTGGTTCAATGGGTTGGCCTTAAAAGGCCAAGTTTCACTTCGGTCAACGTTTTGAGTAAACGACCTCGGAATCGGGATTTGATGATTCCAATAGGTTCATATGATGATTTCGGACTTGGGCGTATATTCAGATCGGGTTTTGGATAACCCGGAAGCGTTTCGGCGTATAATAGTGAAAGTTGGCTCTTTGAAGGTTTTAAAGTTCTTTAAATTTGGTTTGGAGTATATTTGGTGTTATCGAGGTCCGATCGGGATTCCGAGTCTGGGAATAGTTCTGTATGGTGATTTAATACTTACACTATCACGATCCAAAATCCATTAAAGGCCGTAATGGCGCCTAACACCGATGTCAGGCAATCCAACCATAATCAATTAACTTAATTACCCATTTTAATATTTTTGAAATAAAAATTTCCTCAATTAAATAATTAAGAAAGAACTCATAGAGTATGTGATAAATAATTTAGCAACTAAATTACTAAACAACCCATAACCACTCCCAAAACTCGGTGTCACAAGTGCATGAGCATTTACTAGGGAGTTAAAATAAAATACAGCATCTGTCCGGAATACAAATTAGATAAAAAACAAATATGATAACTCTGAAGGAGATTCTATTGGCTGCGGATCGTAATACAGAATGTAACTCACCTAAGTCCCCGCATTTTTAGCCACACCTCTGCGCCCACAAGACCGCTAGACATATATGAACCTGCATAATAAAAATGTGCAGCAAGTGTAGCATGAGTACGTAAACAACGTGTACCCAGTAAGTATCAAACCTAATCTCGAAGAGGTAGAGATGAGATGGTCGACTTTGACACTCACTAAGGGTCAATAATAACAATTGAAATAAAAATAGAAATATCTAAATTAACATGATTCATAGAGTTAAGAATAATTTTATTTAACCAACAGAAATAATTAAATTCCTTCAAATGCAACAATTCTCAATCTATTAATTAAATTCACAAGCTGCAATTAAAATATCAAGTATCGTGTAATTATTATTAGTATTAGGCACGATTTCTACCGAGGTCGTACGGCCCGATCCAAAGTGTCGTGTACACTGCCGAGGGACGTGTGGCGCGATCCATAGATGCATCTATAATGCCGAGGCGTTCGGCCCGCTACACAAGAAAGGAGGACATTTTCTTATGTACCTCCGGAAAGAAAGTATATTCATAACTTGATTAATTCGAGAGGATGAAAAAAAAATTTAATAATTAATTAATTTTAAACATAAAATTAAGTATATGAAAATTTTCTTCTTTATTATCTTTTTCTAAAAAATTACAAAATAAATTCAAATAATTTAATTAAATAAGGATAAAATTTACACAGGAAATTCATGATTTGAGTCCTAAACTACCCGGACTTTAAAATAAATAGTAGCTACGTACGGACTCTCGTCACCTCGTGCATACGTAGCCCCCACAATTAGCAATAATTATTAGTTTAATCACCTATGGGGTAAATTCCCCCTCACAAGATTAGACAAGAGACTTACCTTGTCTCAAAGTCCACTTTCCGATCACCCCGTCGCGTTAAATTCTCAATTCGATGCCAAAAAATCTGAAACTATCCAAATGATGTACAAAATAATTAATACATGATCAATAATTCGAATTTAGGCTATTAAATTAATTACCCAACCCAAAATAGTAAAATTCCTAAAATTCACCCCGTAATCTCAAGAACTCAAATATATCATTTCCATCCAATCCCATAGAAATTTTCTTGGTTAAAATCCAAAAATACCAATTTCTAGGTTTTTCTTCAAAATCCTATATTTCTATAAATTTTCATGTCTAAATCCATATATAATCCAAGTATTAAACTTGCAATAGGTGGGAATCACTTACCTTGACATAGATGATGAAGCTGGAGCTCCAAAATCGCTCCAAGATCGGCTCCCATGGCGGAAATGAAGTGAAAATGGCCAAAATCCCGTTTAAAACAACTCACTGCCCAGCACTGCCCTTCTTCGCGTTCGCGACTAATGCCTCGCGTTCGCGAAGGCCAAATGACTTTGCCCCCAAAATTCCTCTTCGCATTCGCGACCGATACTTCGCGTTCGCGAAGCCTCTGACCCATGCCCCTTCGCGTTCGCGTTCGTGTTCGCGTTCGCGTTCAAACTCCCGTGTTCACGAAGGCCAAAATGCCACTGCCCAAAATCTCCTTCGCGTTCGCGACCCACTGATCGCATTTGCGAAGGCCAGCTACCCTGACCCTTCGCGTTCGCGTTCCCTTCTACAGGTTCGCGTAGGCCAAATGGCCTCAGGGTCCCCAGGTCCCCAGCTCCCCATCCTTCTTCGCGTTCGCGACCCCTGTGTCGCGTTCGAGAAGCCCAAAAATCCTTATTCGCGAACGCGATCTCCTCCCCGCGCTCGCGATGAAGGACACCAGAACCAGCATCAGCAGCAGAAAACCATGGGAAAAATGACCCTGAAACACACCCGAGACCCTGGGACCCCATCCAATCATGTCAACCTGTCCCAAAACACGACACGAACTTGCTCAAGACCTCAAATCGCATCAAACAACATCGAAATCACGAATTGCGCATCGATTCAAGCCTAATAAACTATTGAACTTCTAACTTCCACATTCGATGTCGAAACCTAACAAATCAAGTCTGATTAACCTCAACTTTTGCACACAAGTCATAATTGATATTACGGACCTACTCCAATTTTTGGAATCGAAATCCGATCCAGATATCAAAAAGTCCACTCCCCGGTCAAACTTCCAAACTTAAATTCTTATTTTAGCCATTTCAAGCCTAATTTAACTACGGACTTCCAAATAAAATTCCGAATACGCTCCTAAGACCAGAATCACAATACGGAGCTATTCCTAGGCTCGAAATTTCAAACGAACCTCGATTACTCCAAAACCTACTCCAAACCAAATTTAAAGAACATAAAACCTTTAAATAGTTGATTTTTACTATTAATCGCCAAAACGCTCCCGGGTTGTCAAAAACCTGATTCGAACATACGCCCAAGTCCAAAATCATCATACGAACCTATTAAAACAGTAAAATACCGATTCCGAGGTCATTTTCTCAAAATGTTGACCAAAGTCAAACTTGCCCTTTTAAAACCAAACTAAGGAACCAATTATTCCGATTTCAACCCGATCACTTTTAAATTCCGAACCAACCATCCCCGTAAGTTATGAATAATAAAAGCACATACAAGGATTCTTATTTAGGGGAACAAGATTCTAACAGTCAACACGTAAAATTTGACGTCATTCTGAGTAGTTTAGGTACGTTTCGGCGCGTTGGGAGCGAATTGAAGAACTTGAAGTTCATATTTTTGATTCAATTGATTTAGGGTGCGATTCTTAGTTTTAATGTTGTTCTGTGAGTTCCGAGAGTTCGAGCGAGTCCATTTTATGATTTTAAATTTTTTGGTACGTTCGGGCTGGGCCCCGGGTGTTAGTCGGACTAGGAGCGGACCAAGTTTGGACATAGGGGCAGCAGCTGAAGCACCAGGCTTCTGGTGTAATCGCACCTGCGGAGGGCTAACCGCAGATGCGAGCCAGCAAAAGTGAGCAAGAAGCCACAGAAACGGCCTAGGAAGAGCAGCCCAGGAACTGCAGATGCGGGTGGGCGTGCGCACCTACGAACGCGCAGGTGCAATAGAAGAAACCGCAGGAGCGGCCTAAGCCGCAGGTGCGGCATGTGCGTCGCAGGAGCGGACCTGCAGAAGCGGGCCAGAGGTCCGCAGAAGCCGAAGTACGCCACTGGGCAAGGGCCGCATCTACGATGATTTTTCCGCAGAAGCGGCCAACCCTCCGCAGGTGTGGAAATCGCTGAAGGCAGAACCCCAACTTAATGCGGGACTTAGGCATTTATAGCTCATTTATTTCATTGCTTGGGCGATTCTTGAAGCTCTTAGAGAGGGGATTTCCCCTAACACTTTGAGGTACGTGATTTCTACACAATGTGAGTTAAATACATAGTTTATGGGTAGATTTAACATGTAAATTAGGAAAAATTATGGGTTTAGGTGAAAACCTAGGTTTTTGATAAAAATGGGATTTAACCATGAAAATGGTTATGGAATTTAGTGAAAATCATATATTTGAGTTCATGAGGTTATGGGTAACAACTTTCTTCAAAACAATTTTCGAAATCCGGGCATGTGGGCCCGGGGGTGAATTTTAAGAATTCTTCAATTGGGGTTGGGTAATCACTTTAATAATTAGAATATGAACTTTGGAGCATGTACTGACTATTTTATATAATATTTGACTAGTTTCAAGCTGTTTGGCACCGAATTGAGGGTTTAAGCACAATCTTGGACTGGAAAGTAGGCTTTGAGACGAGGTAAGTCTCTTTTCTAACCTTGTAAGAGGGAATTAACCCCATAGGTGAACTTAATTAATATGTGCTTCTATTTGTGGGGACTACATACGTACGAGGTGACGAGAGTGTGTACGTAGCTACTAATTATGCTTATGTCCGGGTAGTTTTAGGTTTACACCATGCTTTGTTGACACTGTTAATTGATTATGCTTACTAATTGTCTTGAATTGAGCTGAGGATGAGGATTTCAATATTTTAAAAGTTTCTAGTTGAATTTCTTGTTTTGGAAAGAGTTGAGGGATATTATGATAACTTGAGAAATCTATGTTCAACCGCGCTGCACGTATATTCCGCGAGCAGGCTAAATTTTCACTACTCTCATGGGAGCGGGTCGTTCACCTCGGCAGCTTAATAGATGTATCAATGGTCAATTGACATTGTTTCATTGGCTTGAGAGGTTAAATGAGGAAAATTGATTTGGTACTTACTATCGGTGAAAGGATTATTTATTTATTGCTTGCTTTCGAGTTCTATTATCATTTATATAACTCAAGTTAAATTAGAATTTTATATATTTTATTGTGGGCCCATAGTAAGTGTCAAAGTCGATCCCTCGTCACTACTTATTTGAGGTTAGACTAGATACTTACTGGGTACATGTTGTTTATGTAGTCACGCTACACTTCTGTACTAAATGTGTAGGATCTGAGGTAGGTGCATCTGGATATTAGTCTGGCGCACATCCTTGACTACTACGAGACTTTGCGGTGAGCTGCCTTCCGAGCCCGTTCTGCAGCAGCCGAAGTCTTTCTTTTGCTTTATTTTCTGTCTATTTCATCTCAGACAGTAGCGTAGTACTCTTTTGTATATTCTACTAGTAGCTCATACACTTGTGACACCAGGTCTTGGGGATTTATGCTAGTAGACACTTGATGGTTTTGGGTTATTTTGCTTATCTCACTTGCTATAAAAAAATTTGATCCCTCATTTTTATTAAACTCTTACTTCTTATTTATGCATAAACTAAAAATGAATTATTTCAAATCTCTTAAAGAGAGGATCACAGAGTTAGTTCACGGTTGGCTTGCCTAGTAGTAACGTTGGGCGCCATCACAGCCTATAGGAGAAATTGAGTCATGACAACATGGTATCTGAGCACTAGGTTCACGCAGGTCTCACAAGTGATGAGCAGGCCTAATAGAGTCTTGCGGATCGGTGCGGAGATGTCTGTACCTATCTTCGAGAGGCTATAGGGTGTTAGGAAATTACTTTTTCTTCATATCCTATCGTGCAGTTGATGGTATACTAAGTGTCTTTCTCTTATTCTCTCACAGATGGTGAGAACGCGTACGACGGATGTTCCAGCCCCTGGAGGAGCTGCTCCCCCTGTTGCTAGAGGCTGAGGCAGAGGGCGGGGGAGGACACCGACCTGAGGTAGGGGACGAGGACGTCCTAGAGTAGCCCCTGCTATACCACCAGCGGATCCAACAGAGGATTCTATTATTGAGGAGGAGGGAGAGATGCCTACAATAGAGCCAGCCCCGGTGGACTTCATGTCCGCACCGGGATTTCAGGAGTTCATGGGTCGTATGTTGCGGTTCATAGACACCATGACTCAGGATGGTTTATTTCCAGCAGACTAAACCACATCTTAGGCAGGAGGGGGAGAACAGACCCCTACTGTTCAGGCTCCTGGGCATGCAGGTGCTGTATATCAATACCCCAGGCACACTACCCATGGGTGGAGCCCATCCAGTGGCAACAGCCGTACCTGAGCCCAGACCAGCTGTGGCTAGCGAACCACAAAAACTATTGTACAGATGGACTAGGCTACACCCTTCTGTCTTCGAGGGTGAGCGACATGAGGATCCCCAAGACTTCATTGATCGGTGCAGGGACAGACTGCACAACATGAGGATATTAGAGTCTCATGGGGTTGATTTCACTACTTTTCAGCTAGAGGGAAGGGCCCATAAATGGTGGCAGTCACATCTTCTTGACAAACTAGCAGGTTGCCCTCCCATGACTTGGGATCAGTTTACACGCCTTTTCTTGGATAGGTATATTCCAACCTCCTAGCGGGAAGAGCTGCGGTTTCAGTTTGAGCAGCTCCGGCAAGACCAGATGTCAGTGACCGATTATGAGGTGAGATTCTCTGAATTGTCTCACTATGTACTTATGATACTTTCTCCTGAGATAAAGAGAGTACATAGTTTCGTTGCGGGGTTGCACTCCAGTATTCGGGCGACTATGGCCAGAGAGGTTGAGATGGGAACCTCTTACCAGCTAGTTGTAGAGATAGCTTGGAGGATTGAGGGTTATCTTCAACGGGACCGAGAGTAGATGCTGCAGAACAAGCAGTTACGTCATTTGGGAGGATTCAGTGGTGCTCCATCTGGGGGCAGAGGTCAGTTTGGGAGAGGTCAGTCGAGCAGGCCTACATATCCAGCACCGCCGCCTTCTCGGGGTTCTGCAGTTCGACCCTATTTCAGCGCCATACCAGAGAGTTCCTACCGCCCACCAACTATTCAGGGTTCTTCCAGTGGGTATTCAGACCATCAGGGTCAGACCTCAAGGCAGCAGTCCACCACTCTGAGGGATTCTTACGAGTGCGGAGATCCTGGCCACATGAAGAGATTTTGTCCCAGACATTGGGGCAAGGCAGTGCAGCAGGGTCAGCAACCCATGATTACAACACCAGTAGCCGCACCAGCCGTCCGATCGCCCAGAGGTGGAGGGAAGATGGTCAAGGGCCGTCCTAGAGGTGGAGTCCAGACAGGTGGTGTGCCAGCTAGATACTATACTTTCCCAGCAAGACCAGATGCAGTGGCCTAAGATGCCGTGATCACATGTATTATTTCTGTCTACGGTAGGGATGCTTCGGTATTATTTGATCCAGGGTCTACCTATTCATATGTGTCGTCTTTGTTTGCTCATTTCTTGGATGTTCCTCGTGAGTCCTTGGGTACTCCTGTTTATGTGTCCACTCTGGTGGGCGATTTTGTTATTGTGGATCGAGTCTATCGGTCCTGCATGTTTACACCATGTGGTTATGAGACTAGAGAGGATCTTTTGCTGCTCGATATGACCATCTTTGAGGTTATCTTGGGCATGGACTAGT
Source organism: Nicotiana tomentosiformis (assembly GCF_000390325.3). NCBI lineage: Eukaryota > Viridiplantae > Streptophyta > Magnoliopsida > Solanales > Solanaceae > Nicotiana > Nicotiana tomentosiformis. Next base: position 26,872,080 of record NC_090817.1, read on the forward strand.
TATCTCCATATCACGCCATCCTCGATTGCCATGACAAGACTGTTACCTTGGCGATACAGAGTTTCCTAGATTAGAGTGGAAGGGTTCATCTGTAAACTCACCTAGTCGAATCATCTCTTTCATGAAGGCTCGATACATGGTCAAGAAGGGTTATTTGGCTTATCTAGCTTATGTTCGGGATACCATCATGGAGACTCCGGCGATTTATTCGGTACCCGTAGTCTGGGAGTTCTTCGATGTGTTTCCTTCTGATCTTCCAAGCATGCCACCAGATCGTGATATCGATTTCTGCATTGATTTGGCTCAGGTACCCAGCCTATATCTATCCCACTGTATCATATGGCTCTGAAAGAGTTGAAGGAGTTGAATGAACAGCTTGAAGAGTTGCTAGTAAAGGGGTTCGTCAGGCCGAGTGTATCACCTTGGGTTGCACCAGTGTTATTTGTGAAGAAGAAATATGGGACTATGCGGATGTGTATTGATTAACGCAAGTTGAACAAAGTTACCATTAAGAACAAGTACCCATTGTCGCGGATTGATGATTTGTTTGACCAGTTGCAGGGTGCCAGGGTGCTCTCTAAGATTGACTTGAGATCGGGGTACGACCAGTTAAAGATTCGGATATTCCAAAGACTGCTTTCCGGACTAGATATGGCCATTATGAGTTTCTAGTGATGTCCTTTGGACTGATTAATGCCCCAATGGAATTTATGGATTTGATGAACAGGGTTTTCAGGTCATATATTGATTTGGTCGTCATTGTCTTCATTGATGACATTTTGATCTACTCGCGCAGCATGGAGGAGCACGAGCAGCATTTGAGAGTGGTGTTTCATACCTTGCAGGAACATAAGTTATATGCTAAGTTCTCCAAGTGTGAGTTTTGGCTAGATTCTGTAGCATTCTTGGGGCATGTTGTATCGGGAGAGGGTATTAAGGTGGATCCCAAGAAGATTGAGGGAATTCAGAGTTGGCCTCATCCTACTATGGCGACTGAGATCAGGAGCTTCTTGGGGTTAACAGGTTATTATCGTCGGTTTGTGAAGGGCTTCTCATCTATTGGAGCACCTTTGACTAGACTGACCCAGAAGGGTGCCCCGTTCCGTTAATCCGATGATTGTGAGGCGAGCTTCCAGAAGCTCAAGACAACTTTGACTACTGCACCGGTTCTAGCGTTGCCTTCTAGTTTGGGGATGTATACCGTGTATTACGACGCTTCACGTGTTGGTTTGGGTTGTGTTTGATACAGGAGGGGCAAGTTATTGCATATGCTTCATGTCAGCTGAAACCCCATGAGAAGAATTACCTTGTACATGATTTGGAGTTGGCCGCGATTGTTCATGCTCTTAAGATCTTGAGGCATTCTCTTTATGGGGTATCCTATTAGGTTTACACTGATCATCGCAGCTTGCAACATTTGTTCAAGTAAAGGGATCTCAATTTGAGGCAGCACAGATGGCTCGAGTTACTAAAAGATTATGACATTACTATTCTTTATTATCCGGGCAAGGCGAATGTGGTTGCGGATGCCTTGAGCAGAAAGGCAGAGAGTATAGGTAGCTTGGCGTTCATTTCAGCAGAGGAGGGGCCATTAGCTTTGGACGTTCAGTCCTTGGCTAACAGACTTGTGAGGTTGGATATTTCGGAGCCCATCCGAGTTCTTGCATGCGTCGTTGCCCAGTCTTCAATACTGGAGCAGATCAAGGCTCGATAGTTTAATGACCCGCACTTGTTGGTTCTCAAAGATACGGTACTACAGGGTGGTACCAAGGAGGTTACTATCAGTGAGGGTGGTGCTTTGCGACTCCAGGGTCGTCTATGTGTTCCTAATGTCGATGACTTGAGGGAGAGGGTTCTAGAGGAGGTACACAGTTCATGGTATTCTATTCATCCAGGTGCCATGAAGATGTATCGCAACCTGAGGCAGTATTATCGGCGGCGACAGATAAAGAAGGACATAGTTGAGTATGTTGTGAGGTGTCTAAATTTCCAGCATGTCAAATATGAGCATCAGAGGCCAGGTGGCCTACTCCAGCTGATGACTATACCTTAGTGGAAATGGGAGCGCATTACTATGGACTTCGTGGTTGGGTTGCCACGGACCTTGTGGAAGTTTGATGTAGTTTAGGTCATTATCGACAGGTTGACCAAGTTGGCACACTTCATTCCGGTGGTGACCACGTATACTTCAGAGAGGTTGGCCCAGATTTATATTAAGGAGATAGTTTGGTTGCACGGTGTGCCTATTTCCATCATATGAGATAGAGGCCCTCAGTTTACTTCACATTTTTGGAGAGTGGTACAGAGTGAGTTGGGGACCCAGGTAGAGCTCGGCACAATATTTCATCCACAGACCGACGGGAAGTCAGAGCGGACAGATCAGATCTTGAAAGACATGATTAGGGCATGTGTGATTAACTTTGGAGGGCAGTGGGATCGATTCTTGCCTTTGGCCGAGTTTTCTTACAACAACAGTTATCAGTCCAGTGGTAGAGATGGGTCCATTTAAGGATTTATATGGTCGGCGATGTCGTTCTCCCATCGGATGGTTTGAGCCCGGTAAGGCTAAGTTATGTGGTACTGATTTGGTGAAGGATGCCTTGGAAAAGGTAAAGTTGATTCAGGAGCGACTTTGAACAACGCAGTCTAGATAGAAGAGTTACGCGGATCAGAAGGCACGTGATTTATCATTCATGGTGGGCGAGAAGGTTCTCTTGAAAGTTTCGCCAGTGAAGGAGATCATGAGGTTCGGAAAGAAGGGCAAGTTGAGCCCAAGGTTTATAAGTCCATTCGAGGTGTTGAGATGAGTTGGGGAGGTTGCTTATGAGCTTGCTTTGCCTCCTAGCCTGTCGGGAGTTCATTCGGTTTCCACGTATCTATTCTCCTGATGTATCATGATGATAGGTCACATGTGTTAGACTTTAGCATGATTCAGTTAGATGAGAGCCTGGGATATGAGGAGGAACCAGTTGCCATTGTTGATAGGCAGGTTTGCCAGTTGAGGTCCAAGAGGATTTCCGCGGTAAAGGTTCAGTGGAGGGGCCAGTCAGTCGAAGAGGCAACTTGGGAGTCCGAGGGGGATGTGCGAAGCAAATATCCACATTATTCAGCACTCCAGGTATGATTCTAGACCCGTTCGAGGAAGAACATTTGTTTAAGAGGTGGAGAATGTAACGATCTGACTGGTCGTTTTGCTTTTTAGAACCTCGTTCCCCTAAATAAGGCTTCACCTATGTGCTTTTACTGTTTTATGACTTGCAAGGATGGTTAGTTTGGGATTTGAGAGGTTAAATGGTTAAATGAGGAAAATTGATTTGGTACTTACTATCGGTGAAAGGATTATTTATTTATTTCTTGCTTCCGAGTTCTATTGTCATTTATATATCCCATGTTAAATTAGAATTTTATATATTTTATTGTGGTCCCATAGAAAGTGTCGAAGTTGACCCATCGTCACTACTTCTTCGAGGTTAGACTGAATACTTACTGCGCACATGTTGTTTATGTACTCACGCTACACTTCTACACTAAATGTGCAGGATCTGAGGAAGGTGCATCTGGATATCAGTCCGGTGCGCATCCTTGACTACTACGAGACTTTGCGGTGAACTGCCTTCCGAGCCCGTTCTATAGCAGACAAAGTCTTTCTTTTGCTTTATTTTCTGTCTATTTCATCTCAGACAGTAGGGTAGTACTCGTTTGTATATTCTACTAGTAGCTCATGCACTTGTGACACCAGGTCTTGGAGATTTATGCTAGTAGACACTTGATGGTTTTGGGTTATTTTGCTTATCTCACTTACTATAAAAAAATTTGATCCCTCATTTTTATTAAACTCTTACTTCTTATTTATGCATAAGCTAAAAATGAATTATTTCAAATCTCTTAAAGAGAGGATCACAGAGTTAGTTCACGGTTGGCTTGCCTAGCGATAACGTTGGGCGCCATCACGGCCTATAGGAGAAATTTGGTCGTGACATAGATTTTGACCACGAAATTGGACATGAAATTTGGAATAAGTTGTATATTTTAGTTCGTGGTGTTATGGGTAAAGTTGTACTAATTATTTTATATTGTCTTATTATATTGGGGACAACTATTGTATTATTACTGTACTCCTTAGAAAAATGCTCATGCACTTGTGACACCGGGTTTTGGGGGTTCCTACGGGCTGTTCACTATTGTAGTTCATGTAAATTCTATTTCACACCATTTCATTAAAGAAATATGATTTTAAGGTACTAAAATGAGTAATTAAATTGACTAATCACTGTGGGCTTGCCTGACGGCGGTGTTAGGTGCCATCACGACCACTAGTGGATTTTGGGTCGTGACAGCTTGGTATCAGAGCATTAGGTTCACTTAGGTCTCACGAGTCATGAGCAAGTCTAGTAGAGTCTTGCAGATCGGTACAGAGACGTCCGTATTTATCTTCGAGAGGCTACATGGTTGTTAGGAGCACTTCCCTTCTTGATTCCTCATCGTGCGATTTGATTTCCATTGAGGCTTGTGCCTTTATTTCCTTCCTACTCAATCTTATGCGACGTGAAGCACTTGTTGTCAATTGGAAGTCGAGTAGTGGTATTGATATTGCAGACGTAGTGCATGATGTTTTTCCTTACGTGTTCGGGCAGGCTATTATCGTCGCCTTGCGGAAGGGTGTCCTGTCGTTTTAGTTCAGTATCTGTATTTTCTATGGTTTGAGACTATGTACAGATTTCTATGATGTTCATGCGTAGTTATCGCGTAGTAGTGATGTAATGATGGGGTGCTTGTTTATGTGTTGAGGCAGTGAATGACTTGAAAGGAGGGTTTTTAGTTCATGATTTAGAGGTTAACATTTAATTTCAACAAAGGAAAGGTAATCGGACTATGGATGTTCAGGTTTTGGTTGATGGAGTAACGAGAGTTGGTATTTTCGAGCGTGGTGAAATTTTCATTTTGATGCGGTGTGATCGTCCTTGTTTGAACGCATTAAGGTTCGCCGGTGGTATGGTCTTCTTGATTTTGCCTTCGGGGCAGGGTGTTGTGAGATGGTGCCTGAGGGGCGGTTGTCAGAGATAGCGATGTGCAGCGATTCGGGATCGAATTGGTATTTCTAATGTTGATGGATCGAGGAAGATGATCTTCGAAGAGGCTTAGAGTCGGTAAGAATTTATTGGTTCAGGAGCTACAGAGATGGATATTTTATTTGATGCAACATTTGAGCAGCGAAGTATGAGGAAAGACATGGCAGGAAGTGTTTTGCGGTGGTTGAAGTACTAGCAGGTCAAGTATGAAAAGCATAGGTTGAGAAATTGCTTAAAGAAGATGGTTTAACCGAAGTAAGAATGGCAGAGTAGCATATGGATTATGTGGTAGGATAACCACGTACCTTGAGGAAGATTAGAGAGATTTGGGAGGCATGGTAGAAAGTGACTGGGTCCACGGATTATAATTGGAACAGTGGTTACTGTGCGGGGGAAGATGGAACATGGCAGAGAGGAGTTTGCTTGAAATAAAGATGGGTGTGAAGATTTGATTTTTGTTACGGAAGCAACATAGCTTTGAGTTTGGAAGGTATTGTTGAACTTTCAGTTGATGTCAGTGAGGAAGGAACAGACTTGTGCAGTTGTGGACGAGTATGGACTCGGGAGAGTTTACTGATTACGTGGCAATTGTATCCAGTGCAGCGTCATTGGGGGATGTCGGTAAGGAATTCCACAGGTGGGTTTTATCCTGTAAGCAGGTTAGCGATTGCGTGATGTTGATGAAGCTTCTGCGAATAATACTACTTACTACCCAGTAAGAGGTCGAATATGCGATTGTGACTGCTGATTCAGAATGTTCATGAAAATCTTAACAAAGGACTTCGAGAAAAATTGGCCGGTTAACGGTACGGGATCATGGTAAATGAGAAGGGGGAATCGTTGTGGGCGCTACAGTATGTGATGGTAGTTTAAAGATAAGTGGGGGAGTCCACCATCTACGATTGGATCGCGTGGTTGACTGCTTGTGCGGTTTCTGGTTATTGGTGTATTGGTGGATTATTTATGAGTAAGGAAAAGGAAATGTCAAGAGTAAGTCGAACAAGGAACTTGATGAATGTGTGCTATACTTCGCCTTATCGATTGAGGTGCAAGATTAGGGAAAACTCTGAGTATATGCTTCTTATGGATGTAATGTTCAAGCAAAAGAATTTAACTAGTTTCTTCTTTGAGAGTGTGTTCATGTGCTAGCAGAGCGTTGAAGTTTGGTGATGTTCGGGATCAGGTCGGAGTGGGTGACTCTCAAAGACGGTCCTAGTGGGTTCAAGAATTAAAGTGCATTGCCCAAGGATTTGGGGTCCATTATGTAGTTAAGGACCGAGTTTTTGCATTGGATTACGAACAGAACTTGGAATATTCTATGTCATCGTCGAGTATGCGGTGCAATATTGGAGTAAAGGGAGAAATAGCTTCGGATTCGCAGAAGGTATTGCAAACTGGGGGTACCAGTTGGAGATGCTATTATGCGCGTAAGGAGGTATGATATGATTCATGGGTATTGAGACGATGTGGTCTCGCGATTCGGGTCACTCGGGATGAGTGCGGATTGAGTTCGTTATGCTGTGAGTGGAGCTATTATATTTCTAAGTCAGGTCAAGAGTAAATTGAAAGAAATTGGGTCGGTTAGTAATGGTCGAATCGGCATGATTGTGTCAATGGTCAGTTCCTTCAGTGTGTGAGATTATACATGTGGTTTGTGGACATACGTGTGGGCTTGACAACCCCATAACTTGATTGATTTGGGAGATACTTGATTCAAATGGTCGTGTTGTGTAAGTGGACTCCGGAAGAGTCATGACGGTTTAGATCACAACTTCAGATTTGTATTTTCTGTGGTTTGGGAATTCAATTGCATGTTGCATTGGCTCTTCTGAAATGAGCTAAGTGAAAGGTTTCTAGCCAAAAAAAGTGTTTATTCTACTGGTAGTTCAGGAGTTATGATGAATTCGTGTATTCCTGCGTAGTGGCATGATAGGTGCAGTGAGCGTCATGGGAATTTGAAAGTTGAGGATCAAGGTTGCGGTTCAGCATTGATAAGAATGTCATGAGCTCGGATGAGCAGGGAAGAATTCAGATGTTTAGAGTAAGCTGGCATTATTTTGGTGTCGCCTGAGAATAGTGTTCTGGGGAGGAGGCATTGTGTATTTATTTGCGGATTCTTGATTCTGCTTTACGGAATTAGTACAGTTGGTGGTATGGATGTGCAGACCTTGCTACCTGATGCGGAATATCATGGAAGCGTTCCCCATGAGAAAGTTTTATAAGTATGGTATATTGGTCATTTAATTGTGAAAGGTTAAATCCAGGTATGGAGGTTATAATAATATCGCTAATGTGAGAGTTTGTGCCTGAGAGGCGTTCTATTCCTTGGGTTGTGTACTATGTGAATTTGTTCCGGATTTGACGGATGTTCTTATGTGTCATGGAAAAAGTTTATTGTGGATCTTTGGAAGGTTATTGACCCAGTAGGGTATGATCACAATTGGTGTGAGGTCGCGAGTAGCTTGTGGTGTTATGTGAGCAGGATGGCTCTCGAGATGAAGATCATTTATCGCACCTTAGTTGTGCTTGGGTTTCATAGCGTATGGCACTATCTGTTTCCCCAGGATTTGTATTATGCACTTGGCATGCATGTGGTCGACATTCGGGCATTTCGTAAGTATAAGCGTTACTGCTTGATGTGTGTGCTTTTCTTCTTGCTGTTATGTGCGGATCGGGTGGCACGCCGGCACGGATATATTGTCTAGATAGGGTGGCACGCCACCACGGGTATGTTATGTGGATCAGGTTGTACTCCGTAACAGTGTCATATCGGATCGGGTTGCATGCCGCAACAACGAGATGTTGAGCATATCTCCTTATACTCATTTTGTGTGCATTTTGTTTCTCATTCTCTGAGAAAGGCTCATAACATCGTTTCGGCCATTTTATTCGTTATGCGGGTTGGTAGTCCTTTATCCAGTGTTTTTTCTTCCTTATGTGTCATATTCGAGTTGTAGCTTATCGGTGCATTGATGGCGTCATATAAGATTTTTGGCAGTGTCTGAGATGACTTATTGCATGAGCAGCTTGTACTGGGTGAGACGAGATTATTGGACCTGAAATTTGCGCAACCAAATTTATATAGGTATATTAAAGAGAAAACATTGTTATTCAGTTCAAAATGAGGTAATGGGTTTTGTCAGGAGGAGAGACTCCATAAATTATTAATTCGGAAGGTGGTTATGAGTATCTACACGTCTCTTTCTTCGTGGCAGTATTGCGAGATTTGGAACAAGATTTATATGTGTCATGAGAGGTATTGCGGGCACCAGATTGGTGAAATTTCAGCTAGTGTGGTCGGAGGATATTATTATAGGCAACCAACTTATGTGGTGCATGGTGTGATTTCAACATAGATGCATGATCATGTTTTGGTAAAGTGTGTAGTGATTGGCACGGTGTTCGTGTGTTAGAATCAGGTCTTGTAAAGAAATTCGGACTTATTGACTAAATAAAAGGGAGGACCTTCAGTCTGGCTCGAGCTCATATGCTCAGCTGGGTTTTAGTGGCACGAGCAGGTGCACGAGGTGTTAAACAGTGATTTTTGGATAATTCTAGGGCAGTCCTTAGCACGTTCGAGGACGAACGTATGTTTAAGTGTGGGGGGGGGAAGAAAGTAACGACTCAACCGGTCGTTTTGAACTCTAGCGCATTGTTTAGCCGTTTAAGAAATTCTTAAGTTTGACTTGAAGTAGATTTTAATGTTATCGATGTTCGTTTGGGATTCCGAGACTTGGAAAAGCTTCGCCATGTCATTTATGACTTATGTGCAAAATTTGAGGTCAATCGGACTTGATTTGATACGTTTCGGCACAAGATATAGAATTTGGAAAGTTGGAAATTTATAAGTTTGATACGAGGTGCGATTCATGATTTTGATATTGTTTGACATAATTTAAGGCTTTGACTAAGTTCGTATTGTATTTTGGGACATGTTGGTATATTTGGTTAAGGTCCCGGGGGCCTCGGGTGGATTCCAGATGGTTATCGGATTGAATTTGGCCTTATGAAAATTTTCGTGGCAGCATATCTAGTGTAACCGCACCTGCGAGGTTTTGGCCGCAGGTGCGGATCCGCAGAAGCGGCACTGTAGCCGCAGTAGCGACCTTTGGACTAAGTTAGGTGGCCGCAGATGCGAGTGTATTTCCGCATCAGCGAGCCTGCATATGCAAAGGGAACTCCGCAGAAGCAGAAAACGAGAGGGGCAGCTGGGTCGCAGAAGTGGAGGGGTATCCGCACATGCGCAGAAGCATAAAATGGTCCAAGCAGAAGCGAATTTTGCATGGTTTGGAGGGAACCGCACCTGCGATGGATTTTTCCGCAGGTGCGGAAGGTCGGCTGGGAGATTGTTTTAAAAACGGGATTGCCCCATTTTCTTTTATTTTCACTTGGTTATGGCAATTTTGGAGAGCTTCAAGGGGGATTTTCATCAAGCAACACAAGGTAAGTGATTCCCACCTATTACAAGTTAAATACATAGTTGGTATATAGATTTAAACATAAAAATTTGTAGAAACTTGGAATTTTGGTAGAAAACCTAGAATTTGGTATTTTTGGATTTTGACCACGAAATTGGACATGGAATTTGGAATAAGTTATATATTTCAGTTTGTGGTGTTATGGGTAAAGTTTATCTTCAAAAATTTTCTGAATCCGGGCACGTGGGTCCGAGGGTTGATTTTATAGACTTTTCGAGCGGAGTTGGGAATTTATATAAATTGATCAATTTTGGGTATTAGAGTATATATTGATTGGTTTGCACATTTGTTTGAATAATGTTGGATCGACGGACATCGGTTTGAGGTGTTAGAGAGGCAATGGAGCCAGTTATGAAACTTCGGAGCGAGGTAAGTCTCTTGTCTAACTCTGTGAGGGGGAAACTACTCCCTAGGTGATAATTACTGTTATGTGCAACTAGTTGTGGGTGCTACGTACGCACGAGGTGACGAGAGTTCGTACGTAGCTAAAGCATGTTTATGTCCTGGTAGATTTAGGACCATATCATATACTAATTGAATTATTTGAATCTATTATGTTGGCTTAATTAATCGAAGTTACAATCAATATGAATCTAGAAATAATTATATGTACACCAGGCTATGCCTTAACACTTGGAGTTGTGGGCGAGTAAATTGAGAAAATGTAAGATTTAATTTATTATTGTGCTCATGTGCTGCATTGTAAACATGTGTCTTGGAATTCGGTAACTTCCTTCCCTTTTCTTGTGGAGCGGGCCGAACGCCTCGGCAATATATAGATGCATCTATGGATCGCGTCACTCATCCCTCGGCAGTGTACACATTATTCTGGATCGGGCCGAACGACCTCATTAGAATCGTGCGTCATCTCGCTAGTAGTCCGAATGTTCACGAGTTAATCTTTATACGGATGCCCGACATATTATACGGTGTTCCTTATTTATTTGATATTGGCACTTGATAATCTCTAAGTTGTTAGGGCAGGATACAAGATCGAGAAATTTATATTTTAAAAGAAATAATTGAAAGATTATGAACCTTACAGAATTATCTTATTATTGTCGTACGTTGTATATCTGCTTAAGTTTTATTATATTGCTTTATTGGACCTTTAGTAAGTATCGATGTCGACCCTTCGTCACTACTTCTCTGGGGTTAGGCTAGATACTTACTGGGTACGCGTTGATTACGTACTCATGCTGCACTTCTACACTAAATGTGAAGGATCTGACAGGTTTATTTGATGATCGCCCCAGCGTGTAGGCACATCTGTTGAGGAGACTTCATGTGAGCTGCACTCCAGGCTACGCATCGCAGTCCACCGAGTCTCCATTGTACTAATTATTTTATAATGTCTTATTACATTCAGGACAACTGTTGTATTATTATTGTACTTCTTAGAAAAATGCTCATGCACTTGTGATACCAGATTTTGGGGGTTCCTACGGGTTGTTCACTATTGTAGTTCGTGTAAATTCTATTTCACACCATTTCATTAAATAAAATAAAAAAATTATGATTTTAAGGTACTAGAATGAGTAATTAAATTGACTAATCATTGTTGGCTTGCCTGACGGCGGTGTTAGGCGCCATCTTGGCCACTATTGGATTTTGGATCGTGACAACGCCCAACTATGCCTCCTAATAGGTCTAGCGGTCATTGCAAATATAATTTGACTTACAAGTCCGGAGTCGAATCCCACGGGGAATTAACCTACTAATCACAACCACTAGTTTCACAAGAATTCAAGTAATCAACTTTCAGAAATATTAAATAATTATTTCCTAAACCTTCGGTGAATAGCTGAGATATAAGAGATCCCTATATTTTAATCTATATACGGAAATATATATTCTCCAATTAGTCCAAAACTCACCATATTATTAATTCGCTATTTTTTTCGTTTGAATCCTAAAAGTAAAAAAGATTATTGTTTTTTAGTAATTGATCATGCACTATACTAATTATTTCTAAAACAAAACTGTAACACTTGGAAACTTCATGTAACCAAACACTAAATAATTGAGTAAACTCCTCTTGTTATGTTACTCCTTCCTTAATTTGTGTTTACTTTTAAACTAATCCCCTTTTCTTATTAAAATTTTCACAAAATAAAAAATATAAAAGCATTGAAAAAGGAAGTTGATATTTTCAATTTATCATACCAAAAGTGTGTTTACGCTCAACTGATGCTATTCAAAAGAGTCTTTCCATTCTTAATTTCTTTTATCATCTTTGTTAAAAGCGAAATTGTTTGATAACATATCTGTAAATATTATTTGTCATTAGCTAGGTTTAGGGAGATCTTTTGAAAATTAAGATTCTTAGAAAATATTGGAGTATTAGTTTTTTTTCTTTGTCCCCCGTTAATTGAGAGGTAATTTTTTACTTAAATGTGGACACGAATTATCATTAATAACATCTTTATAATCACTGAAATATTCTAGTTACTTTGGCATTCTAAATTAAATGCTAAGAACAATAAATTTTATTAAAAACACATATACAAAAATATTGTAACTTTTAGTCATTTGTATGAGGAACTCAAGGGCCGAGGTGGGGATAAGAGGTTGTTCAGGTTAGCCAAGGCGCGAGAAAGAAAGGCGTGTGATTTGGACCAAATGAAGTGCATCAAGGACGAGAAGGTAGAGTTTTGTTGGACGAGGGGATTATCCGTCAGAGATGGCCGACCTATTTTCATAGTCTCTTGAACGATGAGGGGGACAGGAGTATTGTACTGGGTGATTTGGAACTCTCCGGGAGCCGTTATAACTTTGGGTATTGTAGGCGGATTAGAGTTGATGAAGTTGAGGGGGTTATGCATAAGATGAGCAGGGGAAAAGCGACTGCCCGGATGAAATTCTAGTGGAGTTTTGGAAGAGTGCGGGCAAGACAGGCTTGGAGTGGCTCACCAGGTTATTTAATGTCATGTTTAGAACGAAAAAGATGCCCGAATAGTGGAGGTGGAGCACGATGGTTCCTGTATACAAGAATAAGGGTAATATCCAAAATTACAATAACGATCGGGGTATCAAGCTTCTTAGCCATACTATGAAAGTCTGGGAGAGAGTGGTAGAGCTAAGGGTGAGGAGAAGTGTGTCTATTTCCGAGAACCAGTTTGGGTTTATATCAGGGAGTTTGACTACAGAAGCCATCCACCTTGTTAGAAGATTGATGGAGCAGTATAGGGAGCGAAAGAAGAACTTGCATATGGTGTTCATCGACTTATAAAAGGCATAGGATAAAGTCCCGAGGGAGGTTTTGTGGAGATATTTGGAGGCTAGAGGTGTATCTGATGCCTACGTTAGGTTAATTAAGGACATGTATGATGGAGTAAAGACCCTAGTGAGGACAGTGGGTGGGGACTCAAACCATTTTCCGGTTATGATGGGGTTGCATCAGGGGTCGGCACTCAGCCCTTTTTTGTTTGCTCTAGTGATGGACGTACTGACGCGCCACATCCAAAGGGAGGTGTCGTGGTGCATGCTATTTGCAGATGATATTGTATTGATTGACGATATGCAAGATGGTGTGAACGCGCAATTAGAGGTAAAATTGTAAGGAGGCAGACCCTGGAATCTAAAGGTTTCAAGTTGAGCAGTACCAAGATAGAATACTTGGAGTGTAAGTTCAGTGGAGAGACTCAAGGAGGGGAAGGGGAAATGAGGCTGGACTCGCAGGTCATCCCTAAGAGATGGAGTTTTAAGTACTTTGGGTCTATTATTCAGGGGGGTGGGGAGATTGATGAAGATGTCACACATCGTATTGGGGCGGGATGGATGAAATGGAGACCCGCTTTCGGTATTTTGTGTGACAAGAAGGTGCCACCAAAACTTAAGGGTAAGTTCTACGGAGTAGTGGTCAGACCAACGATGTTGTATGGGGCTGAGTGTTGGCCAGTCAAGATCGCTCATGTCCAAAAGATGAAGGTAGCAGAGATGAGGATGTTGAGATGGATGTGCGGTCACACCATGTTAGATAGGATCATAAATGAGGTTATTCGTGACAAGGTGGGTGTGGCCCCCTATTGAGGACAAGATGCGGGAAGCGCGATTTAGGTGGTTTAGTCATGTGAGGAAGAGGATCACAGACGCCCCGGTAAGGAGGTGTGGGAGATTGACATTGGAGGGCCTACTGAGAGGTAGATATAGGCCAAAGAAGAGGTGGGGAGAGATGATTAGGCAAGACATAGCACAGCTTCAACTGATCGAGGATATGACCCTTGATAGGAAAGTATGGAGGTCGAGGAGTAGGGTAGTAGAGTAGGTACTCTAGAGTGTTCATAACAGTAGTATTGGCACGCAGTCTTGCTTTTTGTTAGTAGTAGATTTTTATGACTAACTGTTGTTTTCTTTCATTGTTGATCGCATTATTGTCTTGTTATTTTTATTTTATTTTTATATGGCTTTTTGGTACTGTCCCTCCTTGTCTATATTTTCATTAATGTGGTGCTTATGTTTTCCTGAGTCGAGGGTCTATTGGAAACAACCTCTCTATCCTCACAAGATAGGGGTAAGGTTTGCGTACACACTACCCTCCCCAGACCACACGATGCGAGATAATACTTGGTATGTTGTCGTTGTACATATACAAAAATAAAATAGACAAATATCTTTAGGAAAAATAAAAAAAGAAGTCAGCTTCCTGTTGTCGGATTTGCTATTCCGTAACCTGTTTTCTTTTTCCTTACTTTTCTTATTCTATTCAACTTTTACCTGAATTGTTCTTCATTTTTACCTCCCTGGCCTCTCAACTTTTCCCCTTAAGTAACAGTAGAACAATATCTCATCTTCAATCAAAAAAATATGCTTCCTTCTCCATATAATTTGTGTTGCCAATTGGACATTCTCGTCACTCTTCCTTTAAATTCCTCAATCAAATTATAAAAAATTCTCGATATCTCCCCTACGAGAAATTACACCTTTTCATAAAGCCTTTTACGTTGAAGAGAAATGTTTGCCACTTGACCCTTATCGTTACGCACAACACCATCAAAACAATCATGAGATAATCTATGTTTCTCTTTTTTTTAAAACATTGTCTTTGAGAAGAAGAATAGATAAAGTTATGGAGATAGCCCATTGTTGCTGGTTCCAAATACTCCAAGCCTTTTATTTTATATGGTAAAAATAAACAATTTTAAAAAATGAAAGGTTTTTGCCTTTTCATCTTACTTGAATGTGCTTCCTCATTAATCTTTTAACGGATGTACCCGATGGGACATGTTTTTTCATTTATTGAGTAATGCATTTAGCCACTCTTAAGTAGATTTTTGAAAATAATATGAATGGAAAAACAAAGATAAAAATCCAAAAAAGGAGAAAAAAGATAAATGGCTATTCTAGAATATAAGAGGTACCACGTCACCTTGCCAATTCCCAACTCTATATATATATATATATATATATATATATATAGATAGATAGATAGATGGTTTGAGTGTTTACTAACTAAAGGCAAAGTAATTAAAAATGATATAATTTATAACTAACAGAGCAAATATTGTAGACAAGATTGGAAAAGTCTAGGGTTATGATTTTTCCTATTGTTGGAATCCTCCCTACTACGTTTTTTACAAATTCGTATAAGTATTCTCTACCGATCGTGAGTATTTTGGGTGTTGTAATTTTCTTCCGAGAAACTACCACAATTTACTAGACGTATTCTTCTGAACTACGCTAGCTGGCACTAGTTTACCGCTCACTATGATCGCACCAAGGTTTCGCTATTCCTAATCCCACCTTTAAACCTTCATATTGATTCCTCATATACGTTAGGAGTGATGTTGTTCAATAACTACCTAAATGTGTACCATTTTCCAAGCAATACACACTAAATAGGCACACTCAATTGAGAGCTCTTCAATCAACAATGAAAAATATGTAGTTGAACAAGTAGAGAAAAATCAAAGGCAGATTTATATTAAGCGTAGTAGAAAATCATCCTCCAATAGGTTACATCAAACCCTAGATGAGAAAGTTTAGCCACTCATAAATGTATAAACAATCATCATGATGTTCAAAGACATTAAATTACAAAATAAAGAGATATGGAGGGAAAAACGCGTTGATTCCTTGCTCCATAGTGCTCTGTAGCCTTTTTCTTCTCTAAAATAATGTCCAACCCTTTCTCAACTCGTTTAGGGAGTATTTATATATTAGGGTAGAAGTCCTTAAGTCAAAATCCGGGTCAGATTCTTTTAATTCGTGAACTTTTGACCACCGGGATGCAGATCTCGCGAGGCCAGGCTTATAGCGCGGCCAACCGGGCTACAGGTCTCGCGAGTTGGCTACGTCTAGCATGTAGCGCGGTAAAGCTGGCTACGCTTGCCATTTAGCCAGGCTTGTGTACTTTATATTTTTGTGCTCTTTTCTTGCATTTCGTCCTTTTTCGCTTAACTTTCATTCTACTTTTTCTTCCGATGCTCCTACACATAAAATAATATAATTTATCTCAAATGTCGCACAATTAGCCACTAAACCAACAAAATATAGGGCGAGTAATGTACTAAAAATGTAGCATTTGGCCAAACATCATCACCCCACACTTAGATGTTGCTTGTCCTCGAGTCAACCATCAATTCACACTAACCTAGAGCGTTTTATTTTCTTTTAGCACATCCGAAGCTCACCATACCTATGATTATGGTCGATAGCAACAATCAAATTTTAGCATATGCCTTCAACATACACTTTCTTTTACTTTATGTCATACTTCAAAAATTTATTCAACAACAAGACAACATACTTATAAAAATCCTAGCCTCACAAACCGACTCAATATCACAATGCATTCATTGCTTGAATACTTAACATTATAGAGACATCTAATAACGTCACATATACCTCGCAAAATCATGTGCCCTCACAACAACAACAAAAGAGTAAGTCGAATCCACACATTCGAATCAAATTCTCAAATATATTTTAAGGACTCATATGTATCAAAGAAACTCCTCACTCTTACAAGGAAGTTACATGCATGCACAAAGTACCATAGGCTTGCCCTTTATATAAACATTCACTAATGTAGGCTTGCTCGATCTAAAATCAATTAGGACTTTTTCATGGATATAATGTGGGCTACGGAATGGGTAGGATATATTTTTGAAATAGTGACTAACCCTTCTAAACACTTTAACACATTACGCAAATTCTTCAATCCCAACTCCGATTTCACAAACAATATCATCCCAAGAGCTTTTCCCCTTTTTTTCTTTAAGCACTACTTTAATTCATACCCCCTGAGCAAGGACAAGATATGCTTATTTTCCTTTGCTACATATTATTATTCTCTTTTTTTCAGCAATATATTTTTCTACCATTCCTGCTAGCGGTGTATTCCTTATAATACAAGTACATATTTATTTATTTTATTGGTTCCACTCAAAAGTCACCCAAGTTCCCTCCTTACTTCTTCCAGCGCTCATTTTATAATTAAAGTACTTTAAGAGGTAAAAGGATCAAAATAATGACAATTAAAAATAAAGGGGTATAGGTTTGAAATGTGGTTGCCAAATAAAAGTCAATAGGCTCAAAAGGCTTGACTAGGGATAATTTTTATTTGTGGTGCGCATTAAGCTCAAAAAGATCAAAGAAAGCCTAAAATTATTATTCAAATCGAGCAAAGCCTAGGATTTTGCTACAACTCACAGATCAGGCAAGTTCTAGACTCTAATGCAATGACACGGACTACACAAATTCTAACCAGACATGGCACATGACTCACTAAGGAATGTTCCATTTCTACTCTCAAACAATTTCAAGTATTCATGGACCCACAAAATATTAAGCCTTAAGCACAAAGTGACACGAGCCAAGAAAACGAGATATAGACGTCAATAAATATGCTATCTACTCAACAAGGCATCATCATAAGCATTTCCAAATTATAGGAAAGGTAATACACATGCTAGAGCCTAAATATGCTACTATCAAACAAGTCAAAGGCGCCAAGCAACCTCATTTTTTCTATCCTTTTATTCCCTAAATCCTAATATACTCTAAAGATAAAAAAACAAATTACTACCCGGTTCAACTACATCCCGTGAAAAAGAATTGAGGCGCAAAGAAAAATCGCAAGGGATTATTACTACCTAAAAGAATTTAAAAAATATATTTTTGGATTTTTTAATTTTTTAATTTTTTTTGTTAGACTTTAATCCCTCAAGAAAACTGCCTAGGAGTTTCATCGTCAGGAAAAGTCCACTTATTTCTATTCTTATAATTTATTTTTTTCGTATATATATATATATATATATATATATATATATATATATATATATATATAGAAAAACCTAGGAGTTGGGCGGCACGAGGTATATAGCGCGGAGTAGCATGCTAGGAGCTGGGCAGCGCGAGGCCTGCCACGAGGTCCATTGCGCCATAGAATGCCCGCGCCAGCTCTATAGCCAGGTTGCTTGCCTCGCTTGGCAAGGTCCGAAGCATACTCAAGTGGTACTGGGTCCGTCTTATGGACTTCTTCATGTGTTCTTAACTTCCCAACCTGCTTTGATACCTATTCAAACACCAAGATTTAACCAACGACTTGTTAGTGCCTAAAAACAAAGTCTAATTAAGCTAAAATAAACTATGAAATGGGTTTTCTCCCGACAAACACCTTAGTTAACGTCACGGCATGATGAATACAACATTAAATGGGTTGCCTCCCACGAAGCGCCTGATATAACGTCACGGCATAACGCAGTCAATCAAACTCAAGGTTCACTCAACACTTGGGGCTCCTTCAAATAAATCACCGACACAGCGTTTTCCTCATCCATGCCAAGGTAGTGCTTCAACCTTTGCTCATTGACCGTGAACTTCCGAACTTCATCTTCCTACTCAATTGCAACTGCTTCTGTAGGATGTACCGTGTGCATACAAAATGGTCCTGACCATCGCGACTTCAGCTTACCTGGGAACAATTTCAATCTTGAATTGTACAATAGTACCATGTCTCCAGGCTTAAAATTCTGCTCCACAACATTTTTGTCATGAATCATCTTCATCCTTTCTTTGTACAACAGGGCTCTCTCAAAGGCATAATAACGGAACTTATCAAGTTCATGCAACTCTGTGACTTCATTCGTACTAGCGACCTCCATGTCAATATTTAGTTGGCTTAATGCCTAGAATGCTTTATGCTCTAACTCCACGGTAAGTGACACACCTTTCCAAATACCAATTTGTATGGTGACATACCAATCGGAGTTTTGAATGCATTGCGGTAAGCCCATAGTGCATCATCCAATTTTCTCGCGCAATCAGTCCAAGTAGCATTCACAGTCCTGGTCAAAACACTCTTGATTTCCTTGTTTGACACCTCCACTTGCCCACTTGTTTGTAGGTGATACGGAGTGGAAACCTTATAGCGAAAGCCATATTTCACTAACAACTTTGCAAAGGCTCGGTTGCAAAAGTGGGTACCTCCATCACTGATGATCGCCCTTGGAGTGCCAAATCGGGTGAAGATATTTTTTCTTAGAAAATAAATGACTCCCTTTGCATCATTCATCGGGAGTGCCACAGTTTCTACCCATTTGGAGACATAGTCCACAGCAACCAGTATGTACTTGTTGCCATATAAGCCGACAAATGATCCCATAAAATTGATTCCACATACATCGAATACTTCCACATCTTGAATTGGGTTTATGGGCATCTCATGTCGACGGGAAATATTCCCCGTCCATTGGCACTCATCATAACCCTTCATTCAAAAGTGGGCATATTTAAACAATGTCGACCAATAAAAGCCTGACTCCAACACTTTAGGAGTTGTCCTTACTCCTCCAAAATGTCCTCCATAAGGCAAAGCATAACATGTCTGCAAAATAGAAGCTTGGTCTATCTCGGGGATACATCTCTGCATCATGTTATCTGTACAAATCTTGAACAAATATGGTTCATCTCAGAACTACATGCAACAATCACAAAAAATCTTTTTCTTCTGCATAGCAGACAAGTCATAGGGAACAATACTGCTCGCCAGGTAGTTTGTAATATCTACATACCATGGAGCTACCTCAAGGCTTGTGGCTAAAAATTATTCATATGGGAAAGTCTCCACGATCTCTTCCTTCTCAACCTTCTTTTCAGCTCCTTCAAACCTGGACAAGTGATCAGCAACTTGGTTTTTCATTTCCTTTCGGTCACGGATTTCCAAGTCGAGCTCTTATAGCAGTATCACCTATTAAATCAAGCGCAGCTTTAACTCTTTCTTTTTAATTAGGTACCTGAGAGCATCATAGTTAATATAAATAATTACCTTCGAGCCTATCAGGTATGACCTGAATTTGTCAAATGCGAACACCAATGCTAGCATCTCCTTCTCAGTCACAGTGTAATTTAGTTGGGCACCACTCAAGGTTATAATTGCCTAATAGATTGGGTGCATGACCTTCTTTTTTCGCTGCCCAAGCACTACTCCTACAGCATAGTCGCTTGCATCACACATCAGCTCAAATGGTTGTTCCCTGTCAGGTGCAACTATGATAGGTGCCGACACCAACATCTTTTTAACTCCTCAAAAGCTACCCTACAGTCATCTGAAAACACAAAGTGGTGATCTTTTTCAAGCAATTTATACAAAGGATTAGCAATTTTGGAAAAATCTTTTATAAACCGCCTGTAGAAGTCGGCGTGACCAAGGAAACTTCTTATTGACTTGACAAAAGTAGGTGGTGGCAATTTCTCAATTACATCAACATTTATATGATCCATCTCAATGCCCTTACTTTACACTAGGTGTCCCAAGACTATACCTTCATGTACCATGAAATGGCACTTTTTCCAGTTCAGTACTAGATTAGTCTCCATACACCTCTTTAGTACTCTTTTCAAATTCATAAGACAGTCATTTAATGAGTTCCCCATCACTGAGAAATTATCCATAAAAACCTCTATTATGTCCTCTATCATATCTGTGAAGATGGCCATCATGCACCTTTGGAATGTGGAGGGTGCATTACATAGGGCGAACGATATTTTTCGAAAAGCATATATGCCATATGGATAGGTGAACGACGTTTTCTCTCTATCCTTCGGGGCAATATAAATCTGGGTATACCCCGAGTATCCATCCAGAAAGCAAAAGTGGGACCTCCCAACCAATCTATCTAACATTTGATCAATGAATGGTGGCGGAAAATGGTCTTTTCGGATGGCCTTGTTCAACCTTCTATAGTCCATACAGATTCATCATCCTATGACTGTTCTTGTTGAGATCAACTCATTATTCTCGTTTTTTATTACAGTCATTCCACCCTTCTTTGGCACACACTGAACTGGGCTAACCCATTTACTATTAGAGATGGGGGGAAATGATTCCCGTATCTAACCACTTGATCACTTCTTTCTTCACAACTTCTTTCATGTTGGGGTTTAACCTTATTTGATGTACTCTGGAAGGTTTGTGCCCATCTTCCAGTAGAATCTTATGCATAAAAAATATTGTGTCGATACCCTTTATGTCTGCAATGGTCTACCCAATTGCAGTTTTGCACTCCTTCAGCACCTGCAAAAGTTGTTCTACCTACACATCTAACAAACCAGATGAGATAATAACATGTAAAGACGAGTTAGGTCCTAAGAAAGTGTACTTGAGGTGAGATAGTAAAGGTTTCAGTTCCAACTGTGGTGGCTCTTCGAATGACGGCTTACCTGGAGGGGTCTTCCTTTCTTATAAGTGTAATGGCTCGAATGCGAGCTCTCTTTTCGAGTACCCTTGGCCTTCAAGAGCCAAAACCCACTCTGCCAAGTACTCACCATCTACCACTTCTAAGTTCATGAGGCAAGCTACTAGAGAGTCTTTTGCATTTAGTGCCTCATCTTCCTCCTCCATAATCACATCCACTGCTTCAATCAGAGAGCACTTAGCAAACTCACTGGGTCGCCGCATTGACTTCTGCACATTGAAAGTTATTTCTTCATCGTTCAGTCTCATCTTTAGTTCCCTAGTTTCACAATAAATTAGAGCTCTCCCAGTGGCCAAGAAGGGCCTTCCCAAAACTATGGGAATCTCTTCATCAACCTGGCAGTCCAAAATCACAAAATCTTCTGGAAACACAAACTTTCCAACCTATACAAGTACATCGTCAAGTATACTTGATAGTCTCTTCACCGTTCGGTCGGCTAGCTGTAGTAACATGGATTTGGGTCTTGCTCTTCCAATTCCTAACATTTTAAAGATAGACAAGGGCATCAAGTTTATTCTCATTCCCAAATCACACAATGTTTTAGCAAGAGCATAACTGCATGTGGTGCACGGAATTGCGAAACTCCTGGGTCAGATAGCTTTTCAGTTATAGGTCTCATCACAATAGCACTACAGGTCTGAGTCAATGTCATAGTTACCAAGTCTTGAAAGTTGAACTTTTGATACATCAAGCCATTCCTTATCTTTGCATAACCGAGCATCTCCCTCAAGGAATCAATCACTGAGATGTTCACCTGAATCTACTTCAACATCATCATGAATTTCTTATATTACTCATCCTTCTGATATTTGTCCAACCTCTGTGAGGAGGGCGTTGGAGGTCTCCTCCTTCATGTGATTTGGGTGGGATTCTGTTCAGGCACTTTTCCAGATACTTCCTCCTACCCTTGCTCAGTTTTCTTTGTAACCTTTTTTTCTTTGTTTAGTTCCTCCTAGGCCTGTTGCACGGTTACTTATGTTAGCTCAATTGACTCATTTATCTCAATTGGTATTAGCACAAGTATCTCAGTTAGTCGGCTTTTGCGAGCAATTTTTTGGTGTAGATCAAGATCTCTACCATTTATCAGACTCACAATCACCAGCTACTTCGAGCCCCTCCTCTTTCGGATTGACAAGTGTGCGTCCCTTGGGGACGATTATTTATAGCCAAAGATATCTACCCTAATTGAATCTTGATGCCTTTTATCGCTGAGTCATGTGCTTAAACCTTCTCTTGCATTTTTTAGTTAGACCAAATGAGTTTTTGCAACATTCCTTTAATTTCATACAACCCATCATCTTGTCTCACTATCTGTTATCGGGGCTGTTGATAAGCTAGATGTTGATTTTACTGATTGTAACCTCATTGCCATTCATAAGGCACTACTTGACCATGTGGTCGCATAGCTCTATGATTGTTGTTATTGTACTCTTATTGTGTTGGTCTATACTATTGATTCTGCTGCCCCCAATTCTGACCACCTTGTCTCTAGCCTCCATAGTTGCTCACATAGTTCATATTCTCTTGATAGTTCTGATTTTCACTTTTATCACTCTACGAGGACATATATGGTTGGTTAATGCATAGTGTGCATAATCCTCCATTTGTTGTGTCAATTATGTGCACTTGCTTTTGTCCAGACTCATCAATCGTTTTGGTGAGGATACTCATTTGTGTCATCAGAGTGTCCATATTCTCAGCTATGGAGTTGTTTGGGTCTATAGCTACTGAGTGAACTACAAGAGTAGTTATAGAGTCTCTTGTCATCCATCCTGAGTTTTGAGCCATTTTATCAAGTAAGACCTTACATTCTCTGAATGATTTGCTCAAAAATGCTCCACATGCTGAAGCATCAACATTGGCCTTCAAGTTGTCTGCCAATCCCATATAGAACCTTTAACCCAACATCTGATCAGGAATGCTATGGTGTGGACACTTGACCAGCATCCCTTTGAACCTATCCCACATTTCTTGCAGTGTTTTCGTTGGTTACTGCCTGACGCATAATATCTCATCAACTTGCTTGGCACTCTTATTGGGTGGTAGAATTTGTTCAAAAACTGTTGGGTGGTAGAATTTGTTCAAAAACTACTTGACTAATTCCTGTCAAGTAGTGATGGAGTTTATGGGGAGCGAATTGAGCAAGTCTGAGCCTCTCCCATCACTGAAAATGGAAACAACAACGGTCTTATTGATTTAGGTATCATATTCAGTTGCCTTTGCATGACACAAATCGACAGAAAATTTTTCAGATGTTGTTGTGGACCTTCAATATAAGACCCCGAGAACAGTCCCTTGTTCTGCAATAGAGGTAACATGTTTGTGATTTGAAATGATTCCGCTTGTATCTGAGGGACTGCAATTGCAGTTGCTAGATTTTCAGTGGTGGGTTGTGCCCAATCATTTAAGGTTGCTTCTGGCACAAGATGTGCCACACCCTGATTGTTCGGGTTGTTCCCAATGTTTTTGTTGTTTTGATTGTCTATGACGTCACCCATGTCTAGTTCGATTCGTTCTGTTGAGTTCTGTTGTCATTTGTCTTTCTAGTTTGCTCGATTTAGTGCCTTGAAAGCTTTCTCAGGGTCCGGTAATGCTTCGTACAATTCACCGGTTCTTGAGGAGTTTCTAGGCATGCCCCCGTAACACACAAAGCTACAAATGTTAGAGTTTCAATATAATGAATTTCAAGTCGAGAAAGCTGACTAAACTAACAATTCCAACAATTCTTCTAGCCGTAATTAATAACATCGTTAATTCTCTGACAACGGCGCCAAAATTTGATCACGCCCGACTATGCCTCCTAAGAGGTCTAGCGGTCGTTACAAATATAATTCAGTTTACAAGTCCAGAGTCGAATCCCACTGGGAATTAACCTACTAATCACAACTACTAGTTTCACAAGAATTCAAGTAGTCAACCTTCAAAAATATTAAGTAATGGTTTGAGTGTTTAATAACTAAGGGCAAAGTAATTAAAATGCTATAATTTATAACTAACAGAGCAAATGTTGTAGACAAGATTGAAAAAGTCTAGGGTTATTATTTTCCTTATTGTCGGAATCCTCCCCACTACTTTTCCTATAAATTCGCCTAAGTATTCTCTACCGATCGTGAGTGTTTTAGGTGTCGTAATTTTCTTCCGAGCAGCTACCATAATTTACTAGATGTATTCTTCCGAACTACGCTAGTTGACACTAGTTTACGCTCACTGTGATTGCAATAAGGTTTCGTTATTCCTAGTTCCACCTTTAAATCTTCCGTATTGATTATTCATATACATTATGAGTGATATTGTTCAACAACTACAAAATATGTACCATTTTCCAAGCAATACATACTAAATTGGGTCAATTAAGATCTCTTCAATCAACAATAATGAAAACGTAGTTGAACAAGTAGAGAAAAATCAAAGGCAAATTTATATTAACCGCAGTAGAAAATCATCCTCCAATAGGTTACATCAAACCCTAGATGAGAAAGTTTGGCTACTCATAAATGTATAAACAATCATCATGATGTTCAAAGACATTAAACTTCAAAGTAAAGAGATACGTAGGGAAAAACACGTTGATTCCTTGATCCACAGTGCTCTGTAGCCGTTTTCTTCTCCAAAATAATGTCCAACCCTTTCTCAACTTGTTTAGGGAGTATTTATATGTTAGGGTCGAGGTCCTTGAGTCCAAATCTAGGTCGAAGTCTTTTAATTCGCGAACCTTTGACCACCGGACTACAAACCTCGCGAGGCCAGACTTATAGCGCGGCCAACCTGGCTACGGAGCTGGCTACGCCTGGCCTGTAGTTCGGTCAAGTTGGATACACAGTTGGCTACGCTTAGGTTGGGTACTTTGTGTTTTTGTGCTCTTTTCTTGCATTTTCGTCCTCTTTTCGTGCAATTTTCATTCGACTATTTCCTTCGATGCTCCTACACTAAAACATCATAATTTAGCTCAACAGTCGCACAATTAACCACTAAACCAACAAAATATAGGGTAAGTATTGTACTAAAAGTATAGTATTTTGGCCAAACATCAGTAATCAAAAATTTTCCCTGAACTTATTTTCTTGGATTGTTGATTATTCAAATGTACCAAACCTGTCATTCTTGGTATTAATTTGGAGTTTGAAGAGATACTGATGTCTGATGCCATGAAGTTCTATAATATAGCATAGGGGTGTTCATGGTTCGATTTGGGTCAATTTTTTCCTTAATAAAAATCAAATCAAGTAAGTCGGTTCTTCAAATATTGGAACCAAACCAATTAAGTCGGATTTTTATCGATTCGGATTTTGTTGATTTTTGTCGATTTTTTGATTTTTTCGGTTATTTATCGATTTTTTTCTTAAATATGAGACATACACTACTCAACACATATTCCGGCGACTACATTTTGAATGTAACACTATCAAACCAATTGCTCTTTGAGAAATCTATCATTTACCAAGATATATTGATGATAATTGAATCAAATAGTGATAAATAATTTAAGTATTCAATTAAAAATCAATTATTTTTAACATGAAATAAATTCTTGTACTTAGCAAAATAAAACTACCAATCAAACTAGAATGTAAATGCAAAGAATTAGATTATTATAATAGCAAAGAACTAAACTAAAAATACAAGCGGCTAATAAGTACCATAAAATGTTAAAAACTTTATATAAAAATATACATATATATATATAGGTGTAATAATAAATTAAAATAGCTACTTTTATAGTTGATTTGGTTCGATTTTTTTCGGGTATTTGTTATTAAAACCAAAACCAAACCAAATTTGATCGATTTTTAAAATTCAAAACCAAAACCAAACCAAACCTAAAAAATATTAATTTTTTTGATCGATTTGGTTCGGTTTTTCAGGTTTTTATGAACACCCCTAATTATAGCATATAGACTTCTACGACATTACAATCAAGTACATTGCATTTTTTAACGCTAGCCTTTGGTATGAAGGCAAATCAAGACCTCATTTTGCAGAAAAATCTAAGTGGTCGATGGACAAGTTTTTCCGAATAATATCGCTGGAGGATAAAAATGCAGCAATTCGAAACAGTGCTTTGATAGAAATTTTAAATTATTAAAAGTATCTCTCAATAATAATGTGTTGGATACATAAGTAAAATAAAACAGAAACTGGGTCAATTCCTAATTAATAGACGGTCCGTAACTAAGGAAAGTCGACCATTTTCTAAGAAGTTATAAAATTACATTTGTTGCTTTTGCTGTTGTGACTAGTAATAAATATTATTACAAAAGTTCTTTTTTTTTGCTAATTATTACAAATGTTCTGGAATGCTTGCTTTATCGTATTAAATCACTTTGTCCGATCTATTAGTTTTGCTATCACGTGTTTACATTAAAAATAAGTAGAAAAATCTTATTAAAACAAATACTCCGTCCGTCTCAATTTATGTACACTTATTTAACTGAGCAAAGAGTTCAAAAAAACACAGAAGATTTTTGAACATATAGTATAAAATAAGGCACATATGTTTTGTATAACTATAAATCATTTCATAAATATAAATTATTTCCAAATATAGAAAAGTCATTCTTTTTTCACGAACTAAAAACAAAATAGATTCACATAAGTTGAAATTGAGGAAATATCAAATTATAATTGTCAATTTAAATTACATCAAATAAAATATGTCTCTCTCTGTAAACATTCCTCCTAGTTGCAAAACCGAATCACAAGTAAAGCCTGCCAACCCACGGATGCATCAACAATATGAAAGCCAAATTAGAGAGAAGGATCTTGAGAGTTAAAGAAGAAGGTTACATTTCGTTGCTACTATTGAAGATCTTATTGTTCCGTTGTGGCATAACGGTATCCAACTATCCATACACCATCCCTTTCTTTTAATCCCACTATGGTCCTCGGAAATCACATCTGGTCCTCTAAGCACTCTTTACTTTCATTTGACCCAGTCAATAGAGTATTTCACAATTTAAGTTGCAGTCCTCAAGATCAGCACTCTAAAAGTAGTCTCAATCTTGCTCCTTCTCCAACTCGGAGAACAAGTAGGCATTACCTCTTCCCATGCTCAAGTTGAATTGGCCACCGCTTCTCATTGTCTCATTTGGGTTTTCATATGGAAGAATTTACCAAAGACAATGGCCCAACAAGAGGAACATTTGCACGCTCAGAAACTACAGACCATTAAGACTGTGCCCGGACGTGCTAAGCTTAGCAATTTCACAATTCGAAAGTAAACTCAAGGCAAAAGCTGCCCAAGTAAATGACGGATGTCTCATTGAAGTTGTATTCAAGAAGAGAGGTGTCATTCAGGTACAAATAGCCCCAATGGATATTGAAACCAAAACTAATGTCAACTGACATAGTATGGATAAATTTCTTCACCACTAGATTCGCAAACAGAGGGTGGGATAGGAGCAAATATCTGGCACATGCTTTGACATTTATAATAAACCATGCACTGTAGAGTAACCACAAGCATGAAGTAATTGACACCAGAAGAATACTGAGACACCTCGCAACCTCATTAGCTGTATCGTCGCCCCAAGCACAGAGATATCGAAAAAGAACTAAAAAAAATCCTAACATCTAAATTCCTCTAAACATGAAAAGAAATAAATCAGGAAATTGTTTTGAACCATT
Organism: Nicotiana tomentosiformis; assembly: GCF_000390325.3. Lineage (NCBI taxonomy): Eukaryota > Viridiplantae > Streptophyta > Magnoliopsida > Solanales > Solanaceae > Nicotiana > Nicotiana tomentosiformis. The sequence continues at coordinate 26,899,950 of NC_090817.1, forward strand.
TGTTGAAGCAATCAGATGACTACCAGATGGGATTGTTAATAGGCACTGACGGTCTGTTTATCTGATATAACAATGTATATTGCATGCCAATGAAGACACAATGTATATCGCATGCCAATGAAGACACAATGTATATCGCATGCCAATGAAGACACGTGGTGCTGTCATGTAAGAGACATATCAAACTTGCCCGGTTTGCTATACAGTATGTGAGTGCTTAGTCTCTAAAAGGGCATTTTCCACCACTCCACCAGCATCCCAACAAGGTTATGTTTGGCACTTCCACAACAAGTCATGCTAGGACTTTCCTCGAATTGCTTGACGAAGATTTCTGCCAACCTAGATATCCCCTTTCTTAAATGGTACAGCAGCTGGGAATACACCATCATTTTCTATGTAAACTAAAGAGTTTGTATGATTCAACTAGAGGCTACAATATGAAAATTACAATTTAAATAGATTTACTTTAACAAGAGAGAAAAGATGACAAATTAATGATAAGGTCAGGATATGGTCATATATCCATAGTAGGTAACTTTTGTTATTTGAATTCCAGTCTAGGCAACACACTCCCTATTTGAATCCCAGTCTGCACAACAAATCCCTTGTTTTGAATCCTAAATCTAGGCCTCACAAGTCAATTGGCAACTTCAGACAAACTCATGACCAAGTAAAATTATTAGTAGTTGCACGACTCAGTAGCCATTCAGACCTCATAAGATAATTTTATCTTAAAAATATTAAGAATGGATACAACTTTTGTTACTGTAGCTATAACCGGTAAGATTTTAGATTTATCTATATATGATCAACTCATTATTTCAAGATCTAGAGTACAAATCCATATCATCCAGCATGGACCATTCATATAAGAATGGTCGAAATTAAAATTATTTCAGAAAATGTACACACCACTTAATATTGCAATATGCGTGCAGATTTAATCAGATATTACCAGTTTTCGCAATTACAAAAAGTGATAAAGGGTTTAAAGTTTAAACTTTTCAACCAGAAAACACTTCCATTCGATTTGCATGTAGGGTTAATCAGATATCACCAATTTCCACATCTACAAAAAGTAACAAAGGGCATTAACTTTTCAACCAGAAAACACTTTTCCATCCACGCCAAAATAAAAGGAACAGGAAAAGATTCTTCTGACAGCTACTCCTCTCAGTTGATCACCACCCTATCCCCCACCCACCCACCCTTACTGTGTCACTGTACCAAATACAAAGTATGTTACTACGTGCCGAAGATTCTATAAACAAACCTGCAAAGGCAGAATGCGGTGGTCTGCGATGGAAGTGGAAAAATTAAAAAAAAAAACATTGTGATGTTGAACATGTTATACTTTAAGCAAGGTTTCTACCAAATTTAAGACTTAATCTTTACTTAGGCCATCCCCATGTCACCACTACACCGAAAAGAAACAATTGATAAGCAATAAAAGGGCAGGTTTGATTCCTACAACCTAAATTCTTATACTTCAGTTTAAGCATGACAACAGTAGCTATCTGGCACACTAGGGAATACTTCTTCCGGGGAATCCTCTAAGTATGAGACCCTCCTTCAACCACAATATGTGATTAACCACATCAAATTGTAAAACCACTCATCAGAGCTCTTGGGAGTCCTCCATTATTCCCAACATCTAATCCGCTCAGTGAGAGCCATTCCACATGAGACCCCGGATCATTACGATTTACGGCCTATCTTCATCTTTGTTCAACTATGTTCATATGAGGCACTGCACGGGTTTTTTACATATTTTGGCCACATTTGTTTATGTTCAAAGAAGAAAGTCTGGTATACTTCAACAAGTTGTACAAACAACTATAAAGAAAACATTACAAAAGTAGGAACCAAATCGAGAGACTCGAGAGTCAAGATGACTAAGCGGCACTAAGCCAATCTTTATCATGTCTTTGGAAAAGGTAACAGTAGCTGATCTTTATACATTTTAGCCACAAATATTCCGTCCAGACAAGAAAGTCTGATACTCCAACCAATTATCCAAACAGCTTATAGCAAACATTACCAAATAAGTGTACGAACCAAATCCAACATGGAAGCACCATTTTCAGCAGCACGAGTGTAAATGCAAAGGAGGGTACACGGGAACTGAACTTCAGAAAGAAACTGCAAGATTGGAAAGTGGGGGAGTTCCAAAACCTTCTAAAAACTAATGCATGAGCAAATCAATCTCAGTGACAGATCAGGACATCTGAAAAATGTGAAGGATGGTACAATGCCTTCTTCTCCGGGAAAAAGGTATGGTTTAGAATTGCGGAATCCATCCATACAATGAATTTGAGAAAAAGGAAAGGTAATTCATGTTACGTGGTGATATATGCTCAAAAGGTCGAGTAAAAGATGTAACCATATATTATTTGTCATGAAATAATCAAGTCAAATACAATTTAGCCCAGCCACAGAATCCTTCGAGACCATCATAAAATGCAAAATGAGAAAATCAAATGGCACTCCCATCCCGACCACATAATACAATCAACCATAACCAAGATTATCACAACCCCAAAGTTAGTTAATCAAACTCATCCTTTCATATCTCAAACATAGTTGACTAACATGTATTGGATAACCAGACAAACAATTGAGCATGCATAAAACTAAGGCCTCAACCATACAAAAAGATGTAGTAGTCGGCATGGAAAAAGGCAGAAAAGAAAATAATTTGAGATCAAAACGATTAAAATGCAAGGGAAAGAAGGCTTTCCAATACCATATGAAACTAATATCATCAGCTTCACCAGAAATTTTAGAAGTTGTTCACAAAACAGCACATTATTTCTAAGGCTCAAAGCCTACAAGACATTTACTATATTTATATCCAAATACGACCTCCATGAAGAACTCTAAAAGCACAAAAGCCTCCTGAAGAAAGGAAACACCCTGACTACCATAACTTAAAAGGACACCATTACAAGGTGCAGATGAAGAAGCCAAAGTACATAGCAAATCAAAATCATCAAACCAGACTTCTAAATGTCTGCACTCAGCAAGAACCACTAAAAGCAACTGCACCAAGCTGTCAAAACACCTGAATCAAACATCCATTCACAACTCAATACATCATTCCACGTCTGAAAATCAAACAGATCTTAAAATTGAAAGCGAAAGAAAGGATCATCACAGTATTAAACCTTCAAAGTAACAAAAGGACATAAAATACAATTGAATCGGATCCAAATATATCCTAGTTATCAATGATCATACAAACAGAGACAGCCAATCTAATCGATCTGGGATTACACACAACAAAGGGAAAAAACAAACACCACCAAAATCAACAACCTTGGGTTTCTCTTTCATATAGAGAAGCCGCACGAGCTAAAAACAAGAAAAACATGGGTAAACATTGATCAGCAGAAACACAAAGATAAATGATCACGTTGCGAACATGGTTGCAGAAAGACTCATCGAGAGCACAATAAACTGATGGACCCAAATCACCAAGGCACCATACTTAGCCCCCCCCCCCCCCAAACATCCTAAAGGGGAGAGAACTAGAAAAACAAGTCAACAATAATAATGCAAAAACAAAGAACTCACATCAATTTACAGCTGAATAAGCATGACAATAGTCCAGAAGCATATGCAATGACAGATAAAATCCAGCAGAAAAAGAAAAGGCAAAAGCAAAAAATAAACAGAAGTACTCAAATAAATATGGGATTATACAGTTCAAAGTCATTTTCCAATTAGGAAAATCCATATGCCCAAGAATCAGGTTATTCAGACATGCTGAGAATGTATCCAGATGACAAAAAAAATAAAAAGGGAAGAGTCAAACAGACTTCAATTTATCCACACAAAAAAAGGACATCCACTAGATTACCAAATGCACAAATGGCGTCCAATGATGTGTGTTCCTTTCTCAAGACAGAATGTCGCTCTAAAATCTACAAACAGTAATTGCTATGTGTTCAACAGATATCAAGAATGCAAAGAACCCAAAAAAATGTGAATCTACCATAGCAATATAGCATAAAGCAGAAATTTCACGAATTACATTAAGAAAACTGCTTTAGTGGTTCTTGCCTTCCTCCCGTTTTATCACATTTCTGACCTTGTCTTACTTAGTAAACCCTACTGCACATAAAGTATATCCACAACCAGATCATAGTCTAACCCAGCATACACCACGAAAACTCACTGAATATTAAGTATACTTTACAACCAGGTAATCCACACAAATGTTTATCATTCTAACCAAGCATACACCACACATCATCAACCAAAAATATTCAACAAGCAGAGTGCAACGCATACAAATGAAAAAAAAAATCACACTGACAGACAAAAGAGAACTAACCACCAATCAATATAATCACATAAAAAGGTGGTGGGAGGAGGAAGAAATTTAGTAATTTACCTCAGTAGTATGAATGCATCCCCTGGTACATACCCCCAGGTGCAACTCTAGGTGCAGGTGATACCCCGGGCACTTGGTTTTGTTGACTGTAATGAGGACCCTGTGGTGGATAATCTCCTGAAGCCAACCCAGTTGAGCTTGGGGGTAACCCATACATTGAAGAGCCACGGCCTGCACCGCCTAATGCACCACCAACCCCACTTAATCCACCACCTCCCAGCGCCCCAGTGCCGCCATATCCACCACCTCCCAATGCCCCAGGACCGCCATATCCACCACCACCACCAGTAGCACTACTGGCCAACGCGCCATATCCAGCTGAACCAGGCCCACCATAATGAGACCCCCCACCTCCACCATATGGACCACCATACCCACCACCACTAACAGAACCCCCAGGTTGGCTCCCACCATAAGATGAACCACCACCGGGACCACCCACACCTATACCATTCCCACTACCGTATGCCGAATTGAGCCCATGTCCGCCAGGCCCACCAAAGGTTGAATGCCCTGGAAATCCACCATAACCAGTAATCCCACTAGGCCCACCATACTGGCCCGGGCCAACCTGATCAACATGACCATCCGTTTGAGCCTGAGCTCCTCCTCCAGGCTTCCCCCCTTTCTTCCCATCAATAGCTAGCTTACAATTCAATTGATGCCCATCAATATTCTTAACAGGATCCACTAGCGAAGCCTTAGCTGCCTCCGCCGTCTTATACACAAACAAAGCATACCCTTTCGACTTCCCAGTCGCCTTATCAAACCCTAATGGCCCTTCCTCTATTTCCCCATACATACAAAAATGCTGTAAAATCCTCTCGGCCTGCATATCATACGGCACATTCGCTACATAAATCTTCCTCGCCGAAACATCCACCGGATTATTGGTACTCCCGCCGCCAGGCCCACCTTGAATCCCAGCTGACGCGAGCTGAGTCACTGCCATTCGTCCATCAATCTTCTTACTCGGCTCCTTCAAAGCAAGTAAAGCTCCATCAACATGCTTAAACGTAACGAACCCGTAACCTTTGCTTTTACCAGTGGCTTTATCGGTAATTACAACGGCTTCTTCTAACTCGCCATAATTACCAAAAATCGCTTTAAGTTTTTCTGTATTCGTTTCCCAGCCGAGTCCGCGAATGAAGAGCTTCCGCTGAGTCGTGTCGCGATCGGCGATTACTCGTACTTGGTCTAAAACGTCGGCGTGACGTACAACAGCGGTTTGTAGGATTTCAAGCATTTGTTCGGGGGTGACTGATTCTAGAATCTTCCGTGCGTCTTCGATTGTGAGTCTACTGGTAACGGGGACGTCGGTGATAACGCCGTTATCCTCGAGCTTTCGTTTCTTCAAAAGGTCCATCTCTTGAGATTCTGGAACTTACCGGAGTTTAAAACCCTAATCAGAGGAAGAAGAGGATGGAGGTGACGCCCTAGCAAGGCGTATATAATAATGTGGATTGGGTTCGGTTTTGGGCTTTTGTGATAGCCCAACGCTGACAACCCAGTCTTTGGGAGTTGCTACTTTTCTTCGTCATTTTTTCAGAAGAATTCACTTAAATAACCGGTAACTCAACGCTTAAATTTAAAATAGTTAGTATATATATATATAGTATTTATGATATCTGTAAAATCTTATATAAATAGTATATAATTTATATTTACCAATTAAAAAAAATAGTGAATCGTGTCGGCTATTTGTGTAAAGATCCATTTTCTTCAAACAAAGATCTCTCTTCGTGTTTGATTTGCATAATTTCCTTCCTTATAAATTAAGGTATTACACTTATTTCCTTAATTGATTTTTTTGGTTTAAAAAAAAAAGAAATTTATACTTGGTTTATCCTTTTATATATCTACTAGTTTTAGTATACGTGTGTGCGTGTTTATAGTGTCTATCAATTAAAAATATATATATTGACGTTAAAATAAGATGCAATATTTTCTTAAATGATAAAAATATTTTTTCTCATGGTAATTGTTTTAAAATTTCTTCTAAATATGCATAGATGATGAATTTAGTTAAATTAGTTATACATTATTTTGTAACTATACATATCATATAATAGGGAAAGGGGCTAAAAATATCCTTCTACTATGCGAAAAGGATCATTTATGCCCTTCGTTATACTTACAGTCCACTAATACCCTCGACGTTACAAAACTGGTGCAAATATACCCCTCCTCCATTAAGACCCTCCACCATGACCAACATTATCCCACGTGGCCTGACATATCACTGAGCTGGATACCACGTGGCATGCCACCTCACCGCCCTAATGTCACGACCCCAAATTCCACCACAGCTGTTGTGATAGCACCTAGTCTCTAAGATTAGGTAAGCCGATTTCAATTACATTTTAAAGCCATTTTTTTAATAGAAACTAACAGCGGAACAAATATGAATATACAACCTCCCAAGACTGGTAGTACTGAGTCACGAACTCTAACCGGATACATGGAATGATCACGAGGACCGAATATACAATACTGTTTGATTATAAATTAACAGTACATTGGAATGAAAAGACTCCAGGGGACTGCGACAACCAAGCAACTCTACCTTGAATCCTTACGATCCCGCGTAACCTCTGCCCAAGTCCGATATCTTTAATACCTGGCTCTGCACAAAAATGTACAGAAGTGTAGTATGAGTACACCACGGTCAGTACACAGTAAGTATCAAGACTAACCTCAGTGAAACAGAGACGAGGTACAGTCAAGACACTCACTAGTCTAATAACATATGCAATATAATATACAAAATAATAGGAAACAAATAACAATAAGGGCAACATGAAACAACCAGTGATATGCACAGCAGACAACAAGAATACCATTAATATCACTCAACAATTAATAAATACAATTACATCAAATTAAATCAAGTCCTTCATATAAATGTCTTTCACATGTAATTCTTCCAAATAACTCTCTTTCAAATATAACTTCCTCAAATAATTATTTTTCAAATATAATTCTTTCAATAAATCTTTTCAAATATAATTTCCTCAAATAAATATCCTTCAAATACAATTCTTTCATGTAATACTTTCTAAGTAAAAATCCTTCTAAATAAATATCTTTAATATAATTTTTTCAATTAAGAAGTCACCATGTGACACCTCATTTCATAATCATAAAAATACTGATCTCAGCCCATTTTCATATTTTTCGTAAACACGGGTCTCAGCCCATTTTTATATTTTTTTACGGCATTTCGTGCCCATAATTAAATCATCATATTTCTCCGGCACCTCGTGCTCACTTTTCATATCACAGTTGCACAGACAGTTCACGTGCCAATATTATTATCATTAATTACAACACTCTGTGCCCACATTTCATATTACAACTGCACGGATAATTCACGTGCCAATATTCTCATTATTTACTCACGGCACCTTGTGCCCACATTTTATTTTATAATCCTCTTGGCAATAGCCACAGGTTCTCAATTTCAACATAAATCAGATTGTTATCAATTTACCAACAACAAGACAAATTACACATGGTATAAAAATAAACACAAAAAAATCACAACATCACATAAAATCACCAACACCACAACTCCACATCATCACATATCGTCCTTGACAATAGCCACCCTTATTGCTCTTGTTGCCACCCTTATCGCTCATATAGCCACCCTTATCGCTCCGCCAGACAATATCAATAAACATCCTTATCGCTCCTATTGCCACCCTTATCGCTCCTATTGCCGCCCTTATCGCTCCGCCCAAATAATATTCCAACAAACACAATGACAGTGAAATGCTACCCTTATCCCCACATAATATCGACGGTGAAATACCACCCTTATCTCCTCAAAATAATAACTCACACAACACAACACAACAATTTACACGGTAAATTATCACGGCAACATAACAAAATCAATCCATATTACAGTTTGCCCAATGGCCACAACAAATTCTAAGGATATAACAAAATTAATTAATTTCACAACCAATAGCCCAAGGCCCACACAATGTATATATAAAACCTCAAAAATAATCAACAGAGATAGAAAAATAATCAACACAGGACACGCCTTCATTAATCCAGATTTAGATAATTATATTAACACATCTTCTTAAGTTTATTTAATTAATCATTTGCATAGAGAAAATTCATAATAAAATTAATTTTCAAGAAATATTAAACCAACAATTCTCACGAAATTTCATAAATATTTTAAGTAACAATCACATCAGATTGTCATGTAAAAATAAATTCAACAACAAGGATTTAGGCATGGCAAACATATGATTTAATAATTATCCAAAATTACCCAATTTACTACACAATAATACCTAAGACTTTAATCCAATAAAATTTGCACATATAAGCCTGAGTACGTACTCGTCACCTCGCGTACATGACTTTTCATATTTCACAAATGGCACATAAGACTTGATGCCTAAGGGGTAATTCCCCCACTCGAGGTTAAGCAAGACACTTATATTTTTGAAGTTATGCCGATATTTCAAAATCGTCTTCTTGCTTGAATTGACCTAATAGCTCAAATCTATCCAATTCAATGGTATAATTTCATTAAAATTCATCAGAAATAATTCTGGATAATAATACGCCGACTTAAAAATTTATTCCAAAAAATCAACAAAAGTCAACGTGGAGCCCGCCCCTCAGAACCCGACATAATTTTTATGAAATCCGAATACCCATTCCGATATGAGTTCAACCATACCAATTTTATCGAATTCCAATAACAATTCGACCTCCAAATCTTAAATTTTCGTTTTTGAAAGATTTTACAAAAATCTTGATTTTTCCTCCATTAAAATCAGAATTAAATGATGGATTCAAAGGCATAATAATGGAAATTAATCAAAACAGGATAAGAATCACTTACTCCAAACACCCACGCAAGAATCTCTCCAAAAATCGCCTTCTATCGAGCTCCCAATTTGTTTTTGTGTTATGAACTCAAACCCCCATTTTTGGGACTTTAAATTCTGCCCAGACAGGCCTTCTTCGCGTTCGCGATCTCTGTCTCGCGTTTGCGAAAGCCAAAAACCCATCTGCCTCAAATTCTTCATCGCGTTCACGTGATCAGTGTCGCGTTTGTGAAGGCCAACTTTTCCTGCTCCCACATTTCCTCTTCGCGTTCGCGATGACCAACTGACCTGCTACTTCGCGTTCACGTTCCACGCTTCGCGTTCGTGAATGCCAAACGACCTCAGGCCCACTCCTCCATTTCCTTCTATGCATTTGCGGTTGGCTCTTCGCGTTCGCGTAAGCTTCTCAGGCATCTCTGCGTTCGCGAGTCCTACTTCGCGTTCGCGAAGGCCAAATCCTGCACCCCTAAAATTTCTTTTTCGCGTTCGCGAAGGCCAAATCCTGCACCCCCAAAAATTTTTCTTCGCATTCGCGAAGAAGGAAATCAGATACCATATACAGCATTTCCGAAACAGTCCGAAATGATCCGAAAACCACCCCGAAACACATCTGAGGTCCCCCAGGACCCCGTCCAATCATACCAGTCAGTCTCATAACATAACACAAACTTTCTCGAGACCTCAAATCCCATCAAACAACATCGAAATCATGAATCACACCCAATTCAAACTTAATAAACTTTGAAACTTCAACTTCTACAATCGATGCTGAAACCTATCAAATCACGTCCGATTGTCCTCAGATTTTTCACACAAGTCATAATTGACATTACATACCTACTCCAACTTCCGGAATCGAATTCCGACCCCGATATCAAAAAGTCCACTTCTGGTCCAAATCTCCAAAAATTCAACTTTCGTCATTTCAAGCCAAATTCTTCTATAAACCTCCAAATATTTTTCGGACACGCTCCTAACTCCATAATCACTATACAAAGCTATTAACATCATCAAAATTCCATTCCAAAGTCGTTTATTCAGAAGTAAACTCTTTCCATTTAAGCTTCTAACTAAGGATTGTTCTTTTAATTTAGTTCCGAATCTTTAGTAATTCAAACTCGACCACACCCGTAGGTCATAATACATTTTGCGAAGCTGCTCGAGACCTTAAGTCACTGAACGTGGCGCTAATTCTTAAAACGATAAGTCGGGTCGTTACACCTAACCCCATTTTATGCCTCCCCGCTTCATCTTCCACCACCACCAATCAACGATCTAAGGAGCACCATCATGTCGGTTTTGCTAAGAATCGTGAGTAGTCATCCATCTCTAAAACACCTTTTCTGGAGTTCATTTAACTCCTCAACTTTTTGTCTCATTTTGCCATCTTTACTTAATGTTTTTTCTATGCAAATGCTGGAATTAAAGCCAAATGAGTGCATTATTATATACTTAGGATTGGATTTTACTATTTTATAAGGAAAAAAGTCAAAGTGTTTTGTCTAATTTTGTCTCCGTTTTTGGAGTGTTTATGTTAATACCAAATCATTTTGGCTTCCAATAAAGTGAATATAGCTACCATCACCATCTGCTCATAACGTTCTAGCTTGATAGTGTAATTTTCATCATGAGTTATTTTAATCCTTTTTTTTGTATTGTGAAAAGGAAAATCCTTTAGAGGTTATGTACCAGGCCTCTATGTGGTGTAAGACAAAATTCAGGTTAAAACTAGGTGGAATTTACTGTATTTTTTTCTAAATCATATCTACCAGTGAAGTTTGTGGAGTTCGATCTAAAGACTGGATCTAGCTCGTCTGCTTAAGCCTTGACTCTGCCTTGATCTATTGATAAACATATTGGGTATATATGGAAGGTAGAGAAGGTACTGGTTCTGCAGCTGTACTTTCTACTTGGGGCATGTGGTTGGGTAGAGGGGGAGATGATGGTGGTGGAAGAAGAAGTGGGGGAGGGGTAAAATTGGATTGGAGGTAGTATGCCAGGTAGTGTCCATCTGAGTGATATGTGAGGTCACATGGGCTGGTATTGGTCATGGTAGAGGGCCTTAACGGAGGAGAGGTATTTTTGCACCAATATTATAACGTCGAAGGCATTAGTAGATCAAAATTATAACGAAGGATATAAATAATCCTTTTTGCATAGTAGAGGGGTATTTTTGGTATTTTTTCCCTTATAATATGATTTACAAATATGTTAAAGTCTATCTCACCTGACATCTCTTTATGAGTACATTTTGGCTTCTAATATTTTATCCTTATTTCTTAAAGTTTGTATTTAACTAATTTAATTCTTAATACTACAATTGATTTTATTTTATATTCTGATTTCTTTTATTGCTAATTTTATCTATATGGTGAATTTAGAAAGGAATAAAATTAGATTATCTTTCTAGTTAGTTAATTTAAACCTGCAAAAAAAAAGGTCAATTCAAATTCTTAATTATCTTTTTTAATCACTAATAGAAATAATTTATTTTTTGAGGATTTAAATTATTAATATTAGCTCATAGGCTTAAAATAAATATTAAATTATAACTATATATTTATCCACAAAAATTCTTTTATCAAATGAAAAAAAATCTAACTTTTGCACTTTATGTTTGTCGTAGCATTTGTAAATGACTTTTGTCAATCACTTTTCTCTCTCTCTCTTTCTCTTGCTATTATTAAATATTTTTGTAATTATTTTTTCTAATTAAGTTTTAAAATCAATATTAATATTTATATATACGTAAATTATTGATCGAAGAATAAAATTAATAGCCAATGGACCAATCTCACATAGAATACTCATAGCATTTATAGTTTAATTACTATTTATTTACATCATAATTGTTCACCTAAAATTTAGCATGATTATACAAGTTATTATGAGTTAAAAAATGTTCAATTGTATAAAATTCATATATAAGGTAAAACATATAAATTTTTAGTGTCACGACCCAATTTCACCTGTAGGTCGTAATGGTGCCCAACACTACAGCTAGGTAAGCCAACCATTAATTTAAAATAACCAAGAAAATAAGCAACTCTTAATTCAACCAATGTGTGTGCCAAGACCTAGTGTTACAAGTGTATGAGCATTCTAGTAGATTATACATAACCTAAAATATTGTCTGAAATAAAAATAGACAAAATGTAAATATAAGAAGAGACAGTGGTAGCTGCAGAACGACTCAGAAAAGCAGCTCACCACTATGCCTCTAGATAACGTGGGTGTAAGGCGATAGGTCTCCCACTAGTACTTGCCTCAGGTCCTGCACAAAAAGTGGAGCAAGTGTAGTATGAGTACGTAAACGACGTGTACCCAGTAAGTATCAAGTCTAATCTCGAAGTGGTAGAGACGAGATGACCGACTTTGACTCTCACTATGGGTCAATAATAATAATTGAAATAAAACTAGAATATCTAAATCAACATGATTCACAAAATATAACAATAATTTATTTAACCAACAGAAATAATTAAATTCCTTCAAATGTAACAATTCTCAATATATTAAGTAAATTTCCTCAATTCCAATAAATTTCCAAATTTATCAATTAATCTCATTTACAGGAATAACAATAATTCCTTAACAAGCAAAAATAATAATTCTTTAAAATTCTAAAGATTTTTAATTTATCAATTAGCTTCACAAGCAACAATAACTATAAAGTATTGTGTAATTATTATTATTAAGCACGATTTCTGTCGAGGTCATTCGGCCCGATCCAGAGTGTCGTGTACACTGCCGAGGGACGTGCGGCACGATCCATAGATGCATCTATCCTGCTGAGGCGTTCGGCCCGCTCCACAAGAAAGGAGAATATTTTCTTATGTACCTCCGGAATGAGAGTATATTTATTATAAGATAAATTCAGGAGGAAGAAAAATTTCTCTTAATAATTAATTAATTTTAAACAGAAAAATTTAAGCATATGAGATTTTCATCTTTTAATATTTTCCCTAACAATTCTCACACACACACACACACACACACACACACACACACACACACACACACACACACACACATATATATATATATATATTGAGTCCTAAACTACCCGGACTTTAGCATTTAATAATAGCTACGCACGGACTCTCGTCACCTCGTGCGTACGTAGCCCCCATAATTAGCAATAATTATTTAATTTAATCACCTATGGGGTAATTTCCCCCTCACATGATTAGACAAGAGACTTACCTCGTATTGCTCCAATTTAATCCAATAGAAGACCTTTTTCACGATTATCCAACTATGTTTGGCTTGAATCTAGCCAAGAATAATTCAATACAATCACTAACAATTATAGGTATCAATTCCATAAGAAAATACTATATTTTTTTAATAAAAATTTGGAATTAATTAAAAATTTGTCTGTGGGGCCCACGTCTCGGAATCTGGCAAAAGTTATGAAACCCGACAACCCATTCAATTACGAGTCCAATCATACTAGTTTCACTCAAATCCGACTCCGAATCGATACCGAAATATCGAAAATTCGTTTTCTATGAGATTTCAAATATTTCCTAAATTTCAATCACAAATCACTAATTAAATGGTAAAAATAATGATATATTTGTGTATATAGACCAAATTCGAGTTAGAATCACTTACCCCAATGTCTTTCCTTGAAAATTTATCCAAAATCGCCTCTGCTCAAGCTCCAATTTGTTAAAAATGGCGAATGAGACGAATGCCCTCTTTTTATAAAACTGCCTAGACAACCTTTGGAACTGGGCCTCAAACTGGGCCTCGATCGTGGCCCTCGAGCCTAGACCTCGATCGTAGCTTCAATCACAGGCTCGAGCCTGGACTTTGGTCATGGCCTCGATTATGGCATCGAGCCTGGCCCTTCGATCATGTCCTCGATCCTAGCATCAAGCCTGAGCCTTCGATCATGGTATCAATCACAAGATCGATCCCGAGCCTCATCAAATCTGGGCTCGATATCTGGGCTCGATTACAGCCCAGAATATCCAACAAAAGAGGAAAAATTGCAGTAGCTTTTTAAGTCCAATTTTTAATCTATTAACCATCTGAAACTCACCCGAGGCCCTTGGGACCTCAACCAAATATTCCAACAAGTCCTAAGATATCATACGAACTTATTTGAAACATCAAATCACATAAAACGACGCTAAAACTATGAATTATGCTCTCAAGCTTAATGAAACTTAAAATTTCCAACTTCTACTTTCGATGTCGAAACCTATCAAATCAACTCCGATTGACCTCAAATTTTTCACACAAGTCGTAAATGACATAACGAAGTTATAAAAATTTTCGGAACTGTATTCCGACTCATGTATCAAAAAGTCAACTCCCCGGTCAAACTTCCAAACTTAAATTTTTGTTTCAGCCATTACAAGCCTAATTTCACTACGAACTTTCAAATAAAATTCCGATCACATTCCTAAGTCCAAAATCACCATACGAAGATGTTGGAATCATCAAAATTCTATTCCGAGGTCGTTTGCACATAATTCGACATCCGGTCACTATTTGAACTTAAACTTTTATTTATTTTTCATCAAAATTCTATATCTCGAGCTAGGGACCTCGGAATTTGATTCCGGGCATACGCCTAAGTCCCAAATCATAATACGGGCCTATCAGAATTGTCAAAATACTGATCCGAGTCCGTTTGCTCAAAATATTGACCAAAGTCAACTCAGTTGAGTTTTAAAGCTCTAATTCACATTTTAATCTATTTTTTTCACATAAAAACTTTTCGGAAAATTTTACGGATTATGCACGCAAGTCGAGGAATGATAAATAGTGCTTTTCGAGGTCTTAAACATCGAATTAATTATTAAATTTAAAGATGACATTTTGGATCATCACATTCTCCACCTTTTAAACAAACGTTCGTCCTCGAACGGGTTTAGAATTATACCTGAAGTGCTGAATAAGTGTGAATATCTGCTACGCATGTTTTCCTCGGCCTCCCAAGTCGCTTCCTCGATTGGTTGGCCTCTCTACTGGACTTTTACTGCAGAAATCCTCTTGGACCTCAACTGGCGAACATGTTTATCAACAATGGCAACTGGCTCCTCTTCATAACCCAAGCTATTATCTAGCTGAATTGTGCTGAAGTCTAACACATGTGTTAGGTCAGCATGATACTTCCAGAGCATAGATATATGGAAAACCGGATGAACTCCCGATAGGCTTGGAGGCAATGCAAGCTCATAAACAACCTCCCTAACTCGTCTCAATACCTCAAATGGGCCTATAAACATTGGGCTCAATTTCCCTTTTTTCCCCAAATCTCATGATTTCCTTCATCGGCGAAACCTTCAAAAGAACCTTTTCACCAACCATAAATGATAAATCACGCGCTTTCTGATTCGCGTAACTCTTTTGTCTGGACTGCGGTGTACGGAGTCGCTCCTGAATCAACTTTACCTTTTTCAAGGCATCCTTCACCAAATCAGTACCATATAACTTAGCCTCACCGGGCTCAAACCACCCGATGGGTGAACGACATCGCCAACCATATAAAGCCTCAAATGGAGCCATCTCGATGTTGGATTGGTAACTGTTATTATAAGCAAACTCGGCCAAAGGCAAGAAACGATCCCACTGACCTCCAAAGTCAATCATACATGCCCTGAGCATATCCTCCAAAATCTGAATTGTCCGCTCTGACTGTCTGTTGGTCTGCGGATGAAAGGTTGTGCTGAACTCTACACGGGTCCCCAATTCACTCTGTACTGCTCTCCAGAAATATAAAATAAACTGAGGGCCTCTATCTGATATGATATAAATTGGCATGCCGTGCAACTGAACTCTCTCCTGAATATAAATCTGAGCCAACCTCTCTGAAGTATACGTAGTCACAACAGGAATAAAATGTGCCGACTTGGTCAACCTGTCAACAATGACCCAAACTGCATAAAACTTTCGCAAGGACCGCGGAAACCCAACTACAAAGTCCATAGTGATGCGTTCCCATTTTCACTCTGGTATAGTCATCTGCTGAAGTAGGCCACCTGGCCTCTGGTGTTCGTATTTAACTTGCTGGTAATTCAAACACCTAGCTATATACTCAACTATGACTTTTTTCATTCGTCGCCACCAATAATGCTGCCTCATGGCACGATACATTTGTGATAGCATGGGTAGGTGCACGAGGTGCTAAACAATGATTTCGAACAACTCCAACGCAGTTCTTAGCACGTTCGAGGACGAACGCATATTTAAGTGGGAGAGAATGTAACGACCCGATCGGTCATTTTGAGCTCTAGTGCGTCGTTCGACAGTTTGAGGCCATGAGCAGCCTCACTTCAGGTATTATGACATGTACGCATGGTCGGGATTGAATTTCGGGAAGTTCGAAGTTGAATTGGAAAGCAAATTCTCATTTCGAAAGCTTTAAGTTGGAAGAATTGACTAAAGTGTGATTTTGCGTAAACGACCTCGGAATTGGGAATTGAAGGTTCCAACAGGTTCGTATGATGATTTTGGATTTGGGCGTGTGTCCGGATCGGGTTTTGGATGACCCAGGAGCATTTCGACGCCTATTATGGAAGTTGGCATTTTGAAAGAATTTCATAAATTTTGGTTGAAGTGCATTTCAATGTTATCAGTGTCCATTTAGGATTTTGAGTCTGGGAATAGCTCTGTATAGTGATTCTGGTATTGGGAGCGCGCCCGGAAGTAGATTCGGAGGCCCGTAGGTCATTTTGGGGCCATTTGGCGAAAGTTAGAAATTTGAAGGTTTTTGAGAAGTTTGACCGGAAGTAGACTTTTTGATATCGAGGTTGAATTCTGATTTCGGAAGTTGGAGTAGGTCTGTAATATCAAATGTGACTTATGTGCAAAATTTGAGGTTAATCGGACATGATTTGATAGGTTTCGGCATTGAATGTAGAAATTTGAAATTTTAAAGTTCATAAAGCTTGAATTGAGTTGCGATCCATTATTTCGATGTTATTTGATATGATTTGAAGGCTCGACTAAGTTCGTAATGTGTTTTTGGACGTGTTGATATAATTGGTTGAAGTCCCGAGGGCCTCGGGTGTGTCTCGGATCGAGTTCAGACGGATATTGGACTTTGAGGAATTATTGGTTTCTGGGCATCTGGTTTCCTCTTCCGCGATCGCGAAGAAAGGGCCGCGATCGCGAAATGTTAAGTGGACTGGTGGGATTTTTACTCTACGTGATCGCGTTTAATGGTTTGCGTTCGCGGATGGTCAAGCGGGAGGTTATTCGCATTCGCGTCGGGGCTATCGCGAATGCGCTGTGTTAATGGGGCTAGCCTGTTTGGTAAAGGTTGTTCCATACGATCGCATAGCGGTGTTCGCAATCGCGAAAGTGGAAGGGGATGAGCAATGCGATCGCGTTCGCGAAAGGGAAGCTTTTAGGCAGCTATTGATTGGTCTTCGCGACCGCGAGTGGATTTCCGCGATCGCGAAGGGGAAAGACCTGGGCAATGTTTTTTAAAATCGAGGTTTTGGCTCATTTGCACTTCATTTCCTCCATGGGAGCAGGTATTGGAACAATTTTGGAGCTCCATCTTCATCATCTACATCAAGGTAAGTGATTCCCACCTATTGCAAGCTAAATACAAGGTTTATATACGGATTTAGATATGAAAACTAGTAGAAATTTATGATTTTGAAGAAAGACCTAGAACTTGGTATTTTGGATTTTTACCACGAAATTTGGACATGGAATTGGGAATAAATTATATATTTGAGTTCGTGAGGTTATGGGTAAACTTTATCTTTGAAAATTTTCGGAATCCGGGCACGTGGGCCCGAGGGTGATTTTATCGACTTTTCGAACGAAGTTGGGAATTCTTGTAAATAGGATTATAATGAGTATTAGAGTATATATTTATGGATTTTCTCATTTATTGACTAGTTTTGGAGCGTTGGGCATTGATTTGAGTTGTTTGAATGACTTGGGAGCCGGTTATGAAACTTCAGAGTGAGGTAAGTCTCCTTTCTAACCTTGTAAGAGAGAATTAACCCCATAGGTGAACTAAATTATTGTGTGCTTCTATTTGTGGGGGGCTACGTATGCACGATGTGACGAGAGTCTGTACGTAGCTACTAGCTATGCCTACGTCCGTGTAGTTTTAGGATCACACCATGCCTTGTTGATATTGTTATTAATTTATGTTTATTGTTTGCCTTGAGAGGGAGCGAGATTGAGTCTGCTTATTAAATATTTTTTAAAGGAGTTGAAATTGAAGAACTTAAGTTTCAAAAGGTTTCATTCGAACTTCGTAATTTCGGAAAGAGTTGAGGAATATCATAAAAGCTGAAGAAATCTATGTGTAACCGCGTCACATGTATGTTTCGCGAGCGGGATAATTTTCTTAAACAACTACAAGTTGAATTTCCCTTGTTTTTAAAAGAACCAAGAAAGAGATATGATTTTAACGTTAAATTTATATTTGACCGCGTCGCAAGTATGATCCGCGAGCGGGGTGATTCCTTAAATTTATGTTTGACCGCGTCTCACATATGATTCGCGCGGGACCGTTTGCCTCGGCAGGATTTATATACCACACTCTCATGGGAGTGGGCCATTCGCCTCGGAAGGTTAATAGATGCATCTATGGTTTGCGACGTTCGGCCCTCGGCAGTGCACAATTTACTTTTATGTTGGATCGGGCCGTACGCCTCGGCATTTCCTATATATATATTATCCTCATTGAATCATGCGAAATATTTGGCAAGAGGCCAGTGTATCTGAGGTTTTTCCCTGATTTGAATTATGATAACCTCTTTGATGAGATCCACTATCTATATATATATGCCCCGGTTACAGAGGGAACTTGCTAGTTGAGAGCTTGAGTAAAATCATAAAGAGGGGAATTATACCACATGTTTTATACATGTTTATTTCATATATTTACTCAGTTTCATATTTATTCACTTCTTTACTGTACCTGATATTATTGGACCACTAGTAAGTGTCGAAGTCGACCTCTCGCCATTACTTCTTCGAGGTTAGACGGGATACTTACTAGGTACACGTTATTTTCGTACTCATACTACATTTGCTGTACATTTTGTTGTATAGGTACATGTATGGCTAGTGGCCTTGTGAGCGTAGCAGCGTGATTGATACGGGGACTTAGATGAGCTGCATCTTGTGAGACGATCCGCAACCCGCAGAGTCTCCTTCGGAGTGTTTGTATTTTCTTTTTCTGTCCAAATTTGTATTCTGGACAGTTATTGTATTTTATTTTTTCCCCTAGTAAATGCTCATGCTCTTGTGACACCGGGTTCTAGGATGATTATGGGATTATTCGGTATTGAAATTTGCGAAAAACATTATTATTTACTTTGTAAAGTTCATCATTTATTATTTAATTGAAGGAAATTTACGATTTCAGAATTATTAAAATAAGAATTTACTAATTATTCATTTTGTCTTGCCTGACAGTAGTGTCCGGCGCCATCACAACCTTTCAAGGATTTTGGGTCGTGACACGAATTATCAGTCCCCGAGTGGGGCGGTCGTGGCCTATAAAAATCGAGGTTTACCTTTTTAAGGTATTATAATCTTGAGGTTTTTATAATTTGATTTCTATGGGGTTAGTTGTTCGAACTTCAGTTGTGATCGACCCTTAAGCTTGTTTACAAAATAGATCAAAAGTATGAAATTGTAAAAAAAAAAAAAAACAAATTAAGGCATGAGATATTTGGCAAGGAAAAATTACTTCTCTTAATAGATACATGCGTACATATTTGACGTCAGGGCTTGAGCAACCTATATGGGTACGGTTCACTCGACCATTTGGCCCTTACAAAATTTACCTATCGAGATCCGGCTATCACGAAATGATTTCCTTGCAACAAAGTTGACATTCGAGGGTGATATCCTCCAGTATTCGAGGCTGATTATAGAGAAGCCTCAGATACTGTTAAATTGTTCTACGTTAGCACGAACAATGGTTGCCTCGTTAAAAATCTCGCCGGAAAAAACCCATTTAGGACAAAAACCGGTCTAAGGGAAAAAGAGTGCAACGCGTGCTTTCAGACCTAAAGACTCCGTGTTGAAGAATCCATCAATGTCCTCGATCGAACACCTTCAATTGGTTAACTTAAAATATAAATAAAAATGGGGAAGGTCGTGCCTTAGCAGTAGTATCGCTTTAGGAGTGATACGTTCCAATTGTTTGGTAATTGTTCGCCGTTCATCGTGCCGAGTTTGTAGGATTCCTTTCTGATGATATCGAGGACCTGATATGGCCCTTCCCAATTTGGACCTAGTTTTCCTTCGTTCGGGTTTCGAGTGTTGAGGGTGACTTTCCTTAGCACCAAATCCCCAATTTTAAAGTGTTGAAGATTGGTTATTCTGTTGTAGTACCTTTCGATCCGCTATTTTTGTGCGGCCAGTCGAATGAAGGCGGCCTCGCGTCTTTCATCCAATAATTCTAAGCTCGTATTCATGGCCTCGTTATTCGATTCTTCTGTTGCATATCGATACCTGAGGCTAGGTTCCCCAACCTCGACCGGGATAAGAGTTTCGGCACCATAGACCAAAGAGAACGATGTTTCCCTCGTGCTGGATTTAGACGTCGTGCGGTACGCCCAAAGAACCTCAGGCAATATCTCTCTCCATTTCCCTTAGCGTCGGTCAATATCTTTTTAAGATTTTGAATGATGGTTTTGTTGGTTGATTCGTCTTGTCCGTTCTCACTGGGATGGTATGGCGTTGATAGAATCCTTTTAATCTTGTGATCCTTGAGAAATTTAGTCACATTGCTGCCGATGAATTGTTTTCCATTATCGCACACAATCTCGATAGGCATCCCGAATCGACATATAATGTTGTCCCAAATGAAGTCTATGACTTCTTTTTCTATGACTTTCTCGAAAGCATGTGCTTCAACCCACTTAGAAAAATAATCAATCATAAATAAAATAAACTGAGCTTTACCTGGAGCCAATGGTAGAGGTCCGACGTTGTCCATTCCCCATTTCATGAACGACCATGGAGATAAGACCGAGTGGAGCTGCTCCCCGGGTTGGTGAATCATCGGCGTATACCTTTGGCATTTGTCGCATTTTCAGATGAACTCTTTGTATCCTTTTTCATATTAGCCCAATAATACCTGCTATGATAACTTTGTGAACCAGTGATTCGGCACCGGAGTGGTTCCCACAAGTGCCCTCTTGAATCTCCCACAGGACATAGTCGGTGTCTCCCGATCCCAAACATATCACCAATGGACCATCGAACATCCTCCTGAATAGCATTCCATCTTCGGCCAAGGTGTACCGTGCAGCCTTCGTGCGTAGAGTCCTTGACTCCTTCGGATCTAATGGGAGTTTCCCGTTCTTTAGGTATTGTTGCAGCCAAACGCACACGCAAGTATACGCGGTCGTCAAGTAATAAAGTGACTAAAAGTCGGATGTCGAACCCACGAGGACTTGTGATTAACTATTAACTAAATTAGACTATTCTAATTATCTAAACAAGAATTCAACCTAAAAATATTTGATTCTAAACTAATTAAATAAAAAAATATAAATAATGAACTTTGAACAAAGAAAGAGCAGATTTTTATGATATCAATGTAATGAAAATGATCTAGGGTTATGGGCTATCTAACAATCCTATTGTATTCTTCAATTGAATTGACCGACTAATTTATCTAGCTTATTGGTTGACAGGGTTAATATTGCTCATAAGAATCTGTCGAGTTCTTACTCGCCTATTCAAGCTAACCTAACGCCTATATGTCTATGGAGTTAGAATCAACAAGAACGCATTTATAATTCCTGTAAATCAACCAAGCAAGGCAATTAGGTATATGTCTATCCTAACCACGAATCCGTTCCCCGATGCCCGAGTTCAAGAACTTGCTCTAATCAATCCTATATGCAATCTAGAATTCCCACTTTCGAGTTCAATTCTAGATTCGTAGATAGTATTCAATTGGTGATCAAGCAATTAAATAATTAAGCGCAAGATTGAATAAATAAACCAATATGATAAATCAAGAAGGCAAAATCAATATCCGAATAACAATAGTCATGAAAGAACCACAACCCTAGAACGTGAAGTTTAGCTCTACATAGACATGGTAGCCCAACAACAAATCATACAAAGAAACATAAAAATTATTAAGTTTGGTGAGAGAAAGATGGAACTTGATGTATTCCGGCCTCCACGGCGGTTCTGTGCTTGTGTTTTCCTCTCAAAAACTTCCTCCTCAAGTATGTTCTCTTCCGGTCTTTTCTCCTCTATGGCGTTTTTAGGTCTATTTATATGTGTAGGAAAAGACCTAAACATGTAGGACAAGTCCTAGTCAAACCCGGAAATGAATTAATTCTTCAAAACTCGGATTGGACCTGGCCCTAGGTCTGGCTAAAGCCAGCATCAAGCCTGGCATCGCCAGGTTCTCTCATTCACTGCTCCTGCGCACGCTTTCGACTTGTAGGTCTCCTTTTTCTTCTACTTTCATCTCCAATTCACCTACACATAAAATAGACTCAATTAAGCACAAATATAGTATAGTTTAGCATTAAAGCTCCAAAATGTAAGGTAAGTAATGCACTAAAAATATATAATTATAACCAAACATCACTACTCCACACTTAAACTCTTGCTCGTCCTCGAGCAATCAAACTACACTTTATATAGACACGACCTTTTTAAACAATTCTCCTAACTCATCACACCAAGAATCTTTAAAATAGACTAAGCACAAGAGTATAACCTCTTCACCTCAAAATTTGACTCACAAGTACCACGCATTATTCACAACTCACTCACTTACTCTAACATAGAGGTCAATGATATTACCTTTCCTTCATGAATTAAGTGCCCTCACACAACAAAAGAGAGTAGTTCCACACACAATAAAAATTTAAGAACAATTAGGAACTCAAGATAGAAAGAATTCACTCACTCTCAGAAACATTCATATGCCACAAAATATGCGTCATAGGCTTGCCCGTAGTGTACTACTCTACTAATTGAGCTCATTCAGTCTAGGATCAAGTAGGACTTTAATTGGTTGTAATGTAGGCTACGGGTCGGGTAGGATACATTTGGATATAAGAGTGACTACACCTTCCTAAGCACTTTAATACATGTACTTTAACATTTAACCCCACACTTATGTCAAACCATAACTCCACTTTCACATCAATGTATATTAACTCCATACTTCTTTAAGCACAATTATATCAAGAGTCACCACTATCAAGGAATATTTTTCATAGCAATACAACTATTTTTTCCTTTCTTTTTCAATTCAAGTGGCTTTTCTTATTTTTTATTTTTTTTCAAAACAGTGAACCTTTCTCCTTATTTCATTAGTTCCACTCAAAAGCCAAACCAACTACCCCTCACTTTAACTTTTACAAAGTTCATAACAATTCAAGTGCTCATGAGAGGTGAAAAGGTTCAAATAGATGGTTAATTCAAACAAATAGGTAAGGCTTGTAATGTAGTTGCCAAAGAAACAAGATTACAGGCTCAAGGGATTAACTACGATACATAACAATAAGGAAGGTAAATTATATAACTGGTTCAACAAAGAAACGCCTATATCACTTTCAAGACTGAATAAAACTACTATTTCACTTTGCAAACACACCGGACAAGTTCTAGACATCAAATGCAATGCACAGAATTACACACAAACCTCACACACACATGACACATAACTCACTTAGGATTGGACTCATCAAGACATTCTAGTCAAAGCAGTTAAGCAAAGTTAAGATCATACGATTTAAGCTACTTATACAAGAGTCAAAAACTGAGCTTAAGCGTCACAACCAAAGTACTCACTATTCTCAAGGCATAAGAAAGTTAAGAGATATTACTCCAATTCAAAACATAGCACAAAGTTTCCTACTTCTAAAAAAATATAAAACTACCTACACCCCATTCAAATAAAACCCTTGGAAAAGAACCGTGGCACAAAGAAAAACCAAGGGGGAATCACTACACTACCTACAAAGAAATTTTTTTTGTCCTTTTTCTTTAGACTTAAATCCCTCAAGAAAACTGTCTAGGAAATCCATCGTTTGGAAAAATCCAATTTTTCTACTTTTTTTTCTTCTTATTTTTAAAAAATAAATAAAATTAAGCTACTAAAACTACTACTACTACTACTATACTACACCATTAATTCTACTAACTCTGTAAATAAAAATAAGAAGCTAGCTAACAATAAAAAGATAAGAAACTAATAATATACTAATATAATACTATACAAAGCACAGAGAATCTTCCACCCCACACTTAAAAGAGTGCAATGTCCCCAATGCACAAATATTGCAAAAATAACAAGGGTGAATAAGAAACTCCCTGAAAGTCCAAAGGCCGAAGAATTAGCAGCTCACGGGATACTCAGACTTCTCCCAAGTATGGTCCTTTGTGTGGGCACCCCACACTTAGTTCTCACCATCTAGCTCGCTTTTGCACTCTTCCAATAACTTTGCTTCCTATACTTATAATCCTACAAAATAAAAGCAGACACTACAAAAATAATATAATAAAAACAAAAATAAAAGAAAGTAGTAAAGCTGGGTTGCCTCCCAACAAGCTCCTAATTTAACGTCGCAGCACGACGTGAACCACTTTTTGCCTCCACCTCGAACTTATGAATTGCATCCCTAATTTGGCTTCAAGCTTTCTGTTATGCTCCCGAGGCGGTGAGACAAATTTAATTGGGCCAAACAACTAATATTGTGTTTTACACTTCTTGGCCTTCAGATGAGGTATGTAATTCTGTCTCTCTGGCACGACGAATTCAAGAATGTAAGCACCCCGTTCCTCATCCATTGGCTCCTCCAAAGGCTCAGATGACTAGATTTCCATATCATCATCCAAACACAATTTTGAAAAATATATGGAATGAGGACCAATACACCCTAACTCTAGAATTGTATTACTCTTTACATCCTCATATGTACACACACTAGAGTCTTCACATATAATATTATCTACTTCCTCACATGACTCTAGAGTGCTTTCCTCAACATGGACATCATCAATACAAGTATGGCCGAATGATTTACTCTCCACTTTTAGCTCCTCAATTTGGCGTGTAAGCTCCTTTTCAGCTTCATACAACTCAGAACTATTTTGTTGGGAGTTAGACGCATCAACTTTTGCAATTAATTTAGCTCCCAAGTCGTGAATATCAGTGCCAGATTTTTCAATCTCTTGTCCTAGTTCAACTCTTCCTTCTATAAAGTGTCTCGTCCCATCAGTAATTTTCTCACGTTGAGCCTCATATATTTCTAACTTTTCAGCTCGTTCCACTAGCTATGTTTGGCTCAAAATCTCTACTTTTTCAAAATTTCCCTTTTCTTGGAACTCGCTCTCTTCATTCAATTCTTCCATATTAGCCTTCATTATTGTGATTGTTGCCCTCATTCTTTTCATATCTTTTTTGAGTTCATCCTGTTGCTCTGCTACTTGCCTCAGAATATCCCTAATATATGCATCATGTTCCATATCCTGCACTTCATTGCCCCTATCAAACTCACAAACATTGTTAGAAAGATTATAATAAGGGCTCAAAGAAGGATGAAAAGAATTAGGACAATCATCCCAATGGCTATCTTGACCACCAGACATATTACAAATATTCCAATCAAAGGATTGAGATTGTGCGCACAACTCGCTCCCGGGAATATTCTAACAATTTTTCCACCAGTAGGGTCCTCCACAATATGGACAGGGATCATCAAAATAAGAATAACCATCATTCGTATAATTTTCATTCCAAGATGCCATGCTAAAATAAATAAAAAATACTAACTAAACTAAAGAAAGAATAGAAAAAAATGTCTAATCTAGAAAATATCTAATTTCTAAGTCCCCGGCAACGGCGCCAAAAACTTGTTGCAGCCAAACGCACACGTAAGTATACGCGGTCGTCAAGTAATAAAGTGACTAAAAGTCAGATGTCGAACCCACGAGGACTTGTGATTAACTATTAACTAAATTAGACTATCCTAATTATCTAAACAAGAATTAAACCTACAAATATTTGATTCTAAACTAATTAAATAAAAAAATATAAATAATAAACTTTGAGCAGAGAAAGAGCAGATTTTTATGATATCAATGTAATGAAAACGATCTAGGGTTATGGGCTATCTAACAATCCTATTGTATTCTTCAATTGAATTGACCGACTAATTTATCTAGCTTATTGGTTGACAAGGTTAATATTGCTCATAAGAATCTGTCGAGTTCTTACTCTCCTATTCAAGCTAACCTAACGCCTATATATCTATGGAGTTAGAATCAACAAGAACGCATTTATAATTCATGTAAATCAACCAAGCAAGGCAATTAGGTATATGTCTATCCTAACCACGAATCCGTTCCCTGATGCCCGAATTCAAGAACTTGCTCTAATCAATCCTATATACAATCTAGAATTCCCACTTTCGAGTTCAATTCTAGATTCGTAGATAGTATTCAATTGGTGATCAAGCAATTAAATAATTAAGCACAAGATTGAATAAATAAACCAATATGATAAATCAAGAAGGCAAAATCAATATCTGAATAACAATAGTCATGAAAGAACCACAACCCTAGAACGTGAAGTTTAGCTCCACATAGACATGGTAGCCAAACAACAAATCATACAAAGAAACATAAAAATTACTAAGTTTGGTGAGAGAAAGATGGAACTTAATGAATTCTGGCCTCCACGGCGGCTCTGTGCTTGTGTTTTCCTCTCAAAAACGTCCTTCTCAAATATGTTCTCTTCCGGTCTTTTCTCCTCTATGGCATTTTTAGGTCTATTTATATGTGTAGAAAAAGACCTAAACATGTAGAACAAGTCCTAGTCAAACCCAAAAATGAATTAAGTCTTCAAAACTCGGATTGGACCTGGCCCCAGGCCTGGCTAAAGCCAGCTTCAAGCCTGGCGTCGCCAGGTTCTCTCATTCACTGCTCCTGCGCACGCTTTCGACTTGTAGGCCTCCTTTTACTTCTACTTTCATCTCCAATTCACCTATACATAAAATAGACTCAATTAAGCACAAATATAGTATAGTTTAGCATTAAAGCCCCAAAATGTAAGGTAAGTAATGCACTAAAAATATGTAATTATAACCAAACATCAGGTATTCAATGTACTTGTTTCTCCAATCCCAGGCCAGACTTGTAGAGTTTATTTCGGCGTGGCCTTTTTCGATTACTGTTCTCGAGAGTTGTACGACAGTCCTCGAGTTAAGTTCGTCATCCTCGACCGATAATCCCAAGTTTGCAAGGGCATCAGCCTCTCTGTTATGTTCCCGAGGTATGTGTTGTAAGGTCCACTCTTTAAATCGGTGCAAAGTTACCCGTAGCTTGTCCAAGTATCTCTGCATTCGATCTTCTCGGATTTCGAAAGTTCTGTTGACTTGGTTTACCACAAGTAGAGAATCACATTTGGCCTTGATGACCTCTTCTCCCAAACTTTTAGCCAATTCGAGACCTGCAATCATGGCCTCATATTCGACCTCATTGTTAGTTAATTTTGAAGTTCTGATAGATTGTCTAATTATGTCACTCGTGGGTGGCTTCAAAACGATGCCCAGACCGGACCCTTTCACATTAAAAGCGCCGTCTGTGAAAAGGGTCCACACCCCCGATGACGTACCCGATTTTAATAATAGTTCCCTTTCGACCTCGGTCACGAGGGTTGACGTGAAGTCGGCCACGAAGTCTGCCAAGATTTGAGATTTGATGGTCGTTCGGGTTGATACTCAATATCATACCTGCTGATCTCGATGGCCCATTTGGCCAGTCGACCCGAAAGTTTGGGTTGGTGCAAAATATTGCGAAGGGGATAGGTACTTACAACACAAATCGGGTGACATTGAGAATATGGTTGTAATTTCCTAGAGGCACTTATTAAAGCAAGCGCTAATTTTTTTAAGTGTGGGTACCGGGTCTCGGCCTCACCTAAGGTTCGACTAACATAGTAAACAGGAAATTGCGTACCTTGCTCTTCTCGAACTAGGACCCCACTTACCGCTATTTTCGAGACTGTTAAGTATAAGTAGAGTTGCTCGTCCGCTTTCGGGGTGTGAAGCAGTGGCGGGCTCAGAAGGTATCACTTTAGTTCTTCCAAGGCATGCTGACATTCTGGGGTCCATGCAAAATTGTTCTTCTTCCTAAGCAACGAGAGGAATCGGTGACTCCGGTCTGAGGACCTCGAAATGAATCGCCCCAGGGCGGCTATGTGCCCGGTTAGCCTTTGTACGGCCTTTACATTATCTACGACCTTGATATTCTTGATAGCTTTGATTTTATCGGGGTTAATCTCGATTCCCCGATTGGACACCATGAAGCCTAGAAACTTGCCCGAGCCAACCCCGAATGCGCACTTTTCTGGGTTGAGCTTCATATTGTACTTCCTCAGTATATCGAAGGTTTCCTACAAATGCTTTAAATGGTCCTCTGCTCGCAGGGACTTAACTAGCATGTCATCAATATAAACTTACATATATTTCCCTATTTGTTCTTCGAACATTAGATTTACTAGGCGTTGATAAGTTGCAACAACATTTTTTAGTCCGAACGGCATTACGTTATAACAATAGGTGCCTTATTTAGTGATGAACGAAGTCTTTTCCTGATCCTCTGGGTTCATCTGTATTTGATTGTACCCGTAGTAGGCATAGAGAAAATTGAGAATCTCGTGGTCGGCCGTGGCATCGATCATGCGATCGATATTCGACAAAGGAAAAGAATCCTTAGGGAAGGCCTTATTCAAGTACTTATAGTCTACGCACATTCTAAGTTTATTTCCCTTCTTCGGGACTACCACTATGTTTGATAGCCATTTGGGATACTTTACTTCCCGAATAGATCCTATTTTGAGAAGTTTGGTTACCTCGTCCTTGATGAAGGCATGTTTGATCTCGGACTGGGGCCTTTATTTTTTCTTCACCGGGGGGAAATTTGGATCCAGACTCAACTTGTGAGTGGCAATTTCCGGCGGGATCCCTGTCATATCGAGGTGGGACCAAACAAAACAATCCATATTAGCTTTAAGGAATTGAATAAGTTTTTTTCTGAGCTCGGGAGTTAATCTTGTGCCTAGGTATACCTTTCGATCGGGCAGATGCTCGATTAGTATGATTTGTTCCAGCTCGACCGTTGATTTTGTGGTGTCAGAATCATTGGGGATTATGAAGGATCGGGGTATCATATAGTCGTCATCCTCGTAAATTTATCGTTCCTCCGATTGGTCCGAGGCTGGCGATTGTGGTTGATATTTGACTTCCAGCTCTCCCTTTGAATTTGATCCCTTTGGGATGAAAGTGCTGATACCGGTGTCACCTCATCGATCGCGAACATCTCCTTGGCGGCGGGTTGCTCCCTATACACTGTTTTGACTCCCTCCGACGTTGGTAACTTCAAAACTTGGTGAAGGTTCGAAGGCACTGCCCTCAAGTTATGGATTCAAGGCCTTCCGGGCAGGGCGTTGTACCTCATGTCGCCCTCAATTACATGGAACTTTGTTTCTTGGATGGTACCGACCACGTTCACTGACAAGATAATCTCATCTTTGGTGGTTTCGCTCGCCATATTGAAGCCGTTAAGTACTCGAGTTACGGGCACAATTTGATCTTGTAGGCCGAGTTGTTCTACGACCCTCGATCGAATAATGTTGGCCGAGCTACCTGGATCAATCAAAACACGTTTAACTTGAATTTTATTCATAAGGACATATATTACCAATGCGTCGTTATGAGGTCATTCGATCCCTTCCGCGTCCTCATCATTGAAAGACAAAGTCTCTTCTGGTAAGTAATCTTGTGCTCGCTTTTCTCTTGTGATCGTCACTTTGGTGCATTTAAACACTGTCTTTATGGAATATCGACCCCTCCTACGATCATGTGAATCACGTGTTGTGGCTCTTCCTGTTCGTTCTGTCTGTTTGAATCTCTATTTTTAAAATGATTCTTGGCTCGATCACTTAAGAATTCCCAAAGGTGCCCCTCGTTGAACAATCAGGCTACTTCCTCCCTTAGTTGTTTGCAATCTTCTGTTATATGGCCATGGGTACCATGATACTTGCATATTTGGTTGAGATTTCTCTAAGCCGGATCAGTCTGCAGAGGTCGGGGCCATCTAGTATCTTTGATACGTCCAATGGCCGACACTATGGTGGAAGCATCTACGTTGAAGTTATATTCTGACAATCGAGGTGCTTCTTTAGATTCAGCATTACTATCGAAACCATTCTTGCTCATGAGCCCTCGGGAGCTCTGTCCTCGATCATTCCTTCTATCATTCCGAACGGGGTTTCGTACATGGCCATTATCTCTCCGATCTCCACCGTATGGCTGATATCGATCTCTGTTCAACCGTGGTTCCCGGTCGAAGTCTCTTTTAACTCTTTCCACGGGCCTGTTAAGATAAACTGAACCGGTTGGAGCCCCCAATTGATCATCCTCGGCCCTGATCTTCGACTGATACCGATTATGAACATCGTCCCAAGTGATAACTGGATACTCGATCAAATTCTGTTTCAGCTGTTGTGAAGCTACGAAACTTCGAGCATTGAGGCCTTGAGTAAAGGCTTGAACAGCCCAATCGTCGGTGACTACTGGCAAATCCATCCGTTCCATTTGGATCCGAGACACAAATTCCCTAAGCATATCGTTGTCTTTTTGTCTTACCTTAAAAAGGTCCGATTTTCTCGTGGCTACCTTGATAGCTCTGGCCTGTGCCTTTACAAAAGAATCTGCAAGCATAGCGAACGAATCAATAGAATTAGGTGGTAAATTATGGTACCATATCATAGCTCCATTCGATAGAGTTTCCTCGAACTTCTTCAGCAATACTGACTCAATCTCGTCATCTTCCAAGTCATTTCCCTTAATGACGCACTTCTATGAGGTAACGTGCTTGTTTGAATATGTTGTCCCATTATATTTTGGGATCTCGGGCATATGGAACTTCTTGGGGATTGGCTTTGGAGCCGCACTCGAGGGAAAAGGTTTTTGGACAAACTTTTTGGAATCAAGTCCTTTCAACACCGGTGGTGCCCCCGGGATTTGGTCAACCCTGGAATTATAAGTTTTCACTTTCCTATCATTTTCTCGATCCTTTTTTCTCCTGTTTCGATTCGCTTCGTCAGATCCTCGAGCATCTTTATGATAGCAGGATTGGTCTCCGGTTCTCCTCCATTCGATTTCTTTGATACCGATTCGGCTCTATGAGCAACTTCTTGCGATGGCTCGATCTCGATCCTTCTTGGTGCACGATTCTGATTCTGAAGTTGTGCTATTGTAGCTTGTTGAGCCAACAACATTTCGAATATCATTCGAAGGCTAATCTCGCCTTCTCCACCGCCCTGTGCGTTCTGATCAGCTGTTCGAGCATCTCTGCGGACGTTATTTTCAGGATCGGCGCCCAAATTCCCATTAATAGCAATATGGGAGCTGACGTCGATTGGATCCACGACCGGAGCTCCATTAGGGTTTACTGGAGGTACTCCGTTTCCCGTGGCAGCTATGTTGTCATTTTCACCATAGAGACCAATGCCATCGTCTGTGTGTGTGGGTGCTACTTGAGAGTTTGACATGTTGATCCTGGAATCAAATACACTTCAAAGAACAAACATAAAATTATGTGTGTTACGAAAAATTGTACCAAACAATCACTATTATCCTTAGCCCCACGATGGGCGCCAAACTATTTTTTTCTTAAAATCGGATAAACAATTAAACTTATAAGTGATTTTAAGGATATGTGATTTCACTTGGTACTACTGATAAATGTCAGAATTAATGCTAGGGATTAATTGTAAATAAAGCTAACCAATGTGATGAACAACCACGACCTTTGAGCTAGACTGCCCTCGAACCAGCTAAATATGCTATTAAAAAGTATGGACTTTAACAATAGAGCTTGCAAGAGAAAATATGATATATTGCCTTGTTATGCGTGAATGTATGGTGGTTACAAAATGATTAAGACCCTCTTTATATAGCAGAGGAATCCTATTTATGGTATAATTCTAATTACAAAAGTAAATCCCATGATAGACTAAATATCCGATCCTAACTCGATATGTGCCGAGATTCCCGCCATGATCCTCGCCCGATCACGGATATCTCGGCTTGCTGTTATTCGGCGTAGCAGGCCTCCTTCGATCTTGCTCAATCTCTTTCTCGCTTCGGTCTCGAATTGACCTCGATCCTGATCGACCATCGATCCACGAGCTTGCCAATCCATCTCTGTACCATGTTTCGATATAACTGGGGCCGGACCTTGATCTTATGTCCCGATTTCGGTTAGTCGTATGAAATTAGGCAAGCCCGATTCTGACCGTATACAAACCAAAAATTAAATCTAGATTTCATTTAACACAAGTTGCTAGAATCTCGTTTATAAAAACCAAACAAGAGACATTAATAATTCATCTTTCCAACGAGATTACAACAATCTAAACCATAAAACCTATGACTAACTACAATCCATTCAAACTATTGCTAATAACATCAATGGCAGCACAAAGTGATTGCAGCTTTAAACTAGCTTGTTTCAACCCTGCCGGTTCAGCTGGTGCCTGTGAAAAATTATCATCACAAGAGTCTGGATCATCCAAAGCAGCAGAGGCACGGGCATTCAGACTACCATAGTCTTTAGCCTTTAAAAAGCCCGGGCACTCAGCTAAATTATCACTAGCATCCGCGTAGTTCTCTTTGCACGAGTTGTATCGCGATTTCAATGTTGGATCAGTTGCTCCTTTAAGAAGGGAATCGATGAGATTGATCGTAGATTTAGTGGTGGATTGGGCTAAATCTATCGCGATAAAGCCAAGTGCTTCGAGATTTGCAGCAGTTTTAGTATGAGGATCGGACCTCAAAGCTTGTTCACATATGGTTGGACGTGTAACCTTTGAACAGACATCACTAACTAAATCTGCCTTCACTATAGAGAATGAGGAGGAAATTGTTAGAAGAAGAGCATTGACTAAGAAGTTGTTTAAGGAAAAAGCCATTGTTGTATGTAGTAATGCATATCAAGCAATGGGATATCGGTATTTATAAGTCTAAATAATTGATATATAAGGATGGTCATTAATTAATAAGCACTATTGTAGGAATATTAATTATTTTTTGTCTAATAATTTTTCTGGCCTTCTAGATTTTTCTGTTTTCTTTTTATAGCGTGTTTCATTAAGTAATGTAAAGTCAAGAAAAAGTTAATATATAAATTGTAGTGCATAATTCAACATATTCTGATATTTAAGGATCTCTATATGAGGCAAAGCAATTAATAAATATAGATGCAAATGAGATTTATGGAATAGTTTGTGTAAGAAACTCAAAAAATATGAATGTTTATGATGGTAAAAATTAATGGTATATATGGCTTATTTGTTAAGATTTTTTATGATTGTACAATCGTACAAGAAGTCTAGGGCCCTAAAGAAAGTCAGAAACAACAAACTTGAAATGTGCATTATTTTGATTTTTTCTTCTTCTTTAGATTAGTTTAAGATATAGAATTTAAAATTTAATGATGTAAAAGAAGGGTTAGTATACATGCATTAATTTGGTCAAAATGTAATAATATTACATGTACATTTAGTTTACAACAGGTAAGCACATCCAAACATATCTTTCTATATTATATTTTATAACAGCAAAAAACAATCCAAAATTGTTATGTTGATAAACTTTTTTACCATTTAAGAACATATTCATATTGGACAATTTGTTATCTATTGATTTTCTTAATACGTAAAATTTTGAAATCAACTAAATTTGTTAATTAATAGCACATCCAAAAATCATGTGATCAACACCAACACTCTTCCTACCCCAACTCCCAAACGAATCAATCTCATATGATGAGAGTCAATCGTATGGATTTAAATCCTTTAACAAAGAAAAATTTTCAAATCGAGGAAGGAAAAAGGAGAAATAGAAATAGAACTTAGATCTATTACGTCGGAGACTCCCACGAGGATAAATATTTACTCACACCGGATTGAGTGCACACGCCAAACCATGTTAATACACTATAGTTAAGTAATTTAACAGACGAGAATGCATATGAATTAAGTGATTGAAGCCCACCTACAAGACATATATCATGTATTTATTTATTTATTTAGTGAGAGTAATGTTTGACTAAAAAATATAGATCTTGGTTTATCTAATTAAATTTATATAAATGAGGGTTAATCTTAGCTAACAATAATATTACAAAGATGGAGTTCTCGACGGTGCAGTAAATGCTATGCAAGTATATTTTGACAATAACGGCACATATAATCAATGTTCAAGAAATCAAAGGCAACAATGTGGCATTAAATATTGATGAATAGCGATAAATGACATTTAAGTAAATAAAATGAATGAGTCACCCAAGAAAGGATAGAATCAGTGAATGTTCTTTCTGACAATGATGAGTGATGGACAATCCTTTGAATATCTCAGTTATTCTCGGATCTAGTGGAAAGTATGGACAAGAATCTCAGTAAAAAGGTGTTGTTTGTATGCTTACAATAAAATCCGATTATCTCTCTAAAGTCAAAGTTTATTTTTTACAAATGAATATCATATGTCCCTATCATTATGTCTATTTCTATTTATAGGGAACAAGTTCCTAAAACCATAACAGTACAAGTGTAGAGAATATCCACAAGAATATTCTCTTTTGTGTCCTATCTTAAAACTAGATGTTACAGCTCTGTTAAGGGTGCTCGGCCTCGGCCTCGATGACAACTCTTCGACTTCAGTCTTGCTCACTCTTCGACTGCGGCCTTCGCTGATAATTAGATTATTTCGACGCGTGGCATCCCAGGAATGTTTTACTAATATCATTTCGACTAAAGATGGATTTTGACCCATACAGTTAGTCCCTCCGCTTATGGAGTTGGCTGAGGTCGTGGTCGTGGAGACAAGGCTACGTGGCTTTCTGAGGTCCGCATATTTTAAAATTTTTTGAATTACTCGGGAAGTATGTTGGAGCCATCTGGTCTAAGTGAGAAAGTGACGTCATGGCCTCGTGCATCATAATGACATCGTTTCCCGACGCATTGCATCGATTCATGTGTGACCCTTGGTTGGCTCTGTCATTTCGATTTCCGTGCTAATCATTACCCGTTGTTTCGATTCTGGTGCCTCTCAAACCTTATAAATAGGAGAAGGTTTGTAGATTTTGGAACTTTTTCCACACTCTTTCTTCTCTTTAGGCACTAGATTCTTCTTTATCTTCTTTGCAGAATCCTCTCTACCCTCTGTTTTAGTGACTTACCTTGTTCCTCATTCCCTCTTGTTTGTTATTCTCTCTCTTTACATTGGAACATGTCTAACGTACCTTCTGAGGCTGGCGAGGGGAGTCGTGTTGCTCCCTTGGCAGTGGTGTTCCCTTCTCACGGGGAGAGTGTTACCACCACCATTGAGGATGAAACTTTCCCCTCGGTGGAGGAAATAGTCTCACGCAACCCTGATTCCAGATCTGATTTTACTAAAGCCCCTGATGCCGTACCTGGAGATTTTTGATCATTGATGATGGTAAAGGAATTAGCGGAGCTCAAGGCCAAATTTGTCCTTGCTGATCATATCGAGTTGATCCCCGCTGAAGGGGACGTGGTACAGGTCCACCGTCCCGGGTATTGTGCCTTCTACACCTATCATTTCCAAGTTAGCTATTCATTTCCTCTCCTACCGCTGGTCGAGGAGTTCTGTCATTACTACTGCGTTTGCCCAGCTCATCTTGCGCCGTATGTCTATAAGCTTATAAATATGCTTACCAAGTTTGCTGAGCCAGCCGGGGTCGAGTTGACACTTAGGCACTTAATACACATATTCGCCCCTAGCTCTTATAAGGGAACGATGTTGAATCTTCACCACCGAGGGAAAAAATGCTTGGTGGTGAAGATGGATGACAATGCCATGCTCTAATTCTGGTTCAACTTCTTTTTTGTGGGAATCGAGGAGGTTGTGGCATATGTCGACAGTTTTCCTGAGGCTTGGAACTGTGCTCGGAAGAACCTGGTTTCTCTGCTTGTAGGTACTTGATTTCTCCTCTGTGTTCGGCCATGGATTTTGACCTCTTGCCTTTTTCCTGTGTAGCCAAAACCTCGCCTCCTCCTTTGGTTGCTCATATTTTTGATTAGGTCGAGCGACTCCTCCCTCACATCGTAGGGATTTGTGAATGGCCGAGTTTTTTCAAGAAATTCAGGCATGCTCTCCCTTCGATCGGTAATTTCCTTTTTAACATCGGCGTCTTGCTTTGTTTGTTCGTTTCCTTCGCTGATTTTCCTTTTTTCTTTAGCTTCGACCAGGGGGTCTACAAGGAAGTCGAGAGCTCTCGCGCCCTCATTCTGGAAGAGGAAAGCTATTGCGTCCTCGTTTTTTGCCCTTTGCTTCAACTGCGGCTGATCCTACCTTTTTTCCAGTCCCTCCTGTTGCGGCGTCCGAATTTGTCCCTACTTTATCCGTGGAGACTTTGGTCGTGGAGACTTAGTCTTCTCCCTTATATTCCCTCATCGACGAGGATGACAAACCTTTGCCTAGTGATGGAGATTTGATGCCTAGTAAGAAGAGGGCCGTAGACATTGTGTGAGAGAGGACGATGACCGTCAATGTAGGAGCCTTGTCCTTCGGGAGACGACCACAGTGCATATCGGGGAGAGCCCAGAGGCAAGTCCCGAGGCCCCTTGTTTGGAGGATACGAATATGCATCCTGCGGGGGATGCGGTCGAAGGCGTGGTGAGCAATAACGACCCTGTTCTTCGAGACGTGAAGGGGCCTCATATTCCAGTGTTGCGAAGGACGTGCCTTCTTCGACTGATGATAGAGAGAAGGTTGTCGTTGAGGAGGATGTTGGATCCCAGCAATTCGGGGCGTACGCCCGGGCGTTTGAGGTGCGTTTTTTAGTGAGGCGTAAGCCCCAAGGACGTTTTCAAATTAAAACAAAATTTGTTGAATAAGTCATTCATATAATACCCAAATTCTCAAAAGTCAGCTTGGTAATTACTCAAAAGTCTTAAAAAGGAACGGAAATCTATTAAATTTAAAAGTCGACCTTTTTTATTGATTGAAGCCCTAATTCATGGTTTTTCCCAATTCTTTATCTTGTCCTCTAGTCTGGTAATATCTCATAAAAGCAACAAATATTTAATTAATTTTTTTTACATTCTCTTTCGTAGCAACAAGTTCAAAGTTCAAATTGTAGGTTAGTCATCCTTTTTGTTCCTCCATGTAGAAAACTTTATTCTTTTCGACTCAAGTTATTTGTGCTTTTAAGTATCGTATAATAGATTGTTTTGACTAGTGTTTTGTGGGGATGGAGCACATCTAGTTTTCTTCAAATTTTATGCAATTTTACCTGTTTATAAATATTTACTGTAATTATATTATTTTATAAAATATTAAAAATTAAATTCCTATGGGGCTTACGCCTGGCTGAGTCATATGTAAAACGTATCGCCTTACGTCCACGCCTTTTAAAACACTGGTTGGAAGGGGGTTCAAGGACTATTACGATCCCGATGGATCGTAATCTTCTTGCGGACACCGAGAAGATTATCCCCTCCCATGTCCCTCTTTGTTCTGAGATTGAGGGTACGACCCTCAAGACTATAGGTGACAACGCCTGTCAAATCATATTGTTGGTCTCGCCCTTCGGGTAAGTACATTTGTTATCAGTTATTTTCCTGTTTTGTTCTTTCGTAGTCTCTAACTTCATTCGTTTTGTAGACGGTCATCTTGGAGATTGAAAGTGCTCGTAGGGAGCAGAGGCATAAAGATATCTATGTGAAGTTGAAAGACAAGTAGTTCAGATGCCTTGAGAAGTATCCGTAGCTTCGGTGCCGGCTTCGTGAAGGCGGCGATGTGTG
This sequence comes from Nicotiana tomentosiformis, assembly GCF_000390325.3. NCBI lineage: Eukaryota > Viridiplantae > Streptophyta > Magnoliopsida > Solanales > Solanaceae > Nicotiana > Nicotiana tomentosiformis. The sequence continues at coordinate 26,938,042 of NC_090817.1, forward strand.
CCAACTGAGGGAGGACTCGAAGGCAAGAGATGAGGAGCTGGTGCGGGTAGTGGGGAAGTGCAGTGTCCTGGAGGGGGCGTTGAGGAGCAAAGAGGAAGAGCTTGAGCTTAGCAGGGGGTCGAAGCCCAGTGCAATGATCTCCAAGCTCAGGTAGTCTTGTTGCGAGGCCAGCTTGAGGAATATTAATTTAGGGCAGAGGCTCTTAGTGGCGAGGTCATTGAGAAGCAAGAGGAGCTAGAGAAGGCGGAGTCTGCACGGTCGGAGGCTTTGAGGAAGGCAGAGTCCCTTGAGGTGGTGATCCGGACTCTCTATTCCGAGCGAGAAAATGATTTAATGACGGCAAGGCTCAAAGAAGAGCGGCTCGATAAAAGGATTGGGGAGTTGGAGAAAGAGACTTCTTGTCTCTATGATCGAGTTGTTGCTCTGTAGGCTAAGAAGACCCGATTACTGGCACAACCATTCTCTTCCCGCACAATAATTTTTCTGTTTTCTTTTTATAGCGTGTTTCATTAAGTAATGTAAAGTCAAGAAAAAGTTAATGTATACATTGTAGTGCATAATTCAACATAATTCTGTTATTTAAGGATCTCTATATTAGGCAAAGCAATAAAAATGGATGCAAATGAGATTTAAGGAATAGTTTGTGTAAGAAACTCAAATAATATCAATGTTTATGATGGTAAAAATTAATGGTATATATATGGCTTACTAAGGATTTTTTTACGGTTGTATAATCGTTCAAGATGTCTAGGACTAAATTTCTGTTTTCTCTTCTCTTTTTACGAAACAAGCCCCCAAAGAAAGTCAGAAACAACAAACTTTAAATGTGCATTATTTTGATTTTTTTTTTCTTTAGATTAGTTTAAGATATAGAATTTAAAATTTGATGATGTAAAAGAAGGGTTAGTAACACCGACTTGGTGAGAAATAACATCATTTATTGCATTATTGGGAAATAACTTTAAAATAAGATATGTTTATTTTTGTCAAAATGTAATAATATTCATGTACATTTAGTTAATAACAGGTAAGCACAAACATATCTTTCTATATTATATTTTTATAAAAGCAAAAAAATTCCAGTACTCATAAGTTGATAAACGTTTTACCATTTAAGAATATATTCATATTGGACAAATTTGTTATCTAATAATTTTCTTAATATGTCTTTAAAATCAATTAAAATTTGTTAATTAATATTATATCCAAAAAATACGTGATCGACACCACCAACACTCTTCCAGCACCAAGCAAATCAATCTCATATGATATAAGTCAATCATATGGATTTAAATCCTTTAACAAGAAAATTTTGAAATCGGGGAAGGGGAAAAAGGAAAATAGGAATAGAACTTAAATCTATTACGTGAGAGACTTCCACAAGGTAAATATTTTCTCGCATTGAGTGTACACGCCAAATCATGTTTATGCACTAGGATTAAGTGATTTAACAAACATATATCGTGCATATATTTATTTACTCAATGTGAGTAAGTTTTTACCCTCCCACAATATCACTAGATTTCAAGTGTTAGCAGATATAAGTATGTATACGGTCAAAACCGATTTCGACTTTCGTATGATTAGTCAAGATTGGAACATAATGAACCGAAAATTGTCTTCATAATATCGAGATGAGATATGAAGCCAGGTTATCGAGCTCAAGTTTTAGGGACCGATCAAATACTGAGCTCGAAGTCATTATCGAGCTCGAGTCAAAATCGAACTATGATGTGAAGTGGTGTTATCAAGCTCAAGACCCGGAGATCGACCAATACCGAGTCCGAGTCAATACCGATCTCGAGTCAATATCGAGCTCTAAATATGGAGATCGACCAATACCAAGTCCGATCAAGATCGAGCTAAGAGACAAGAGCCGTTATAGCCACACTAAGGGAGAGAATCTCGGAGAGAATTAAGGAAAAAATAATTAAGTAATCTATCATGGGATCCATACTATGTATGTTTTATATCTAAAGTAGGGCTTTCTCCACTATAAGAAGAATGACTATCATTTATGTTAAAGGCACCGGACATTGAGGCATTCATACACTCTGATATTCAGATATTATTATTCACATAGAGATACAAGAGAGATTATCCTTTTGTGAGCTTTGTACATTGATTCATCTTGTTTGTTCGTAAATCATTTCCTATTCAGTTTGGTTTGTATTTCATTCCTTTTTTACAGTCAATATTCGATATATTTCTACTTATTTTTTCGATTTGTGCCAAGTTATACCACATGTCCTTAGAACTACGTCTAAATTCAACTCTATCCATTTTTCGGGTAAACAATTTGGCGTCCACCGTGGGACAAAAAATAACAGTGGTTATTTGGTACGAATCTCTGCAAAACACACCATTTTACGCTTGCTCTGGGAAGTGTCTTTGATTTCAGGTTAGAAACAACAAACTCTCATTTAATGGCCCTATCTATCGACAACGAAATTGGCCTTCAAGATGAGAACAACAACTTGACGCCCGGGGATGAAAGGCCACTTGTCGATGCCATTGGAGCTCGGGTCAGAGTGCTAATAGACGTTAATTCACATGTGGCCAATAAGGCAAACCAACGTTTCGACCCTGAAAATAATATTCATGGTGGAACTCGATATGCAGCTGTGATGACCCAAAATATCATCTTTAAATTTAATAAGTAATTCTATGTTCTAAGACCTCGAAAAGTACCATTTATCCTTCCCCGACTTGCGTGCGCAGTCCGTAAAATTTTCTGAAAAGTTTTTATGTGAAAATGAATTAAAATGTGAAATAGAGCTTTAAAATTCAAGTGAGTTGACTTTGGTCAACATTTTTAGCAAACAGAACCGGATTAGTATTTTAACAGTTTTGGTAGCTCCGTATCGTGATTTGGGACTTGGGCGTATGCCCGAAATTTAATTTGGAGGTCCCTAGCTTAAGTTATGACCATTTAACGGAACTAGCAATTTAAAGGCTAAAGATTTCCAAATTTGACCACGGGGTTGACTTTTTGATATCGGGGTCAGAATCCGATTCGTAAAATTGGAATAGTTCTGTTATGTCATTTATGACATGTGTGCCAAATTTAAAGTCATTCCGGATTCATTTAACATGTTTTGGCACAAGATTTGTAAATTGAAAAGTTTGGAAACTCAAAAGATCGAATCGAGGTGTGAATCGAGGGTAGCGTGGGGCGCTAGCCCTGGCGCTGGGAATTATTGGTGTTCTGGAAAGTGTGCCACAGGCAGCGCCGCACGCTACCTGTGGCGCTCGAAAACGCCAGAAACCCCATAAAACAGGTAGTTTAGCTATTTTGCTCATTTTTGAGTTTGGGGAGCTCGATTTAAGCGATTTTTGGGGGATATTTACGGAAAAAATTGGGGTAAGTGTTTCTTATCCTATACTGATTATATTTCATGATTCCATACTCATTTACATCATGAATCCATAAATTTATGGAAATAAAATCAGATTTTTACAAAACCTTCCAAAAATGTAAAACGAAGATTCGAAGGTCAATCCGATGTCGGAATTTGATAATTTTTGTATGGTTGGACTCGTCTCGGAATGGGTGTTCGAATTTCGTAAGTTTTTTCGAGATTTGATATGTGGGCCCCAAGATCAATTTTTAAAGTGAATTTCGGATTTTTATTCGGAAAATTAGTAAATTCATATGGAATTAATTCCTACGATTTGTATTGAGTATATCAAATTATTTGTGAATAGATTTGGAGCTTTTGGAAACAAATTTAAAAGAAAAAGTTATGGTCGAGTAATTTATTAGAATTTGCATAGCGAGGTAAGTGTCGTGGTTAACCTTGACTTGAGGGAATAGAACCCTTAAATTATTTGTTATGTGAAATGCATGTGAACGACGTATAGGCGAGGTGACGAGTGTCTATACATCATCAAATTAATTATTTGCATAATTATTTGAAAATCATAAATTATTCTAAGACACGAATTAATTGTTATAATAATTATTTCTTTCATATTCCTTGACAAATATTAATTCTTGAATTCCTGCAATAATTGTTACATGCTATTTGATTTATGTGTATTAATTGCTACTTGACATTTAGCATATTAAATATTAAACTGTCTATTTTCTCCCCGATTTTTATAATAAATTGCTAATTGTCATTGCTTGTTTCATAATTAAATCATAACTATTGAATGCTTGATGTTTTAAAATTTTATATTAATTATTGCATTTATTGGGGCAATTTATTCTATAAGAATTAGTAAATGAATATATTGAAGGAGCGGGTTGTGCGCCGCAACAAAGTTGATTGAAATGAATATATTGGAGGATCGGGTTGCACGCCGCAACAGACTTGTTTAAAAGTCCATATTGGAGGATCGGGTTGCACGCCGCAACAAACTTGTTTAAAAGTCTATATTGGAGGATCGGGTTGCACGCCGCAACAGACTTGTTTAAAAGTTAATATTGGAGGATCGGGTTGCACGCCGCAACAGACTTGTTTAAAAGTTAATATTGGAGGATCGGGTTGCACGCCGCAACAGACTTGTTTAAAAGTCCATATTGGAGGATCGGGTTGCACGCCGCAACAGACTTGTTTAAAAGTTAATATTGGAGGATCGGGTTGCACGCCGCAACAGACTTATTAAAAAGTTAATATTGGAGGATCGGGTTGCACGCCGCAATAGACTTATTGAAAAGTCAATATTGGGGGATCGGATTGCACGCAGCAACAGACTTATTTAAGAGTCTATATATATACTTGATTGAAATAAATATATGGCATACTTGATTAAAAGAAAAATATTGGGAGAGCGGGTTGCACGCTGCAACAGAATTGAATGTGAATATATTGTGAGAGTGGGTTGCACGCTGCAACAGAATTTATGAAAATGATAATTGGCTATAACTGCTGAGTTGGCTTCAACCATTATAAATAAGTTACCTGATTTATTTTTATTATTGATGTTGTTACTAATATTGCGTACATGTTAATGTAAGTGAACCGCCTTAGCCTCGTCACTAATTCATCGAGGTTAGGCTCAGCACTTACCAGTACATGGGGTCGGTTGTACTGATACTACACTCTGCACTTTTTGTGCAGATTTTGGAGTTGGTCCTAGCGGCGTACCATAGACTTGCTCGGATTTCAGCTACTCAGAGGAGACTTGAGGTATAACTGCACGGCGTTCGCAGTTCTGAAGTCCCCGTCTACTGTACCTTAGCTGTGTGTTTATTTTCAGACAACTTTATTTTATTCAGACCTTTATTTTTATTATTTTAGAAGCTCGTGCACTTGTGACACCAATTCTGGGATGGTATTTAGACGCCGTTATTTTTATGGATTATACACTATATTTCAGACCTTACTTCCGCATTTGTTTATTTATTATCAATAAATTTAAAAATTGTTTTAAAATGGCTAATATTATTTTAACATTGGCTTGCCTAGCAAGTGAAATGTTAGGCGCCATCACGGTCCGAAGGTGGGAATTTCAGATCGTGACAGTTGGTATCAGAGCACTAGGTTACATAGGTCTCACGAGCCACGAGCAAGCTTAGTAGAGTCTGAAGGATCGGTACGGAGACGTCTGTACTTATCTCTCATAGGTTATGAAGTTTAGGAATAATATCACTTCTTTCTTATTCTATCATGCGATTTTATTCTATCATCGATGATTGAACCATTCTACTCTTATTCACTCGCAGATGGTGAGAACGCGTAATACCTCTACCGATGGACAGGGACCAGAACCCCCGGTGGAAACTATGGCCAGGGGTAGAGATCGAGGCCGAGGTCGTGCTAGAGGCCGAGGCAGAGGTAGAGCTCAGTCCAGAGCTCGAGCAACTTCACCTGTTGAAGAACCTTAGGTAGACCTTCAGGTGGAGGTCCCAGTTCAGAATGTACCAGTTGGACCAGTTCAGGTCCCGAAAGGATTCATAGCCACTCCAGTGCTTCAGGACGCTCTAGTCCGATTAGTGAGTCTTATGGAGGGTGTGGCTCAGAATGGTACATTTCCAGTGGCACCAGCCATCTCACAGGCTAGGGAAGGAGCACAAACTCCCACTACTCCCGCCCCGGAGCAGATGGCTCCCCAGAATCAGGCTCCAGTATCCCCGCCAATTGGGGTAGTTCAGCCAGTTATTGCGGCACAGACCGGTGATACGCCCGCCATGTATTTTAAGGCCTTATTGAAACTGGATAAGTTTACTAAGCTCTTTCCAGTTCACTTCAGTGGTACACCTTCTGAGGACCCACATGATTATCTTGAACACTGCCATGAGGTGCTGCGAAACATGGGTATAGTTGAGACCAATGGAGTTGATTTTGTTGTATTCCAGATGACGGGTTCTGCCAAGAGGTGGTGGAGAGATTATACATTGACCCGACCAGTCGGATCACCTACACTTACCTGGGAGCAGTTATCTCAGCAATTTCTGGAGAAGTTCCCCCCTATCACACTGAGAGCGAAATTCTGCAAGCAATTTGAGCGTCTACAGCAGGGCAGTATGACTGTTACTCAGTATGAGTCCTATTTTGTGGATTTGGCCCGTCATGCTCTCCTTTTACTACCTACGGAGGGAGAGAGAGTAAGGAGGTTCATTGAGGGACTCACTCACCCTATCACACTTTAGATGGCCAAGGCGACCGGAAGTGAGATTTCTTTCCAGGCGGCTACTAATGTCGTAAGGAGGATCGAGATGGTTCTTGCACATGAAAGAGGGCAGAGGTCCGATAAGAGGCCTCCTCAGTTCGATGGTTACAATGGTGCCTCGTCTGGAGGCAGGGGTAATTTTGGTAGTCCTCCCAGACCGTTTCATTCAGCACTTCATGTATCTTCCGGTGCTTCAGGGAGTAACGGTCCTATTATGCCTTACTCTGGGCAGCTAGTATTCAGTGCACATTCAACTTCTATCAATGCACCACCACTCTAAAGTTCCTACAGTGGTTATCCGGCCCATCTAGGTCAATTTCAGCTTCCGCAGTCACGGCATCAGGATGGGTGTTATGAGTGTGGGAACATTGGTCACATCAGGAGGTATTGCCCTAGATTGGTGAGTAATAGATCTCAGCAAGATTCTCGTGCCATCATACCGGCATCGGTTGCTTTACTGCCTGCTCAGTCAGTTAGAGGTAGGGGTCAGGCATTTAGAGGTGGAGGTCAGGCCATTAGAGGTAGAGGTCAGATCGTTAGAGGTAGAGGCCAGCCAGTTAAAGGCCGTCCCAGAGATGTAGTTCAGAGTAGTGGGGCCCAGCCCCGATTTTTATGCTTTTCCAGCTAGGCCTGTGGCCGAGTCATCTGATGTTGTGATCACAGGTATTATTCCAGTTTGCCATAGAGATGCTTCAGTTCTATTTGATCCAGGATCTACTTATTTCTATGTGTCCTCCTATTTTGCTTCATATTTGGTTGTGCCTTGTGATTCTTTGAGTGCTTTTGTGTGTGTATCTACACCGGTGAGAGACTCTGTGGTAGTAAATCATGTCTACCGTTCGTGTGTGGTTACTATTGGTAATCTTAAAACTAGTGTGGATCTTCTACTTCTTGATATGGTAGATTTTAATGTCATCTTGGGTATGGATTGGTTATCTCCTTATCATGCTATATTGGACTGTCATGCCAAGACAATGACCCTAGCTATGCCGAGGGTTACCTCGATTAGAGTGGAAAGGAACTTCTGGCCATTCTGCCAGCAGGGTTATTTCTTATATGAAAACTCGTCATATGGTAGAGAAAGGGTGTCTAGCCTATTTGGCTTATATTCGTGATCCCAGTGTGAATGTCCCTTCTATAGACTCCATACCAGTTGTTCATGAATTTTTGGAAGTATTTCCTGCAGATCTGTCGGGGATGCCACCCGACAGAGATATTGACTTCTGTATTAATTTGGCTCCGGGCACTCAGCCCATTTCTATTCCACCATACCGTATGGCCCCGCCAGAGTTGAAAGAATTGAAAGAGCAGTTACAAGCCTTGCTTGATCAGGGATTCATTAGACCCAGTATCTCGCCCTGGGGTGCATCAATATTATTTGTAAAGAAGAAAGATGTCTCGATACGGATGTGTATAGATTATCGGCAGTTGAACAAGGCCACTATCAAAAACAAATATCCGCTGCCAAGAATTGATGACTTATTTGATCAGCTTCAGGGTGCCAAGGTATTTTCAAAAATTGATTTGAGATCTAATTACCATCAGTTGAAGATTAGGGCATCTGATGTCCCTAAGATAGCTTTTCGGACTCGGTATGGGCATTACGAGTTCCTAGTGATATCATTTGGGTTGACAAATTCTCCAATAGCATTTATGGATTTGATGAATCAGGTGTTTAAGCCTTATTTGGATTCTTTTGTGGTTGTATTCATTGATGATATCTTGATTTACTCCAGCAGTCGAGAGGAACATGAGCAGCATCTTCGAAGTGTGCTTCCCACCTTGAAGAATAATCAGTTATATGCCAAATTTTCAAAATGTGAGTTTTGGTTAGACTCGGTTGCCTTTTTGGGACATGTTGTATCGGCATAAGGCATAAAAGAGGATCCTAAGAAGATTGAGGCTATTCAGAATTGGCCTAGACCTACTTCGGTTACAGAGATCCGGAGTTTCCTAGGTTTGGCAGGTTATTATCGTTGGTTTGTGGAAAGGTTTTCATCTATAGCAAGCACCTTGACCAGACTAACCGAGAAGGGTGTTCTATTCAGATGGTCAGATGAGTGTGAGTTGAGATTTCAGAAGCTCAAGACTGCTTTGACTACGATACTAGTATTGGTATTACCCACAGGTTCAGGATCGTATACGGTATATTATGACGCATCTCACATTGGGCTTGGTGCAGTATTAATGCAAGATGGCAAGGTAATTGCATATGTGTCGCGGCAGTTAAAAGTTCACGAGAAGAAGTATCCTGTTCATGACTTAGAATTGGTAGCCATTGTTCATGCGCTAAAAATTTGGAGACATTACCTCTACGGTGTCTCGTGTGAGGTATTTACTGATCATCGCAGCCTTCAGTACCTGTTCAAACAAAAGGATCTTAATTTGAGGCAAAGAAGATGGATGGAGTTGTTGAAAGACTATGATATCACCATTTCGTATCACCCCGGAAAGGCCAATGTGGTGGCCGATGCTTTGAGTAGAAAGGCTGTGAGTATGGGGAGTCTTGCGTATATTCCGGTTGGTGAGAGGCCATTAGCTGCATATGTTCAGACTTTGGCTCATCAGTTCGTGAAGTTAGATGTTTCATAACCCAGTCGGGTTTTAGCTTGTACAGTCGCTCGGTCTTCTTTATATGAGCGCATCATAGAGAGGCAGTATGATGATCCTCACTTACTTGTCCTTAAGGACACGGTGAGTCACGGTGATGCCAAACGGGTTGTTGTGGGGGAAGATGGAATTCTGCCAATGCAAGGCCATATTTGTGTGCCTAATGTGGATGGGCTTCGTGAATTAATTCTTGAAGAGGCACACAGTTCCAGGTATTTTATTCATCCAGGTGCCGCAAAAATGTATCAAGATTTGCGGAAACATTATTGGTGGAGGAGAATAAAAAAGGATATAGTTATATATGTAACTCGGTGCTTGAATTGTCAGCAAGTTAAGTACGAGCATTAGAGACCTGGTGGTTTGTTTCAGAAGTTAGAAATTCCTGAGTGGAAGTGGGAGTGTATCACAATGGATTTTGTTGTTGGGCTCCCACGGACTCGGAGAAAATTTGACGCAGTTAGGGTCATTGTGGACAGGTTGACCAAGTCAGCCCATTTCATTCCAGTGGCAGTTACCTATTCTTCAAAGAGGTTAGCTGAAACTTACATTGGTGAGATTGTCCGCCTTCACGGTGTGCCCGTGTCTATTATTTCAGATTGAGGTACGCAGTTTACCTCACATTTTTGGAGGGCTGTACAGCGTGAGTTAGGCAGGCGGATGGAGTTGAGTACAGCATTTCATCCACAGACAGACGGATAGTCAGAGCTCACTATTCATATATTGGAAGATATGCTTCGCGCTTGTGTTATAGACTTTGGAGGTTCTTTGGATAATTTCTTGCCACTTGCGGAGTTTTCTTATAATAACAGCTACCAGTCGAGCATTCAGATGGCTCCATATGAGGCATTATACGGAAGGCGATGCCGATCGCCAGTTGGTTGGTTTGAACCGGGAGAGGCTCGGTTGTTGGGTACCGATTTGGTACAGGATGTCTTGGATAAGGTCAATATTATTCAGGATCGACTTCGCACAACTCAGTCTAGGCAAAAGAGTTATGCCGACCGTAAAGTTCGTGATATTGCATTCATGGTTGGAGAACAAATATTGCTTCGGGTTTCACCTATGAAAAGTGTAATGAGGTTCGGAAAGAAGGGCAAGTTGAGCCCTAGGTATATCGGACCCTTTGAAATTCTTGAAAGGGTGGGTGAAGTAGCCTACAGGCTTGCATTACCACCTAGTTTATCAGCGGTTCATCCGGTGTTCCATGTGTCTATGCTCCGGAAATATCATAGTGATCCGTCCCATGTGTTAGATTTCAACTCAGTCCAATTGGACAAAGATTTGACTTACGAGGAGGAGCCGGTGGCTATTCTAGCTCGGCAGGTCCGACAGTTGAGGTCTAAGAGTTATCCTTCAGTTCGGGTGCAATGGAGAGGTCAGTCGGTAGAGGCATCTACCTGGGAGTCCAAGTCAGACATGCAGAGTAAATATCCACACCTTTTCTCTAGCTCAGGTATTTTTGTTTTTTCTAACTCCGTTCGAGGACGAACGTTTGTTTTAGAGGTGGAGAATGTGATGACCCAAAATGTCATATTTAAATTTAATAAGTAATTATGTGTTCTAAGACCTCGAAAATCACCATTTATCCTTTCTCGACTTGCATGCACAGTCCATAAAATTTTCTGGAAAGTTTTCATTTGAAAAATGAATTAAACTGTGAAATAGAGCTTTAAAATTCAAGTAAGTTGACTTTGGTCAACATTTTTAGTAAACGGATCCGGATCAGTATTTTGACAGTTTCGGTAGCTCCGTATCGTGAAATGGGACATGGGCGTATGCCCGGAATTTAATTTGGAGGTCCCTAGCTTAAGTTATGACCATTTAACGGAACTAGCAATTTAAAGGCTAAAGATTTTCACGTTTGACCACGGTGTTGACTTTTTGATATCGAGGTCGGAATCCGATTCAAAAAATTGAAATAGCTCCGTTATGTCATTTCTGACTTGTGTGCCAAATTTAAAGTCATTCCGGATTCATTTAACATGTTTTGGCACAAGATTTGAAAATTGAAAAGTTTGGAAACTCTAAAGATCGAATCGAAGTGTGAATTGTAATTTCAGCATCGTTTGATGTGATATGAGACCCCGAGTAAGTCTATATAATGTTTGAGGACTTGTTCGTATATTTGGTTGAGATCCCGAGGGCCGAGGGTGGATTTCGGGTGGTCAACGAAATTTAATTTTGGCATTTCAAGAACGTTCGGCGTCGTTTCTTCAAGAATAAGTGGTATCCCATTAAGCAAATGAATTCCAAATTTAGTTTTGATGGAAGCATTAGATCCGTATTGAAATTTTGGAGTCATAACAAAAATAATCGTCGAATTCGAACATCGTATGAGAGAGTTATGCCCATTTTCGCGTCGGAAAAGATTTTTCGTAGCCGCCAGCGCCCAGGGTAGCGTGGGGCGCTAGCCCTGGCGCTGGGAATTATTGGTGTTCTGGAAAGTACGCCACAGGCAGCGCCCCACGCTACTTGTGGCGCTCGAAAACGCCAGAAACCCCATAAAACGGGAAGTTTAGCCATTTTGCTCATTTTTGAGTTTGGGGAGCTCGATTTAGGCAATTTTCACGGGGGAAAATTGGGGTAAGTGTTCCTTATCCTATATTAATTATATTTCATGATTCCATACTCATTTACATCATGAATCCATGAATTTATGGAAGAAAAATTAGATTTTTACAAAACCTTCCAAAAATGTAAAACTAAGATTCGAAGGTCAATCCGATGTTGGATTTTGATTTATTTTTTTAATGATTGGACTCGTCTCGGAATGGGTGTTCGAATTTCATAAGTTTTTTCAAGATTTGAGATGTGGGCCCCACTATCAATTTTTAAAGTGAATTTCAGATTTTTATTCGAAAAATTAGTAAATTCATATGGAATTAATTTCTACGATTTGTATTGAGTATATCAAATTATTTGTGAATAGATTTGAAGCTTTTGGAAACAAATTTAAAAGAAAAAGTTATGGTCGAGTAATTTATTGGAATTTGCACAGCGAGGTAAGTATCGTGGTTAACCTTGACTTGAGTGAATAGAACCCTTAAATTATTTGTTATGTGAAATGCATGTGAACGACGTATAGGCGAGGTGACGAGTGTCTATACGTCGTCAAATTAATTATTTGAAAATCATAAATTGTTCTAAGAGACGAATTAATTGTTATAATAATTATTTCTTTCATATTCCTTGACAAATATTAATTCTTGAATTCCTGCAATAATTGTTACATGCTATTTGATTTATGTGTATTAATTGCTACTTGACATTTAGCATATTAAATATTACACTGTCTATTTTCTCCCAGATTTTCATAATAAATTGCTCTTATCATTGCTTGTTTCATAATTAAATCATAACTATTGAATGCTTGTTGTTTTAAAATTTTATATTAATTTTTGCATTTATTGGAGCAATTTATTCTATAAGAATTGGTAAATGAATATATTGGAGGAGCGGGTTGCGCGCCGCAACAAAGTTGATTGAAATGAATATATTGGAGGATCAGGTTGCACGCCGCAACAGACTTGTTTAAAAGTCCATATTGGAGGATCGAGTTGTACGCCGCAACAGACTTATTTAAAAGTCTATATTGGAGGATCGGGTTGCACGCCGCAATAGACTTGTTTAAAAGTCCATATTGGAGGATCGGGTTGCACGCCGCAACAGACTTGTTTAAAAGTCCATATTGGAGGATCGGGTTGCACGCCGCAACAGACTTATTTAAAAGTCCATATTGGAGGATCGGGTTGCATGCCTCCGATCGGGTTGCACGCCGCAACAGACTTGTTTAAAAGTCCATATTGGAGGATCGGGTTACACGCCGCAACAAACTTGTTTAAAAGTTAATATTGGAGGATCGGGTTGCACGCTGCAACAAACTTGTTAAAAAGGTAATATTGGAGGATAGGGTTGCACACCGCAATAGACTTATTGAAAAGTCAATATTGGAGGATCGGATTGCACGCCGCAACAAACTTATTTAAAAGTTTATATATATACTTGATTGAAATAAATATATAACATACTTGATTAAAAGGAAAATATTGAGAGAGCGGGTTGCACGCTGCAACAGAATTGAATGTGAATATATTGTGAGAGTGGGTTGCACGCTGCAACAGAATTTATGAAAATGATAATTGGTTATAACTGCTAAGTTGGCTTCAACCATTATAAATGAGTGACCTGATTTATTTCTATTATTGATATTGTTACTAATATTGCGTACAGGTTAATGTAAGTGAATCGCCTTAGCCTCGTCATTACTTCGTCAAGGTTAGGGTCAGCACTTACCAGTACATGGGGTCGGTTGTACTGATACTACACTCTGCACTTCTTGTACAGATTTTAGAGTTGGTCCCAGCGGCGTACCATAGACTTGCTCGGATTTCAGCTACTCAGAGGAGACTTGAGGTATAACTGCACGGCGTTCGCAGACAACTTTAGCTGTGTGTTTATTTCCAGACAACTTTATTTTATTAAGACCTTTATTTTTATTATTTTAAAAGCTCGTGCACTTGTGACACCAATTCTGGGATGGTATTTAGAAGCCGTTATTTTTATGGATTATTCACTATATTTCAGACCTTACTTCCGCATTTGTTTCTTTATTATTAATAAATTTAAAAATTGTTTTAAAATGGCTAATATTATTTTAACGTTGGCTTGCCTAGAAAGTGAAATGTTAGGCGCCATCACGGTCCGAAGATGGGAATTTCGGGTCGTGACAGCAACTCGAAATACCCAAAACGTTGAGGAAAACGGAATCAGCTTGCATATGATTTTTAAAATGTTGCAAGCTCAACAGGTAACGATTGCTCAGTTGCAAAGCCAAACCCAAGCACCGAGTAGGCCGGAGCCCAGTACATCCCGAGAACTCACCCACATAACGGGGCCAATTGTAGTAAGGTCAAATGAGCAAAAATCGGGGACTAATCTCGAAATTGTTAAGATACTCGAGGAACTGGTGAAACCCTTTCAAAGGGAGCAATGATATGGTATCATAATTTACCGCCTAACTCTATCGATTCTTTTGCTATGCTTGTAGATTCTTTCGTAAAAGCACATGCTGGACCATAAAGGTCAAGACCAGGAAGTCAGACCTTTTCAAGGTAAGACAAAAAGATAACGAGATGCTAAGAGAATTCGTATCTCGTTTCCAAATGGAATGAATGAATCTACCACTAGTCACAGACGATTGGGTTGTTCAAGTTTTCACTCAAGGTCTAAACGAACGAAGCTCGATTGCTTCACGACGATTGAAGCACAACCTGATTGAGTACCCAGCTATTACCTGGGCCGATGTGCACAATCGATATCAATCAAAAATTAGAGTCGAAGACGACCAGTTGGGCTCAGGTTCCGTTATTAAAAGGGACATCAACCGAAAACCAAGGTCGATCAGGGACCGATACCGACCATATAGTGGAGATCATAGAGGTAACAAACCAAAGACGTAACCCCGTACAAAGCGATAAAATAAGTGATCAAGGCCAAGGGTCTCGGGTGCTGATGAACATGAATGGGTTCGACAGGCATACCAGACCTAAGGAAGCACCACAGTTATTAGAGTATAACTTCAACATCGATGCATCTGCCATCGTGTCGGCTATCAGACGCATCAAAGATACTATATGGCCTCGACCTCTGCAGACTGATCCTGCCTAGAGGAACCCTAATCAAATATGCGAATATCATGACACTCATGGCCACAAAACGGAGGATTTCAAGCAACTAAGAGAGGAGGTATCCCAATTATTCAATAAAGGGAACCTTCGAGAATTTTTAAGTGACAGGGCCAAAAACCATTTCAAAAACAGGGATTTCAGTAGACAAAACGAACAAGAAGAGCCACAACACATCATCCACATGATCGTCGGTGGAATCGATATCCCTCAGGGGCCGGTGCTTAAACGCACTAAGATGTTGATTGTAAGAGATAAGTGATCTCGGACTCTGGATTACGCACCCATATGAACCTTGTCCTTTAATGATGAATATGCAGAAGGAGTCATGCAACCTCACAATGATGCATTGGTAATATTTGTACTTATGAATAAAACTCAAGTTAAGCGTGTGTTAATTGATCCAGGTAGTTCGGCCAACATTATTAGATCGAAGGTCGTAAAGTAGCTCGATCTACAGGACTAGGTCATGCCCGCAACCCTGGTTTTAAACGGATTCAATATGGCATGTGAAACTACTAAGGGCGAGATAATTCTGCCAATAAACACGGTCAGAACCATCCAAGAAATGAAGTTTCACATAATCGAAGGCGACATGAGGTATAATACCCTTTTTGGAAGACCGTGGATCCACAATATGAGAGATGTACCCTCGACCCTCCACCAGGTTCTAAAATTCCCAACATCGGAGGGAGTCAAAATAGTTTATGGAGAACAACCGTCTGCAAAGATATGTTTGTCATCGAGGAAGCAATTCTGATATCTTCACTATCATCGACAAAATGATCGGACTCAAAGGGGGAACGAGATACCAAATAACAATCACAAACGTCAGTTTTGACCCAACTAGAGAATTAGAAGACTGGCGAATATGATGAACATGGGGTCCCTCTATCCTTCGTGGTCCCCGATGATTTTGACGCTACCCAATCAATGGTCGAAGAACTAGAGTAAATTACGCTAATCGAACATCTGCCCGAACAAAAGGTATACCTGGGCACGTGGTTAGATACCGAACTCAGAAAAAAGCTTATTCAATTTATTATAGTTAACATGAACTATTTCTCTTGGTCCCATCTTGACATGACAGGGATCCCACCGAGAATCACCACTCATAGGCTAAGCTTGGACCCAAAATTTCATCCGGTAAAACAAAAAAGAAGGCCCCAATCCGAGGTCAAACATTCCTTCATCAAAGACAAGGTAACCAAACTTCTTAAAATAGGATCCATTCGAGAAGTAAAATACCCCGAATGGCTAACAAATATGGCGGTAGTCCCTAAAAAGGTGAACAAACTTAGAATGTGCATAGATTATAAAGACCTGAATAAAGTATGCCCTAAGGATTCTTTTCCTTTGCCTAATATCGATCGTATGATTGATTCCACGACCGGCCACGAGACTCTCAGTTTTCTCGATGCCTATTCTGGGTACAACCAAATACAGATGAACCCGGAGGATCAGGAAAAGACCTTGTTTATCACTAAGTACGAGACTTACTGTTATAATGTAATGTCATTCGGTCTAAAAAATACTGGTGAAACTTATCAACGCCTAGTAAACCGAATGTTCGAAAAGCAAATAGGAAAATCAATGGAAGTTTACATTGATGACATGTTAGTTAAATCCCTGCTAGTAGAGGACCATTTAAAGCATTTGCAGGAAACTTTCGACATACTATGGGAGTACAATATGAAACTCAATCCCTAAGAGTGTGCATTCGGGGTTGGCTCGGGCAAGTTTCTTGGTTTCATGGTGTCCAATGGAGGAATCGAGATTAACCCCAATAAAATCAAAGTTATCGAGGACATCACAATGGTAGATAATGTAAAGGCCGTATAGAGGCTATCAGTATGGATAGCCACCCTGGGACGATTCATTTCGAGATCCTCAGATAGGAGCCACCGATTTTTCTCTCTGCTTAAAAAGAAAAGCAATTTTGCATGGACTGGAATGTCAGCAGGCTTTGGAAGAGCTAAAATGGTATTTATCGAGCCCTCTGTTGCTTCATACCCTGAAGGCAGGAGAATAGCTTTATCTGTATTTAGCTGTCTCGGAGATAGCAGTAAGTGGAGTCCTGATTCGAGAAGAATGAGGTACATAATTTCCTATTTATTATGTTAGTCAAACTTTAGGCGAGGCCGAAACTAGATATCCACACTTAAAAAAATTAGCGCTTGCTTTAATAAGTGCCTCTAAGAAACTTAAACCATATTTCCAGTGCCATCCGATACATGTTGTAACAACTTATCCTCTTTGAAATATTTTGCACAAACCTGAGCTTTCAGGTCAATTGGCCAAATGGGCCATAGAAATCGGCGGGTACGACATCGATTATCGACCTCGAACCGCTATCAAATCTCAAATCTTAGCGGACTTCGTGGATAACTTTATGCCGGCCTTCGTACCCGAGGTTGAAAAGGAACTATTGATAGAATCGGGTACCTCTTCGGGAGTTTGGACCCTCTTTACGGACGGTGCCTTGAACGCGAAGGGATACAGACTGGGCATCGTACTAAAAAAAACACCACAGGTAATATGGTTAGGCATTCTATCATAACTACAAAACTGACTAACAATGAGGTCGATTATGTGCCTGTGATTGCAGGTCTCGAACTAGCTAGAAGCTTGGGAGCTGAGGTCGTAGAGGCCAAGTGTGATTCCCTCCTAGTGGTGAACCAAGCTAATGGGACTTTTGAAGTCTGAGAAGATCGAATGCAGAGGTACTTAGATAAATTACAGATAACTCTACATCAATTTAAGGAATAGACTTTGCAACATGTACCCCAAGAACAGAACAGCGAGGCCGACACTCTTGCAAATTTAGGTTCGTCGGTCGAAGATCACGAACTCAACTCGGGGACTATCGTACAACTCATAAGATCGGTGGTCGAAGAAGGACACACCGAAATAAACTCCCCAAGTTTAACCTGGGATTGGAGAAACAAATATATAGAGTACTTCAAGAATGGAAAGCTTCCATCAGATCCAAAAGAATCAAGGGCTCTACGCACAAAAGCAGCATGGTTCACCTTGTCCAATGACGGAACGTTGTTTAGAAGGACGTTCGATGGTCCACTGGTAATATGTTTGGGACCGGGAGATACCGACTACATCCTACGTGAGATTCACGAGGGCACTTGTGGGAATCATTCCGGTGCCGATTCGTTGGTCCACAAAATAATCAGAGCAGGATATTATTGGATCGATATGGACAAGGATGCAAGAGAGTTTATTCGAAAATGCGACAAATGTCAAAGACATGCGCCCATTATTCATCAACTGGGGGAACTTCTACACTCGGTTCTATTTCCGTGGCATTTTATGAAATGGGGGATGGACATCGTAGGGCCCCTCCCATCGGCCCCAGGTAAGGTTCAGTTTATTTTATTTATGACTGATTATTTCTCTAAATGGGTTGAAGCACAGGCTTTTGAGAAAGTCAAAGAAAAGGAAGTAATAGACTTCATTTGGGACCGCATCATATGTCGGTTCGGGATGCCATCCAAGATTGTAAGTGATAATGGAAAGCAATTCATCGGCAGCAAAGTAACTAAATTTCTCGAGAACCATAAAACCAAAAAGATCCTATCAACACCTTATCATCCCAGCGGAACGGACAGGCCGAATCGACCAACAAAATCATCATCCAAAATCTTAAGAAAATTAACCAACGCTAAAGGAAAATAGAGAGAAATACTACCTGAAGTCCTATGGGCGTACCACACGACATAAAAATCCAGTACCAGAGCAACACCATTATCATTGGTTTATGGCGCCGAAGCTCTTATCCCGGTTGAGGTCAGAGAACCTAGCGTCAGATTTTGGTATGCGACAAATGAGTCGAATAACGAAACAATAAACACGAGCCTAGAATTACTGGACGAAAAAAGAGAAGCAACTCTCGTCTGATTGGCCGCCAAAAAACAATGGATCGAAAGATACTATAATCGAAGAACCAATCTTCTCCATTTTAAAATCGGGGACTGATGTCGCCCAAACTCACACAACAAATATAGGCAGTGAGGCGGTCGAAGCAATAATAAAACCCAACGCAAGCCGGGATCGAATCCTCGGGGAATTAGAATTGGGAGTAGGTATATATTTAGTGTAATTATACAATATGCCTTAGATTACACTTCCACATTCTTGTTTGTTTTTTCTACTTCTACTTTAAACTATTGATTGCAATTAAAAAACTAGGAGACAATATTTTTGGTTTTGGTTGTTTTCCAAATGATAAAAGATCTAGGGTCATGACTTCCACCTATGTGGTTGCCTAATGGGTTGAAAACTCTAGGACAAGCCTGATTGGCCGGAGTTGTAATATAACAATCGCACGCAATTACCAACTCTATGCCTCTCGGTAGTTTGAGTGATTTCGTCCAATTTAGCTTTCTCAAGTTCAAATGGGTATTGCACAAAACAGATGAATAATGCTAAAGTCGAGTCTTACTATATCTAGATTCAACCCTTTAATTAGGACTATCAATTTCTTGAGATCATCCCAATTTTTTATTAGCCAAATTTTCCTAGACTTAGTCTCTCTTTCTCAAGTAGAGACTAAGTCAATTATGCATGAATCAATATTTGCAACTATTAATTTTTGAATTCAAGCAATAACTAGGCTAAATATCACTAACACAATCACAAAAAAGTCCTAAATCAAACACCCATTAAGTACCCACACTAGGGTTGGGCCACAACCCTAGCTAGAAATTTAGCTACTCATGAAAAATAAAGAAATACAAGAAGAAATTAAGATAGAATGCATAATAATTTATTAGGGAAAGAAAATCTAATGTTTAGAAGCTAATCTAGTACAATATTACTCAAAATAGTAAATACAAAACGACTCAGGTGCTCTCCCAAAACAAAACTTACCCTAAAAATGACAAAAAGTTCTATTTATACTAAGCTGAAAATATCTGAAAAAAATGGCCATGCGGAGGTTGTGAGGCCGCATAATTATGTGTGTGGTCCGTACAACGAGACTTGGCTTGACAGATTCTAGTTCTGCGGCCGCACAATTCTGGATTGTGGCCGCACTCCTTCAACTACTACGGACCGCACATTTGTGAGTGCGGTCGCACTCTTGCTTCTGCGACCGCACAATTATAGTGCAGTCCGCACTCTTTGATCTTAATCTCTGGTTATGTGAGACTTCTACGGACCGCATAAAAATGAGTGCGGTCACGCTCTTGATTATGCGGCCGCACAAAAAAGTTGCGGTCCGCATTTCTTCTTGAACTTGAAATCCCATCTCTATGATCTTTGACTTCTGCGGGCCGTATAATATTGAGTGCGGCCGCACTTGTCATTCTGCTTCTCGCTCCTTCAACTTGCCTAAAACTAGCTATCAGAATCTCCTCTTCTGCGGCCGTACAATATTTATGCGGTCCGCATACTCTGAAGAAAGACTGACATGGCTCTTTCTTTGTTTTGCGGCCGCACACAGTATTGTGCGGTCCGCACTGTGTGCCTTTTTCCTTGTTTTGGTCGTTGTCCACTTTTGACTCCTTTATGAGTTGATTTTGACTCTTTTGGCTCATTTCCCAATGTTCCTGTACAAAAGCACATTTCATTAGTTTTCGGGAATACCTTTAAGTATTTTTTAGCTAAAATACAAGTAAAAGAGAGCAAATAAGCGGTCAAAATCCCTACTTATCAGGGACTTAGTGCTAAGGAATGTCACCCTCAACACCCGAAATCCAAATGAAGGGAAACTGGGTCTGAACTAGGAAGGACCATATCAGGTTCTCGAAATAGTGGGAAAAGGATCCTACAAGCTCGGTGTGATAAACGGTAAACAACTACCAAGCAATTGGAACGTGTCTCACCTAAAATGATACTACTACTAAGCTACGACCCTCCCATGTTCATTTATATTTTGAAACTAACCCTTGCAGTAGTTCAACCAGGAACAAGGATGGATTATTTAACCCGAAGCCTTTAGGCCTGAAAGCACGCATTGCACTCTTTTTCCCTTAGACCGATTTTATCCCAAATGGGTTTTTCTGCATGGTTTTTAATGAGGCAACCATTGATCGTGCTAACTTAGAACAATTCAACAGTATATTAGGCCTCTTTACAATCAACCTTGAATACTGGGGGGCATTGCCATCGAATAAATCAAGTTCGATACAAGAAAGTTACTTCATGTCAAACAGGGTCTCGATAGGAAAAAGTGTAAGGGCCAAATGGTCAAACGAATCATGCCTGCGTAGTTTTGCTCGAGCCCTGTCACAAAACACGAACACATGTATAATGACTTATAAAGATAAACTTCTTCTTTACCGGTATCTCATATTTTAGAAAGATCCTTCCACTTCATGTTCAAATAGGCTTAAGGGATGACTATGACTGCAGCTTGAAAAATTACCCCATAAACCGGGGACTGCCAACTGAATAATCAACGAGACCAAGCTCCATAAAGCCCAAGGGCTACTCTTACTTCGAGTTTGAGCAAACACTCACTCGACTATTAAGCCTAATGGCTACTCTTACTTCGAGTTCGAGCAAACACTCACTCGACTATTAAGCCTAATGGCTACTCTTACTTCGAGTTCGAGCAAACACTCACTCGACCACAAAGCCTAAGGGCTACATTACTTCGATTTCGAGAAAACACTCACTCGACCATTAAGCCTAAGGGCTACTCTTACTTCGAGTTCGAGCAAACACTCACTCGACCACAAAGTCTAAGGGCTACATTACTTCGAGTTCGAACAAACACTCACTCGACCATAAAGCCTAAGGGCTACATTACTTCTAGTTCGAGCATACACTCACTCGACTATTAAGCCTAAGGGCTACTCTTACTTCGAGTTCGAGCAAACACTCACTCGACCACAAAGCCTAAGGGCTACATTACTTCGAGTTCCAGCAAACACTCACTCGACCATAAAGCCTAAGGGCGACATTACTTCGAGTTCGAGAAAACACTCACTCGACTATTAATCCTAAGGGATACTCTTACTTCGAGTTCGAGCAAACACTCACTCGACCACAAAGCCTAAGGGCTACATTACTTCGAGTTCGAGCAAACACTCACTCGACCATAAAGCCTAAGGGCTACATTACTTCGAGTTCGAACAAACACTCACTCGACTATTAAGCCTAAGGGCTACTCTTTCTTCGAGTTCGAGCAAACACTCACTCGACCACAAAGCCTAAGGGCTACATTACTTCGAGTTTGAGCAAACACTCACTCGACCATAAAGCCTAAGGGCTACATTACTTCGAGTTCGAACAAACACTCACTCGACTATTAAGCCTAAGGGATACATTACTTCGAGTTCGAGCAAATACTCACTCGACCATAAAGCCTAAGGGCTACATTACTTCGAATTCGAGCAAACACTCACTTGACTATTAATCCTAAGGGCTACTCTTACTTCGAGTTCGAGCAAACACTCACTCGACCACAAAGCCTAAGGGCTACATTACTTCGAGTTTGAGCAAACACTCACTCAACCATAAAGCCTAAGGGCTACATTACTTTGAGTTCGAGCAAACACTCACTCAACCATAAAGCCTAAGGGCTATATTACTTCGAGTTCAAACAAACACTCACTCGACTATTAAGCCTAAGGGCTACTCTTACTTCAAATTCGAGCAAACACTCACTCGACTATTAAGCCTAAGGGCTATATTACTTCGAGATAGAGCAAACTCTCGCTCGACCATAAAGCCTACGGGCTACATTACTTCGAGTTCGAGCAAATACTCACTCGACTATTAAGCCTAAAGGCTACTCTTACTTCGAGTTCGAGCAAAAACTCACTCGATCATAAAGCCTACGGGCTACATTACTACGAGTTCGAGCAAATGCTCACTCGACTATTAAGCCCAAGGGCTACTCTTAATGAGAGTTCGGGCAAACGCTCACTCAGTTATAAAGACTACAAGGTCCGACTTCGACCAAATTGCCTAAAGCCTCGAACTTATGAAAACTTTCATAAGGCATGAACAAAACAAAATTTTCACAAGGCAGAAAATGAAACAAAGACAAGTCGGGAAAGGAAAAAATCTTTATATATATAAGGGTATTTACAAGGTCCGATCAGGACCCTACACAAAGAGATCAAAAATGAAAAACCCTAAGGTTCCTAATTTTCTCCGAGGGCAGTCTCTTCTCCATCGAGCTCCTCCCCGCTCTCAGATAGACTCTTGCTCTCGTCATCATCATCATCATCATCATTGGAAGCCAGGGCTCCAGCATCGGCTTCAAGCTCTTTAGCCTTTATTATCTCTTCGGTAAGATCGAAACCTCGAGCATGGATCTTTTCAAGAGTTTTCCTCCGAGATTGGCATTTGGCGAGTTCGGTAACCCAATGTACTCGAGTTTGAGCGGCTTCAGCGTCAGCTCGGTAGATGACCTCGATCGCGTCTGCCTCGGCTTTAGCCTTTTCAGCTTCAGATTTAGCCTTTTCAAGTTCGAAAGCCAACCGAGCTTCGAGCTTTGCTATTTTATTTTCCTGAGCCGAGCTCTTCTCTTTCATTCCTCGAATATGACTTTCGGCCAATGACAATTGGGATAAGACAGTCTTTTTTCCTGTAACAAAGCGGTTCATACCTTCTTTCCAACCCAAGGTCTCTGCCTTCATCATATCGACCTCCTTGCGGAGCTGCCCGATCACTTCTATCTTCTGTTGCAGCTGTGAGATTGAAATGTTAGCCACCGTTCCTGAATCGAGCCCGTGAGCTTTTAAGATTTTCATTACCCGCTAGATCAGGTCAGACTGATCTTGGTGAGCTTTGGCTAACTCGGCTCGGAGGTCCTTGATTTCCTCTTTTCTTTGCCCAAAGAGGAGTTTAAGGGTGTTTCTCTCCTCCGTGAGCCTTCGTAGGTCGGCCTCATACTGACTTAACTCATCTTGAGACTGAGAACATGCTTCCTGATGAAGCGTTGAGGCCTACACAGAAAGAATAAAAGAAGTTAGAAAAGAAAAACAAAACACAAAGGTAATACAAACAAAGGGAGTTAAGGCTTACCTGATTCAGAGCTTGCTGCACTTCGTTGAAAAGGCTCAACGCCTCACCCGAGTCCTTCCTCTAGACCTCCAAGTCGCTCAGGCTGGTAGCATCTTCAACCCTAGTAAAATAATCACGGAAGGGATCTTCCCTTCCGTGGCCTTTTTTGACGGAAAGAGTCTTCAAGGCCCGAGCCTCTCGAATCATCTCCTTAGAAAACGCGGGGAGCCTCCAATTTCTATTGCCCCAATTGAATCACTTGGGGTATTCTCTCCATCTTGGAGGACTCGAGATCATCCCTGCATCTGTACCCACCATTGGCTCATTATGGTGGGAGGTAGCCTCGATCCTTGACGGCTCGGGGACTTCGACCAATTCTCTTCCCGAGACTCCCTCATCGCGGGATGGAATCTCTGCAGCCTTCGCCGATTCAGTAGCCTTTGGGGGCTCGGTGCTCATTTTTACTCGGGCTACCAGCCCTGAGTCATTTTCTTCCTCTTCTTCATCTTTATCCCTAAGACGCTGAAAAGAGTCTTCGGTCAGGTAGGTGATATTCTTCCTCGGCTTACGATCCTTCATCTTCTTTGGTTCCGGATCCTCGGAGGTCGAGATTTTTTTCCTCTTTTTGTCCTTCGCCGATTTCGGTGTCAGGATCGAAGTCTCCTCCTCATCGGATAAGGGCCTCATAACAGCATCTTTGCCAAGGCCTGTATAAAAAGAAAATAAGTAAGAAACGCTTTACAAAGTCAACAAAGACGAGGGAAAGAAGCTTACCATGTGTTTTGTCCTCCCATCATCCCTTTGATAAATCGCGCCACGAGCGCTCGACATATGTAGAGGTCGAAGCCAGGTCCCGTACCCAGCTCTTATGGTTAGCAATTGCACTGGATATCCAAGCAACCGCTACATCACAGAAAAGGATATCAGTGAGAAAGAAACGAAGGAGCAAAATAATAGGAGCTAACAATAGAATTGTACTTCATATTCCATTTCTTGGGAAATTGCATCTTCTCGGTCGGGATAAGGTCAGAAGTCTTCACTCGAATGAACTGGCTCATCCAACCTCGGTCCTTATCCTTATCTATGCTCAAGAATAGTACTTTGGTAGCTCAGCGCTGAAGTTTTATTAACCCACCTCGATAGAGGCGGGGGCTATATAACTTGATGAGGTGGTCGAGTGTAAAATGCATCCCCTCGACTTTTGCTCACAAAAAATCAAAGCAGAATAACGATTCGCCAAAAGGAAGGGTGAATTTTTCCTAGGGTTATTTGATATTGGCGGCAGAAGTCAACGACAACAGGGTCGAGGGGGGCCAACATGAAAGGGTAAGTGTACACACTTATAAACCCTTCAGCGTAGGTGGTGATATCTTCTTCGGGAGCCGGGATCACCACTTCTTTGTGTTTTCCAGTTGCAATATTTCCTTACCTACTCGAGGTATCCCTCAGTTATCGAGCATATATACCTCGATACTGGCTCGCATCGACCGGGAACCGACTAGGCTTTATCGGTCTTAAAATCAGAAGTGAGAACAAACATACCCGGGAACACACTCCTCAGGTCGTGGCTCCGCTGGTGTTTTGTCACCGACAGGCCGCGATGAAGAGGCGTTCTCTTTTTGAGGAACAATTTTAGACGTTTTGGCCATCTAAGTTTCTATGAACAAAGATCAGAAGTATTTTGGTGTTTTGAGAAGAAATTTGCAGTGAAATTCACAGATTTGCAGATGAAGAACTCAGAAGATGCGAAAAAGAACTTAGAAGATTTGGAGAATGGAGATCTAAAAGTAAAAAATGGTAAAGAGAGGAGCTATTTATAGATTTAGCAATGACGGTTCAAAATCAGCAGTGGCCGACCATCATCTGACACACACTTAATGCCTTGGTAACTGAACCGATGGGACAGCTAACACGTACGTCATGGTCGGGCTTGATGCAAATGTTAGTGTATATCTAGTCATACCGTTAGAAAATCATGTCGTTTCTTGCACATCCTTCCCGAGAAACGAGAGGACTATCTGTATACGGTCAAAATCGGTTTCGACCTTTATATGATTAGTCAAGATTGAAACATAATGGACCGAACGTCGTCTTCATAATATCGAGATAAGATCTGAAGCCAGGTTATCGAGCTCAAGTTTCAGGGACCGATCAAATACCGAGCTCGAAGTCATTATCGAGCTCGAGTCCAAATCGAACTATGACGTGAAGTGGTGTTATCAAGCTCAAGAGTCGGAGACTGACCAATACCGAGCCCGAGTCAATACCGATCTCGAGTCAATATCGAGCTCTAAATTTGGAGATTGACCAATACCAAGTCCGATCAAGATCGAGCTAAGAGACAAAAGCCGTTATAGCCGCACTAAGGGAGAGAATCTCGGCTGTAATTAAGGAAAAGCCAATTAACTAATCTATCATGAGATCCCCACTATATATTTTTTATATCTAAAGTAGGGTTTTCTCTACTATAAGAAGAGTGACTATCATTAATGTAAAGGCACCGGACATTGAGGCATTCATACACTCTGATATTCAGATATTATTATTCACATAGAGATACATGAGAGATTATCCTTTTGTGAGATTTGTACATTGATTCATCTTGCTTGTTCATAAATCGTTTCCTATTCAGTTTGGTTTGTATTTCATTCCTTTTTTACGATCAATATTCAATATATTTTTACTTATTTTTTCGATTTGTGCCAAGTTATACTACGTATCCTTAGAACTACGTTTAAATTCAACTCTATCCGTTTTTCGGGTAAACAAAGTAAAAGAGATCTTTACACAAATAACCGGTTAAATTCATTGTTTACTTTTTTAGTCAATATACATAAATTATACAATAATTATACATGATTATGCATAGATTATAAAAATATTATACATTAGCCGACTATTTGTTCAAAATAAAAACAAACTTGGTCAAGAATCAAGAGTTTTCAAAAAATTAGTACACCAAATTAACCGTGGGCCAAGATTATATTTATCTCGGAACAAAATAGACGAAATATAGGGTAAATTTCATAAATGGTCATATAACTATGATTTTTTATTTACTAAAGTTATATAACTATATTTTGTCACACAAAAATCATAAAACTTCCACTAACTCATACAAAAATCATAATGACCAATAAACACAACTTTCCAATAGTGTTTTCTTATTCCACGTTTTTAAATTTTTATTTTGATTTTAATAAATAATAATTCAATTAAAATATGAATGACCCAACCCGACCTGATCCAAACTAATATCCGTATAAATAACTTAATAATACCAAAAGTGAATCATTCTCCGAAAATATACAATACTTGTATTTTTATTTTTATTTTTAAGATTTTCATTCAAATAGATAGCGTTATTGTTTCAAGAGCTCTTTGATTATCCATACATTTTATTTCTTTCTTTGTTTATTGTTAGAATCTCATGTAAAATACTCCAAAGAAAGAAATATAATATTATTTATAAAATAATTCAAATCATTATATATATATATATATATATATATATATATATATATATATATATATATATAGAGAGAGAGAGAGAGAGAGAGAGAGAGAGAGAGAGAGAGGGAGGGAGGGGATGATTCAATTTTAGTATTATTTGAATTTAAGTATATGAGTATTGGGTTGGACCATTCTTATTTTAATTGGGTTATTATTTATTAGCCTTAAAATAAAAAAATAATTTTCGGTCATAATGATTTTTTTTATTTATTTAAGACTTTGGTGAAAAATGTCATATTTTTAAATTTATTAACCGAGGAATATACAGTCAAATAGTAGTGCAGCGAGCAGGTAACACTTTATCACAAACGTATGGTGAATGCGTCTCTCCATCTTCTCCCCCATGTAAAGCTCTCACACTCTCTCTGTACGTTTGAATTTGGATTTCTGCCTTATTATTCCTCTTGGCTCTGCAAAAAATCTGACTGCAATTTGGGAGCAAATTCAGAAACGCCGTCTCCGTAATTTGAACAATAGCTAATGCTTTCTGTTTTTCTTTTTGTTTCATAATTTAGTTAATATCCCTACCGGTGTAATGGCATTATATCGGTTTCATTTGTTTTTGCTAGTGAAAATTTTGATATTTTTTTGTGGATTGGGTTCGGTTTTGCATTTTATCGAATACTTTGTCGACCTTATTTTACATTTATTTTATGTTCATATATGAGACGTGTTAGTGTCCACAAATTTGAGCAATGTGACCACATTGAAGGAGCTTAACCCTATTTATCAATGTACACAATATTCCTTGACCATTTGCTGAGAAAATTAGTCTTTAAACCCACCCTGGAAATAGATTGCTGAGGGACAGGCATGGCATTAGGTATTTGGAAGTGTAAATTTGAAATTCTTGGTGATTTGGTGTAAAACCTTAAATTACTTGTTGATATTTGCTGCGGCGGCCTCAATACTATTCTGGCTGACCTCTCTCTTCTTTTGCGTGCGGCCCTTGATGTTTTGATCTTTTCTTTCTTTCTTGCTCTATCGCTTTCTTAGGGCCTCCCGGACCCACCATTGTCAATAGTGTTCTTTAGCGGGAGGTATGTCTCGGCTACTGCTTTTGTTTAGCTATCATTTGGACGAATAGGGTGACTTGACTAACTTGGTTCTTTCATTGAGCCATTTCAGCTAAAATCTTATTCGGTAAGCACCTCAATTATTCTATCTGGACTTTATACAGTTGAACTCATTTGTAAATTGTAAATGAATGACACCACGTTTTTTCTCGTGAATTAGGAGAATGAGGCACTTGGTAAATTACTTGAGCATAAGAAATTTTCCACTAATGGTGATATCTCCCAATGGCCCTTTCTAATACCAAGGCGTCAATTTTGCATTCATCAGTTTTTGCTTTTGTTTCATGTATCTGAAATTCTGAGCCGACCTGTATCGTTGTTTCTCTTTTCCCTATCTTTTTTTCCCATTATGATTCATATTCTGATCATTTGTGTTCTGCATGAGTGTTATTTTAATAAATGTTTAGTCCTCCATCAGTTTTAATAATTGCTTAACTGATTACTCAATTTATCATTTGGTACATGTTCTGCTTTTCCCCTCAGAAGTCAGAAGGTAAGACAATTCATTTGGAGCCTAACTTCCTATGTTTTAGTAGACACCACAAGACTCTTGTATAACATTATGTTCAAGAGGTGATATCTTACCTTGATAGTAATAATGTTGTTTAACAAGAAATGGACAGCGGATGTATTGTTCTTTTGGCTTCACACTAGGAGACTTAACCTTTGGTTGCTTTGTTACCTTGATAGTAATAATGTTGTTTAATAAGAAATGGACAGTGGATGTATTTTTCTTTTGGCTTCACACTAGGAGACTTAACCTTTCGTTGCATGTTGCCTAATTAATGCTATTTATCAAATGGAAGCAGCTCTGATTTATACATTTGTTTATTCCTCAGGAAATTATCTCCTTCTCACCTTCCTATCAATACTACGCATAGCACTTTTCTCTCCCCAACTTCGGTTTGCGTCGGTGAGTGTACACGAAGTAGACTGAGCATATCAAAGTCAATTTGTCATGCATCTGTGGTTCAGAACAACTCCCTATCATCTGTCTTTTCTGTTTCATCCAAAGGAGAAGACTTGTGTAAATTGTTCTATGCTAGAAATGGTCCGGCGGAGGTGTTGCAGTTAATGAGGTGTAATGCAAGAAAACAAAGGGCTGATATGTACAAGGAGCAAGTTTTGGCTGAAGACTTTCGAGAAAAGGATTATTCCAACACAGACAAGGGTTTTCACTGCGAGGATAGTAAGGAAAAGGAAGCAGAAAGAAGAAGAAAGATTGGATTAGCAAACAGAGGAAAAGTGCCATGGAACAAAGGCAGAAAACACAGTCCAGGTAGGTTTTATATGGAGGATGATATGTTAGTTTCTACTACATATATTTGTGTAGTTTAACTACTCTGCAGCACCTTGCAGAGACTCGTGAAAAGATCAGACAGAGAACCAAAGAAGCTCTGAGTGATCCCAAGGTGAAGTCATGTAAGAATCAATTGTATGATATGTCCTTCATTTACTTCTGAAATAGGTGTAAAACATGTAGTCTTTTTCGAATAAAGAAAAATATTTAGTTTATTTAATTCACATATATTCTACATCTCCAAATGTTTTTACTTTTGGTTCTGCTTTGGAGTTTATACATGCAAATGAAAGACCACAATATCATCCACTACTCCTTTACTTTTTTCCATTTTTTGTTGTTACCTCAAACCATTGGTTCTGCTGCATAGAGAATCACAATGGTAGCATGATAGTGTACTGACTATATGGTACGTATGCATACATTTATACATACATGTATAGCGATATCATTTTCTTTTCCTGAAATACATTTTATCTATTTTCAGGTTAGACTAAAGATGTCTGAATGTCCACGCGCTCTTAGGTACTTCTCCATCTCATCTTTATTATAATTGGAAGCTGTACACACTTCTGTAGTTATACTTCATTGCATCTTGATATAAAACATTCAAGTCTGTTACCGATGCTCTGAAATGTTTATGATTTTTGGTAGGTGTAATGAAAGTAAAGGCTCAAAGTATGAGGTCACGTTTACTTTGCTAAGGAATAAATAACATTCACTGCTTTGTTTAAGCGTGCAAGAGTTAGGTTAGTTATAGCTTGAATTTCAGGATTTTGGACAATCTTGAGGAACTATAACAGCCTAGCAGGGGGCGACTAACTTAAGTCAATGAATATACGTGTTTGCATGTCTTTGTGTGGTATGTGTCAGCTTTCATAAGACTCTCTCTCTCTCTCTCTCTTTATAAGTTCAAGCTGAAGATACTACTGCATACCCTTGGCAAAGAAAGATAACATTGAAACCACTATATTGAGCAAATATATTTTGCTTAAAGTTCCAACTGATCGCTCCTTGTTCTTCTTGCTTCTGCATGTGCTTCCGACCAGCCACAGTTACTTTCATTGCTAATGATACAACTATTCAAACAATTTCAGCTGGGCTCTTGTGTCATTTCTGACCAGATATGATAGACACAGACTGCATGATAGGTTTTTTCCCCTTTTTCTTGATGAATAGACTGCGCGGTAGTTTTTCAGAGGCTCTCTATGCATCACATAGCTGCAGCATCTGCTGCAAGTCGTCATTGTAGCAGGGGCAAACGAAGAAAAGGTGATAAATAGTCTCTGTTTATAGGAATGGCAAATGGGGTAGGGCAGGGCTAGCCTTGACGCTCTAAGATTTTGACCTGCCCCATTTAGCATTTTTTGAAAATTTTTCCCCGCCCCGCCCCATTAAGCCCTGCCCCGCCCTGCCCCATTTGAATTTTTTTTCCTATCCCACTTTGCAGTGCTCTATCTTTTTCTTTTAACTTTTTATTTTATTCTAAATTAGTGTGCCCTTAGACAATTCAAATTTTGTAGTCCGGATTGGATGGCCTCCAGATTAATCGGCCTCTTAGTTTTACATTGCTAATGAAAGAAAGGAAAAAACTAAATTCCAAACCCATGTTATTAAGATTTCGATTATAACATAGTATATATTAACCATCATGTGAGACCACTTAATTGATCCACGGTAACACCCCTTGATCTAAAAGATGATGTCTACAATTGCCGGTACACTAGAGACTTCCTAGAAAAACACCATGATTCAGAAAAATTAGACTATCAAATAAAAACAGCACCCCCACATGACCCATCAACAATTCAATTTTTTTCTAAAAAATCAAGAAAAAATCAATACTTTCAATAACATGCATAGCAGGAAATAAAGATCAAGAAAATAAAAATCAAATCTTTAGATGCATGCAATGATAAAAAACCAATCTTTAGGCCAAATAATTCAATTTTTGATCAGTTTTCAATTGAATTTTCCAAAGAACACAAATCAAAAGGCCATTATTACTAATCAGAAAATGATTAAATCAAAACTTAGGTAATAAAGCAGAAAACCTGTACTGGGCTGTGATTGATCATCCTTTTTGTATTGATTATTGGCTGAATAGGTAATAGCCTATATATGCTATACTCAGGCATCTTGCGGTTAATGGCCCGATTTTAGCCGGCAAACCAAACCCAAACCTGCCCTGCCCCATTAAAGTTCTTCAAAATTTAAGTTTTACCGTACCCTGCCCCGCCCCATTTTAAAGTTCCCCTGCCCCGCCCCGTTTAGAGTTTGCCCTGCCCCGCCCTGCCCAAGCTCTGCCCCATTGCCATCCTTGCTATGTTATAATCACAAAAAGTACGATCAGCAGGCTTAGCTACTCCCACTTCATAATCCACCTACAGTGAAAACTGGAAATTCTTCTGTAGCACGCAAATCAAAGCGCACAAGCATGTATATTTCCACCAAGAAACGACAGAATGAGTAGGCTTGAAGCAAGATAAGAGAGCTTGACAGAGAATAGCAGGATATTAGACTTTTAAAACTCCCTTTAAGTCCATGAGGCAAAATTTCAGTAGACTTGCACCCTGTTTCAGATAACTGTGTATACAACTAGACATAATTGATCAGCTAGGAATACATGCTCCTGCTAAGCCGTATAAATTGCAAATAAAGTGAGCATTAGAATTTAGATGATGGCTATTTCATATTTTCACGTTCATACTATGCATAGGTTGCGTGGTGGCTTTGTAATCAGTTACCAAACAGTAGTCCGCTCCCTTTTTAAATTTCTTTTAGGCACTTTTACCAATAAAAAAATGTATTTAAGGCACTTTTGACTCCCTGTTTTGAAATTTTAGAAGTTCTTCAGTAGAGGGTCTCTTCCTGACCCATACTAGTGTGAGGTGTCATGATCTTCTTTGTGAAAGTTACTAGTATTGCCAGAAATCATTCTCTTTACTCTAATATTGAATGGTAGGAATTGTTTGACATCACTATAACTGCAGCACGAATAATAGTTCACCACAAAGGATAACTTGCAAATTTAACTTTTTTAACTTAAATCTGGAAGTCAATAATAACTCTCTTTTGCAGCAATCAGACCAAGATAAGAATACGCACATCTCTGAGAAAACTGTGGGGGGAACGCTTAAAATGGAAAAGGTCAAGAGAGAAATTCTTTCAGTCATGGGCTGAAAGCATTGCAAATGCTGCTAAGGCAGGTGGGAGTGACCAAGAAGAACTAGAATGGGACAGCTATGACAAGATTAAAAGAGAGATAGCTCTCGAACAGCTTCAGTCGGCTGCAGAAAAGGCTAAGGCAAAAGAAATGGCACGCATACGAGCTGAGAGAGCAGCACAGAGAAAGACAGAAAAGATGCAGAGACTAGCTCAAAGGAGAAAAGAACGAGAAGAAAAACAAAAAGTTGGAGGAAAAATAAACAGACCGAGGAGACGGTCAAAGCAAGAGAAAGAAGAGCTAGCTGTTGCTGAAGAATTGAAACTCAAGGCTAAATTAGTGAAGGTCAAAACTCAACAAAACCTTGCTTGAACACTTGAATATGGTTTACTCACGTAAATCAATTTTTGCCAACTTTCATTTTTAGAAGATAACATATTACAGATCATTTAACTGGGCCTAATTATGGAGATAACTACGGGCGGACCCAAGTGGTGTAGGAGTGCCATGGCTTCTCCCGAACTTTTGACAAATTCATATTTCAGAAAATTTTGAAATACCCTTCTATTTTGTTTGCTGGCTACTCCAAATTAATTGCTATTGCTTTGGCTATTCCAAGAAATTACCGTGTCTGCTAAAATAAAGTCACAGATTATATTCTCTCAAACATCAAAGTTTGAACTTTTTGCTGAACTTTTTATCATGCACAAGTTAGCACTGAAATGGAATATAATCTGAAACGAATTCCATTCCACATGTGAGTGCGGCTAAAAAGTTGCGATGTTGGTGCATTATTTGTGTTTCATAACTGATGTCATATCCTGTATGTTCACAGCTTCTTCTGCAGCTAAAAAGTTGGCATGTTGGTGCGTTGTTTGTGTTTAACTGACCATCTCCTGTATGTTCACAGATTCAGAAGAAGAAGTCCACACCCAGTCAGGTTTGCAGAGAACATCGGCGAGCTTGGGAAAGACTTGATGTAGGGTTCATAAAGAGAGCACAAATACAAAATACAGTTTCACTTGCAGATCAGATTCGTGTTGCCAAAAAGAGAACAGAGGTTGTGAATGGAAAAGCCTTTAGTATTGCATCCTCTGGATCCGTTGAAATATCAGCAGAGGCCTAATTCTGCAGTTTACCAGTGGATTCAGAATGAACCAAAAAACTACTTTCTCAAATCATTCACAAATATAGTGTTTTACTTCATTTTTTCAGGAAAACTATATCTTTTGTAGCTTGTGGACCTCCTTTTCTCTAAGCATAAAACTCAGGAGTGACTACTGATTGTAATAGGAACAACTGAATAGAAAACAACTTATGTTGCAGATATGTGATTTGTTCCGAGTTTTGTGACCCTTTGTCTATGTTTGGAAAGATTAGTTATACTTAATTTTCTCTCTCATCCTATCTTTACATCCCTTGGTTTTACATTACCGTTTCAATAATCAATATACGACCTTATGGCACTATCCCACATCGCTTGGAGAGAACTCTGACGTCAGAATCTGCGATTTCAGGTTTAGTGTCGGGGAAAAAGGGAAAAGAGAAAAACGTGAAGGCATCGAGTTGTCCATCTCTGACCTTCAAGTTGCATAAAAATTGGACTGGAACTCAGCTATACATCTCCTGATGGATTTGTTTGAGTTGAAATTAGTTTATTCCCTAGTGTTACAATTTCAGTAGTCTTCTGTCGTGCCTGCTCAAAGTTCAACTAAGAAATGATAGTGATTTGCCTGGCTATGTTAGTATCACTTCCTAAATAGAGAATATTATGCAAAGGACCATTGTTTATTGTGACAGTTGAAAACCTCATATTTCCACGGCTGTGAATCTATATTTGTAGCTTTAAAAGGAAATTGGAACCTAATCTTATGCTCTATTAAGAAATAGCTTCTTAAACGAGTAACTATTGTCACCTATAGACTAGTATTAACCACTGTTCTTAATCTTGAATGGTAATGTAGCTTCTATTGAGCAGAAAATCGCTCATACCTAGAAGAGTTATTGTTATTAGATACTTTACATTGACAGAGCACATTCTATCTGCAATTAAGCCTTGAGAGTTAAAGGCTTGTATAGCATGGAGGCCCTGGCAGGCTGAAAAGGCACAATGAAGTGAATACAGCAATTCTAATAAGGTGATGGCACTTAAATAAATATGAATTATTTTTAGTACAGCACTCAATATGTAATCATTTGCATTTCCAACCATTATGATGAAATCATGCTACCAAAACATAAGATGGTACACTACTTCGCAAAATAAAACCCTAGCATTAAGAACTTCATACTTATTATCTACATCTGCTTATCGGTAATTTGGAGGGGGCATATCTCTTCCAGGCAAGTTTTGATTCTGATAAGAGTTTCCATCAGATGGATTAGGAGAGTAGCTCTGGTTTGGTCCTGGACCTGTTGGGTAAGGTGTGCCTCCACTGTTTGATCCGCTGTTGTATTGGAAATTGGGTCCATTGTTTGGCACTCCTCCATAGTTATGGGTAGGCCCTCCACCCATGTTTGCTGGTGGTACACCTCCTGTGTTGGGAGGCATGTTTGGCTGCTGCATCCCGCCCCCATGGGGTGGCCTTCCCATACCCGGCTGGTGCATCCCGCCTGGGTTGGGCGGCCCTCCCATGCCCTGCTGGTGCATCCCGCCCATGTTGGGTGGACCTCCCATGCCCGGCTGTTGCATCCCGCCCATGTTGGGTGGACCTCCCATGCCCGGCTGGTGCATCCTGCCCATGTTGGGAGGACCTCCCATGCCCTGCTGGTTTATCCCGCCCATGCCCGGCTGTTGCATCCCGCCCATGTTGGGTGGACCTCCCATGTTAGGTTGCTGCGTCGTCCCGCCCATGTTGGGTGGACCTCCCATGTTAGGTTGCTGCATCCCGCCCATGTTGGGAGGCGGTGGATTCCTCATGTTGGGAGGCCCCCCTGGTGGCATGTTGGATCCAGGGTTCTGACTGTTTTGGTAAGTCTGCATGTCTCTTCTTCTCTCAAAGTTTCTGGATCTATCAAAATTACGAGGTCGGTCATTTCGCCTGTTTCTCTCATTAGCACGAGCATTGTTTCTCACCCACTCCTCATGGTACTTAGGGTCATAAGGTACAGCCTGCCCATTGATAAAAGGTTCCCCTGCAACACATTACAGTGGTCTAATATTAGCAAAAAGCACTGAAGTGGAATAGCTGGTACACATGACCTAAGCAAGAAGATAGACATGTAAAACAACTCTAGTTGAAGTTGCAAACATCTGCAGCCACATGCCATAGTAATGCCTGTCGTTGGAGAAAAAGGGGGCGATTCATTAAATTTATAGCAGATGATCTCCAGCTTTTCTCCAGCTTTTCTGTAAGCTGTGAGAAAACATATACCAAGAAACATAACCTAGGTTTTTTTTTGTTTGCTTTTCATTTTGAAACAAATACTGCAAAACTTATCCAAGTTTAATGGCCTGAATGTTATACGCCCATGTGTCGATCACATCACAAACGAAATTAGTGAGTTGAATCAAACATCCAATCCTAACTTTTTAAATACATGATGTTTTTATCTCTTTTCTAAATGAAGCTAATTGGCAGAAGAATGAAATGAAAAAAGAAGCTCTCTAAAGCCTAGAAGCAACAGACTATTACTATTCATCCACATAACAGATACTACAAGTAAAAAATTGAAAACCTATCCTAATATCATACCAAGTGTGACAATCAAAGATAACATTCATGTAGCCTGAAAAAGCTACGCTAGCGGTGACACAGAAAGATGATAGCATTGAAAAACATGGAACTGCCTACCTCCGTAATCTTTATTTCTAACATCCAGATAGGAATCAGGAAGCACCCAACGAACCCTGGGCAGCTCTGCACATGAATGGAAGGAATAAGTGATTAGAACTTCCACATCTTTACCTTTCATACACCATCACAAAATACCAAAAAATGTGTGTGTTTGTGTGAGAGTGTATGTGTGTGTGTGTGTGTGTGAGAGAGAGAGAGAGAGAGAGAGAGAGAGAGAGAGAGAGAGAGAGAGAGAGACCACATCAACAACTGCATTACCTTTTAGTTTGTACGAAAGTTCTTCCGATACAAGGGCACCAAAAGCATAGTAATGCCTGGTTGAGACAGAATATATCTTCATCCTTGCTTCTTCCTCGCTGCAATTAATACAAAACCATCCATAGAAATAAACTAATCATTCTTTCCAGCTACTTAACATGCCAAACACTTCTCTAGTACTATTAGAGCAAGACAACACCGGTTCACACTTCACACGCAAGGCACACATTTCCAAATAGAAGTATAACCGCAAGGAAGTTCCCTTTTCCTCCTCCTATTCTATTTCTCATCAAGCTATTTATCACAATTGAGTTCAACTAAACTAGGTTGTTTTGGTGTATTAGGTATGGAGGAAAATATTCACATGGAATAACCTTGTTGGATATAAGATTAGGTAACATGGATAGTCCCCGAAGGAGTAATATTTAGTACAAGGATAAAGTTGTGGTGTTCACTTTCGAGTATTAATAGTTAACAATGATGTCCAAGTGTTGATTGAAACAAAGAGATATGGCATAGAATTTGGGATATCCTGAAAGGAAAATGACTATCACGGAAGTTATTTCCCTCGTTTGTTAGAAAATGTCATATTTTATAAAGCATTATCCACCAAGCATATGACATGGAGTAAAATTTGTGACACGAAGATACATTCTGTAAGTTATCCTTGTTTTGGTAGAAATGCTTTATTTCGAAAAAACTATTAGGATGAGGGCATGTCTGCTTGGGAGTCGCACATTCATTTTATATATTAATGATATCTGGTTCTTCTACTTCATAAGTATTAATTTAATAAGACTGTCCTCTCTTTTTAATATTATTCCTTAAGCCCATAGGTTTGATTCTATAGAATCTGACCCATTTTATCATTGAACTAAAGGTAGCACATAAACGAAACTGGGCTGGTTTAGCAACTACACTAACAAGTAAGCGTAACAGCACATAATATAACAAGTAAAAAATTGACAGAAGCTAAAATAATAGAATTATTTTAGAGCTGACTTAGTTCTTTTTGCTGTATTATCTTTTGTACTACTGCATCTTCTTGATGCCATCAATAAACAAATTACTTCATCAAAAAAAATAAAAAATAGAATAGTACTCCTAACAATTATAAATTGTTGGCTCATAAAAAAAGGAGAAGAAACTAAAAGCAGAGGACTGAGTCAAACCTTCCAACAATAGTAGCAAGAGTTTTGATGTAACTATCAATAATCTCATCCCTAGTGGGATCACCTTCGGGCTTCTCCATCACAACAAGCCAGTGTTCAAAGTCACAACCGTCAAGCAAAATCGTCTCCTTCGGGGGTCGATTCGACCAGTTAGGGTTCGGGTCATTGAGAGACGATGACGTCTGTCGAGTGGCAAACCCTCGAACAGCAAAAGGCGTCGGCGGCGGAGAGGCGTTTTTTAGATTGGCGGCGACGGCGATAAGAGGTCGCAGGCGGAGGAGAGAGAAAGCAGATAATGAGCTCGGCGGTGCAATAGAAGTGTATGAGCGAGTGAAGGCAGTGAGTAGAGAACGAGTCAGATAGCGAGTCGCCATTTTGATACAAAACCCTAGCTCTGTCAAGAGGAAGAAAAACTGATGAGTTGGGAGGGTTTATCGGGTTTTAATAGAAAGTGCGAACGAAAATGACGTGAAAATTACGCCTCTCAAGTTGTTCCCTATAGTTTGGTTTGGTCCCTAATGTTTCAAAATGTGTGAAGTACATCCTCGAACTTTTGATAAGTAACTCTTTTCTTTTGGAAATAGTACCTATATTCCAGTCTCACAACTTTGGTAGAAATGACACCAAGTAGCCACTTTAAAGGTCTGCTATTTAGGAATTAGTCAATATTTAATAAATTTTATTTTTTAATTCAATTTTTCAGGATAAAAGTGTCCTAAATTTGCCTGAAATTAAGATTTTTACTTTAAATTTTCAGGACAAAATAAATATTGGCTAATTACTAAATAGCAGCTCTAAGAATGATTGCTTGTGCACTTCTCTTACAACTTTTTACTTTTGTTCCTTCTTCTTTTTTGTTTGATAATTTGTATTTCTCTTCGTTTAATTCATTGAAAATTAACACTGTCGAAGGGTACATTAGATATTGTCCCAAAATAATCACAGCAAGTAGTAAAATCCAGAATCAGCTTAACTATAAAATGGCATAGCCTTCATAAAATCATCAATATCCTAATTCAATGTATGTCTGCTAAAGGCCTGGATAGTGATTCAAACATGCTCAGGACACAGTAAAAAAAATGTACATGCTAGTCACTTTTCGGGTAAATTTTGAAAAATAATTAGTGTTTTCAGCGTTCGTAGAAAAATATCACTTTTATTACGAAACACCATGACAACTTCATACAATGTCGAACTTAAACAAACAAAAAAATCCATTATATTGTCATCACTTTTGAAATTCATATAGTGTCATGAATTCAAACAGTGAAATTACATAGCATAGTATTGGATTTCGTCCAGGATACTTTTGAACTTCTTAATGACTTTTGGATTTGTGGTTATTTTTCAATTATAAGTTCAGAAAATGGTTATTTTTGAACTTTTACCTCATGACACATTGAGTTGAGAATTGAGAACGTACATGGGTTCCGAGTGGGCTTAGAGAGCTAAATGATTCCCTGTATAGGCCTAAAATTTCTATTTCTATTATATAGAAAAGGAGAGGTGGTCGACCACGGGGCAAAATTGTCATTTTCCTCAAAGGAAAAAGTTCTTGTATCTAACTCCATCTCTTTCGACCTTTTTTTTATTCCTCATCCTCCATAGAAACATCTTCCGACTTCCATCTCTTCTGTTCCAACACATCGGAGGAGTACTTCAGTTCTCTTTTTTCAAACTTTCAACAATAATTCTTTTCATCTTCTTATTTATCTATTAAATTTCAGGTATCATTCTCTCAATCTTTGCTCTCATCTCTTTCTTTCTTTGTTTCTTTTTGATCTGTTTAACTATTTCCAATTTCATGGATGAATTTCCTTGAATTGCGTATTTTCCAACCAGATGATGAGGAATCACTATTTTAAGGGTTATTCTCCGTCCAATTTCATTGTTGTTGCCTTCTTCTCGCTGATTCGCCTCTATCTCTTCTTCTTACGGTATTGACATTTATTATTCTGCTAACTTAAAAACAAAAGAAATATTTAGTTTTACTCCTAATGCATGTTGTTCTTCCGTTTCTTTGCCCTTTTTTCTTTCTTTTTGTATATTTTATATTTTCATGAATTGTGAATCGCGATTATGTTTCCAGGTTCTTCATAACTGCCTCTTTGCACACCCATCACTCTCCATAGCCGAGGGAAAGAAAAATTGGAACTCATGATAACCCAATTTTATTAAAGCACTAAAATTGGTGTATGGGTTTAGATTGACATAAATTGGATAAATTAAGTCGAATAACTATAGAAAAAAATTTGTGCATGTGAATTTTTATTGACAGATGTTATTCATCATTTCATGTCTTATGAAGGGTTAATAAGGCTTAAGATCATTTGGGAACTCTTCTTAGAAGTTGTGTTCGAGCAACATCTGTTTGTTTGAATTTAAATTCGTTTATCTGGCTAAGAATTTAAGGAATAAGGAAGGTATTTTAAAGGGCATGTAATGGGATTGCTTTATATGATGACTCATTATTGTTAGTGGGATTTTAAAGGAAGTTACAATACTGTACGATACAGTCAAATCAACAACAAAAATATTAAATAACAACAACAAACGATATAATCTATTCAAACGTTATATCCATAAAACGATACAATACAATACAGTACAGTACAATACAATACATTATAAGACGATGGGTAACAATGATCCAAACATAGTGTAAGTAGTAGAGTACTGAGGATTGATAGAGATTGTATGAACTTGCAACATTATGCAACAACTTTGAGAAACAGACCGGGGGAAGAGGGGTAGAGATGTAAGGGCATGTATGAGAGGAGATCTGAGCCAAGGATATAGCTTAATTTATTTATTTTACTTTTTATTCTCGGTTTGTTGGCATTTGCTAATATAATGTGTATTCAACAATAAATTATAGTTGTTTGTCTTAAGCTTAAATGGTCTTATTATCAGTTGATGTGTTCATGTAGTTAGGTACTAAATCAGCATATGCTATCTTCACCCATTCTTTTTTTTTTGTTTTCCACT
Organism: Nicotiana tomentosiformis; assembly: GCF_000390325.3. NCBI lineage: Eukaryota > Viridiplantae > Streptophyta > Magnoliopsida > Solanales > Solanaceae > Nicotiana > Nicotiana tomentosiformis. The sequence continues at coordinate 26,979,203 of NC_090817.1, forward strand.
TTTATGCAATTTCATTGGAATATTATTTAAGTCTATATTTTGTTTAGATATTTTGACCGAAAGTACAAGTGACAGATTGATCTTGCCATCTTGGATACTTGGCTGACTGATTCACTTGGTTACTTTTTGATAGTTGGTTTGTTCTCTTGTTAGTTCAGCACACGAATGCACATGGGTTATCAGGTTTGTGTATTTATCAATGGAAAATATTATTGCGTTCCTACATGCACTATGCTTTTACATACATATAGTATGTATAAAAAAACATTCTTCCATGATGATTACTTTAACTTTTGTAAATTAAAACTATTATAGAAAACCCCAAAAAGGATTATTTTCAAGGTCATGAAAGCGTACTCAAAGGTCCTCCTCCATCACTTCAAGTGGCAAAGGTTGTGAACTATGTATCTTGGTACACTTCTTTCTATCCCTCAAGGCCTCAACATGTTGTTCTCCACTTCTTTTTTGGGTATAAGTTATTTTCTCCATGTTTATGATTATCATTATGATTATTGATGGTAAGGCCTAGCTCTCTCCGCATTCAGTTACTTGAATCAACTGGTGTGCTTACTTTTGTGTTTTTAATATATTTTATCGCTTTCATATTGTACTTACAAGTTTAATGATCAGCTATATTCTTTTAATATTATGGAACGTATGGTGACTAAATCTAGCATGCAAAAACTTTTCTCCTTTTTAGAAAAGATAGTATTCTAATGCATGAAATAACTAGTGATCGAGGAGGTTTTATATTTATATCTGAAAGTTCTAGCTTTGATGTTGCTTATTATTTGTGACTACAAGAGTTTTTTTAATTTTCATTTGGCTAGATAGGTAGGGTGATTTTTGATACAATAGCATGTAGTAGTATTATCTTTCGGAATTAAATACTTCATAAAATTATACTATTGTTAGATATTGAGTTTTATTTGTGAGTTGAATTACAATAACTCTTTAGCACACTGTATTATTACCATGAGATATTTTCTGTTCTATGAATTCATCTACTAAGATTAAGGACAAATAAAATAAGGAATCAAGGATAGTTTTGCATAAGTATTGTAGAGTATATTTGGTAACTGTGACATGGTATAACTTTGTTTGTTTCCTTGATTTATAAGTCTTTGCAAATTACATATACAAATACACTTATAAAAAAGTACAGTTTATGCAAAAGCGGTGACAGTAACAAACCAAAAATTTGAGAAAGAAAAATATATATATTACCTAGGCTGAGTGTCATTTCAAATATAAGGTGCTCTTCCAGACAGAGTAACATAAAATCGTTAATGGTACTTGGCTGATCAAGCATTAGAAGTTCGTTGATTAACTTTTGATTGGGAAGTTATAGAGTTAGTACCATCTTGAGCTAACTATATCTTGAATAAAATTTTATGTTTGTTTATATCTTCTCCAATATTTCGTGAACTCTAAATTATTTTCGTTTGTTGACTCTGGTAGAAGCTGATCATTCATCAAAGGGAGATTCAAAAGAACCCCATGACCGAGGTATGTATTGGTTCTTGAACACTACCAGCTCACTGAATATATTTAGATATAAAAAATGTGCTATATTGCAATTGTCCTGAAGAGTTTGTACTTGAATTAAACCATATACTCAGTTTTCTTTGGATATTTGACTTATGGAACTTCAGTTTGATACTTTATGTGATAAATACAATAAATAAATCATTTTATCAATGTCGTGAAGCAAAGAAGAAACTTTCGAATTAAAGTCTGAAAAAATTGAGAAAAGCAAAGTGGATCACTTTTTTATATTTCCCTTTTCTTGATGAGCAATCAAAATTTTTTATATTGACAAAGCTCCCACTAATATAATGTTGGAATAACATAAGAGAAATATTAATATCAGTCCATATTTATTTATGCAGTAATGACAAAAAATGTATCGATATATTCACTTCATATCCTTATATGTTCTTTATAACGAATGGACTTTTTGTGTTATTTGGTAGTCATATGATTTTAATGTATTTTTTTCTTTAATTGAGGGTAAGTAAATGTATTGACCAACTTTTCTGGACATTATTTGCATTTCATATAGTTGTCGGCATTAGCTTATCAAAGAAAACATAAGGCTTCACATTTATTTTTCGTTAATTCTTAAGTGGTTTAATCTCAAGGATGGGAAGATCCTATACTGTTTTAATAAAAGATTAGATTTCCGATGCATCTTTAGATTGTAGTAACAGTGTCTTGGCAACTTACTTTGTGCCCTCCACTCTAAAGGGCCATAACTCAATTCTTACTCCGAGTAGTTTGTTTACAGATTGGTTTGTGTATATGCTCTCTCTCTCTCTCTCTCACACACACACACACACAAACACACGCGCATGCATATGCATACACACGTCTTTATGTCATGATATTTTTCAATTCTTGCTATGGGACGTTTATCAGTTAATGTTTTCTATCTCAAAAATGTCTGACTTCTTATTTCTCTTTTCGGAACATGACAAGAAGTTATGTGAAGAGTACCTAATAGTAGATGTTTCCAGTAAACTATGTTATCTCTTTTGTTCATAGTGCAAATACATTTGGTTGATTATGTAGCATATGATGGTGGGTAGGAAATGGAGAGCAAATACATTTGGTTGATTACGTAGCTTGAGTTTGATTTTGTATATAAAGGGAGTAGAAGAAAAGGAAATATTTGCTCGGTTTCAATAAGTCTAGGGAGACAATATATAGTGTTCTATGTTTATCACTATTTTCCAAGGTTAGAATTGTGCTTCCGTCTTTGTGAACTTATATCTATTCTAAATCATTTATAGTTTTTTAGGATCACTATGTGGATGCAAGATTATACACTAACAAAACGACATCAAAATTCAAAATATTGGGCCCGTGCTATGCACGTACCGAGCCTTATAGGGCCAGACATTTATTTTACTTTCTATATTGAAGGAGTTAAGTCAGTATCGGCAGGTAAGTATATCTCCATATCATCTTTGACTCCCAGTTACTTTCAGTTATTATATTATCAGTTCAGTTTCAGCTTTCAATTATGTTATTGCCTTATATACTCGGTACATTATTTTGTACTGACGTCCCTTTTCTTGCGACGCAGTATTTCATGCGTGCAAGCTCAGATAGATAGACATGTAGACATCCTCAGTAGGTGTTTCAAGAGTTTAGCCTGATCGGTAAGCTCCACGTCCTTCAGAGTTATCGGGTCTAGGTTTTCGTGTACATCTTCCGTATGTATGTATATATGTTATGGGTAAGTCGGAGGTCCTGTTCCGATCACAATACATCCATTAGTAGAGGCTTGTAGATATATCCTGTCAGTTAGTGTAGTATGTTTGGCTTGTAGGCCTAGTATATATATTTTGATGGTTTGTCAGTTGTAGTAGTTATGATGGCCTTGTCGGCCCAGCTTTATATTGATGTTTAGTCAGCGCTAGTTTCCATTCAGTTTTATATTTTACTTCGCAAATTGACTTGCAATGTGGCCCCATGGCCAAATTATGACATTATATGTTCAGATTCCCTTAGTCACAATTTGGTACGCTAGGTTGGGTGAGGCCCCGGGTGCCGGTCTCGCCCCCAGGTTCGGGGCGTGACAAACTTGGACTTTTTCACGGGTTTACCTCGTTCTCATCGTAAGTTCGATTCTATATGGGTGATAGTCGATAGGCTTACAAAATTAGCTCATTTCCTACCGGTCATATCTACATATACAACAGAAGATTATGCAAAGTTATATATTAAGGAGATAGTGCGGCTACACGGAGTACCAGTATCTATTATATCTTACCGTGGGGCCCAGTTTATAGAACATTTTTGGAGGTTATTTCAGAGAGGTCTAGGAACTCAGGTGAATCTCAGCACAACTTTTCATTCACAGACTGATGGACAAGCCGAGCGCACAATTCAGACGCTCGAGGATATGTTACGAGCATGTGTGTTGGATTTTAAAAGAAGTTGGGATGAACATCTACCTCTTGTCGAGTTTGCATATAATAACAGTTACCACTCCAGTATCCAGATGGCTCCGTACGAGGCTTTGCATGGGTGTAAGTGTAGATCTCCTATAGGGTGGTTTGATGTTGGAGAATCTGGGTTACATGGGCCATACCTAGTTCAGCAGGCCGTAGAGAAAGTAAAGCTTATCCGGGAGCGACTGTTGACAGCTCAGAGTCGTCAAAAGTCATATTCTGACGTGCAACGACGAGACTTAGAGTTCGGGGTTAATGACTGGGTATTCTTAAAGGTATTACCTATGAAAGGCGTAATGAGGTTTGGCAAGAAAGGCAAGCTTAGCCCACGATATATTGGGCCTTATAGGATCATTCAGAGAGTAGGCCAAGTAGCTTATGAGTTAGAATTGCCCTCAGAATTGGAGTCAATCCATCCGGTTTTTCACGTATCTATGCTACGGAAGTGCATTCGCGATCCTACTAGAGTGGTGCCCACAGATGATGTACAGATTACGAAGGACTTGTCATACGAGGAAATTCCAGTTGTCATCCTAGACCGACAAATCCGCAAGTTACGAAATAAGGAGGTAGCCTCCGTGAAGGTTTTATGGAGAAGCAAGAATGTGGAAGAGATGATGTGGGAAACGGAGGAAGAAATGAAGTCTAAATACCCCCACCTATTTCAAACTGAAGATATGGCTCGAGATGGGATGCTACAACATAACTCTATTCAGGCTAGTAGGTCATCAGGTAAGCTCTAATTTCTTGACTTTCAGTATTTATAATTTACGACTGTGTGAGGCAAAGTGTTGCTATTTATAGACATTGGCCATGTGTGGCATACGTAGTATATTTTCTGGCTACATGTAGGTTAATTTTAGTCTAGTGTACGGAGGAGACTCTGGAAAAAACAAATTTTCAAAGTCTCTAAGAGTAAAAATTCGAGGACGAATGTTCCCAAGGGGGAAATAATGTTACACCCTATATTTTCGTATGTAAAAGTGCGCCGTGAGCAAACTAATGTATGACCAAAAATGAGATCATCTTTGAAAATATATAAAGTAAGTTAATCATGTTACCTCAGAAGTTACAAATATTGAAGATCGTGAACAACAAGTACAAAGAGGGTTGGAAGGTTCAGAAGCTAAAGGAATTGAAGAAAATAATGTTTCGTCAAAAGTCGACAAGTTGAGAATATTATAACATGTACTTGTGGGGTGAGACCAGGATATTTAACATGATAAGGAGGTTATGTTATGAGTTATTTTAGTCGTATAATAGTTGTGTGTTATGTTTTGAAGTCAAGCGAGCGGTGGAACAAAAGTCGATGAAAGTCATCACAAGTTACGTTCATAGGTTTTACTGAAACTTTGGGTCAAATGTAACTGCGATTTTCGCATAATATACTTAGATTTATGGGGTGTTCCACCCATAAAATTAAATATCTATGAGTCTATTTTCTAACGCATTATACCGTTTGTCAATACGATATCGGAGTAGAGAGATATGAGCATTTTTACGAGACTGCGCATACTGTCACCTACTTGCTTAAACGAGAATCCAAAAATGGGTCAATTCGGATCGTCCAAATATGGGCCACTTCGGGTCGTCCAAAGATGCATTTTTAAAGGCCTATCTCCTTCATATATTAGACTGATAATAGGGTATAATAACCAGACATAAGCTCTGCAAAAATCCTCCCAAAATTTCCCACAAACCCCAATTGATTTTCACTCCCTTTCAAGTTCTAATTGGAGGTAAAAACTTAGAGTTTGAAGAACCAAGATAGGAGCTGAGTTATTCAACAAATAAAGTAAGTTTACTGCTCTATTTCATCCATTTTTTCTGATTTAAATGCGTAGTAAGTCGTTCTATATTTGTAAGAACTCACAGGATGGTGATCGAAGCCGTGAGTTCGAGTTATTCACTTGTAGCGAACTTTTTTGTGTGCTGTTGAGCTGCGTGTTTTACTACTATTTTGTGGAGTTTTGGAGAAGTAAGGGTGTGGAGAAACACCACATAAATGTAGGGTTTTGGGCTGGTTGTTCGTCGTAACATTTTCGGGTTGTTTGACACTACTCCGGTGGTCGTTTTGATGTATGAAGAGATTGGGGTGTGTTGGGCTGTTTTGTAGTATTTTGTGGTATACATAAGGTTGGAAGATAATGTATATATGTTGTTATTGTTGTTTTGGTGGTGTTGGTGTTATCTTGAATTTGGAGGAAGTAAGGATTATAGGGGAGATGATGTCCGTTTTAATACAAAATAAGCTTGTCGTTCATTGTGCTATAGTTGTACCCTTCGTAACTTAATGATAGTATTATTATCGTTGTTGTAGATTAAGGTGAGAAGAGGCGAGTTCAACTTGGTAATTGGAAATATTGTGATAAGGTATGTTAATGCTAAACATTTCCTTCATTTTGGCATGATCCCGTAACTACATATATTTGATAACGCAACATAAAGAGAAATTCGTATTCTTGAATTTATTCACATTATCCTAGTCTCAGAAGTTACAGTATTTTCCCTTATCGGGACTTTATATTCAATTGAGTATTGTTTTCTTCAAGTCAAGAGAGCAGAGTGTGTGTGCGTGTGTGTGTGTGTGTATATATATAGTATTACAGTATTTTCACCACCATCGAGCTATAATCGGTAGGCAGGCCCCTATTGGGCAACCTCTGATCATATGGTAAGTTATATATACCGAGCCTACTGTGACCGAGCGCCTATGAGCGAGCCCAGGATGGCCGAGATACAGAGCCTAGTATGGCCGAGCGCCTATGAGCGAGCCTACTATGGCCGAGCAGTTACACGTACCGAGCCTTATAGGGCCAGACATTTATTTTACTTACTATATTGAAGGAGTTGAGTCAATATCGGCATGTAAGTATATCTCCATATTATCTTTGACTCCTAGTTACTTTCAGTTATTATATTATCAGTATAGTTTCAGCTTTCAATTATGTTATTGCCTTATATACTCGGTATATTATTTTGTACTGACGTCCCTTTTCTGGGGACGCTGCATTTCATGTGTGCAGGTTCAGATAGACAGACGGGTAGACATCCTTAGTAGGTGTTTCCAGAGTTTAGCCTGATCGGTAAGCTCCACATCCTTCAGAGTTATCGGGTCTAGGTTTTCATGTACATCTTCTGTATGTATGTATATATATATTGTGGGTAGGTCGGGGCCCTGTTCCGATTACAATGCATCCATTAGTAGAGGCTTGTAGACATATCTTGTCAGTTAGTGTAGTATGTTTGGCTTGTAAGCCTAGTATGTATATTTTGGTGGTTTATCAGTTGTAGTAGTTATGATGGCCTTGTCGGCCCAGCTTTATATTAATGTTTAGTCAGCGCTAGTTTCCGTTCAGTTTTATATTTTACTTCGCAAATTGGCTTACAATGTGGCCCCATGGCCAAATTATGACATTATATATTCAGATTCCCTTAGTCACAATTTGGTACGCTAGGTTAGGTGAGGTACCGGGTGCCGGTCTCGCCCCCAGGTTCGAGGCGTGATATAGTCCATCTGTGTAGCCGCTTCTGCTACTCAATGGTCGCGACTGGTACGAGCTTTGGCACAGCCGCTGCAACTGGCTGGACCTCGCCCGCAGGTAGTGCACTTGGGGTCAAATAAATGGCAGCAGCGTGCCCTGGATCCTGAGCGGTAGAGGTCTGTGCTCCCACTCCTGCCTGAGATGTGCCTAGGTCTGTTGGAAATAAACTAGCCTGTGTCATAAAGTCCATGAATCGCAACATATGGCATGTGACCTCCTAAAATCTTGGTGCACTCATGATATTTGTCGTGGTCGGCTCAATTGTAGGCTCCTCATCTCGCTCCTCAAACGGTATCCTCCGCTGGATCCACTAGTAGTACAACGGGAGCAACTCTAGGACAACCTCATCCTCTAATAGGAGCTGGAGTCCTCCCCCGGCCTCTGCCTCGGCCTCTAGCAATGAGGGAGCAACTCCTCTCCACCCCTTGGTACATCTGCCGTGTACGTTCTCACCATATGTGAGAGAGAAATAGAAACATACTTTGTACAATATCAGTTGCACGATAGGAGATAAAGAAAGAGGTTTCCAAACACCTTGTAGGCTCTCGAAGATAAGTACGAACATCTCTGCACCGATCCGCAAGACTATACTAGGACTGCTCATGACTCGTGAGACCTGTGTGAATCTAAAGCTCTGATATCAAACAATTACGACCCAAAACCCATAATAGATCAAGATGGTGCCTAACGCTGCCGTTAGGCAAGTCCACACGAGAACCTCCTATTTAATTGTTCCTTTTTAACTTTTAAAAACAGAAGTTTCCATAAATACACTGAATAAAAGTAAAATCTCATGCAACAGTACACGCTTCTTTCTCAAAGATATCAAGTGTGAATAGTACATAAACCACAGTGATAGTAATAATAAGCACAACAGTGCATAAGCGCTAGAAGCCCCCAAAACCCGGAGCCATAAGTACATGAGGAATCTAGAGAATATACAAAACTAATACCACTATTGTCTGAACTAATGCCAAGTTCAAACATGCTCCGGGTGGTCCGAAACACACCCGAGCCACCCGGGACCCCAAATGCACCAATAAGTCCATAAACATATTAAGGACTTATTTGAAGCTTCGGAACACATAAAACAACACCGGAATCAAAAATCACACCTACAAACCTCATTAATCAATTTCTAAGATTCAAACTCATTTCAACCAACTCTGAACGCATCGAAACATACTTAGACAACTCGTAATGACGCCAAATTTTACGCATAAGTCATAAATCACCATAAGGACCTATTCCAAGACTCGGAATCCCAAACGAACCTTGATTACCCCAAAGTCTACTTCAAACCAAATTTAAAAAACTTGAAAACCTTTAATGCGCTAACTTTCAACATTAAATGTTGAAATGCTTGCGGATCACCCGAAACTCGATCAGAAGACATGCCCAAGTCCAAAATCATCATACGAACCTATTAGAACCATAAAATCCCAGTTCTGAGGTTATTTACTCAAAATGTTGACTCAAGTCAAACTTGACCATCTTAGGCCACTATTAAGGAACTAAGTGTTATGATTTCAACCTGAACCCTTCCAAACCTGAACTAACCATCCCCGCAAGTCATAAAATAGTAAAACTACATACGAGAAGTTTTAATTAGAGGAACAGGGATCTAGAAAGCAAAACGACCGGATGGGTCGTTACACTTTCTTTCTTCTCTTTCGTTCTATTTTCTTTTTCTTTATATATTCGCTTTCCACAACTCTTAGCCACTGTTGTCCCCATCCTACCCCACGTTCTCTGGTTTTTTATCGTTAGCTTTGTCGAAAATTTACTGTTGTTCTGTTCATTGCTAGTGCTTATTTACTGAAGTTTTCCCAGTGCTCGTTGTTGTTGCTTCTTCATTGGAATTCTTCCGCATGGCTTCCTTAATTTTTTCTCTTTATATACACTTGTATGTCACTATATTTCACTGTATATTATATGGTGATGATACTGTATATATGGGAATACACCTGACTACAATGATATGCATATGGCATACACATGATATGTCAACTTGTATGTCACTTATATATTGTATCTATGTATGTGATATATGATATACATAGAATATACATGTGACATACATAAAAATATACTAACTTGTACGTCATTGTTCGTCACCTACATGGTGTATGTATGTCACGTGACATACATGTGATATCCATATGACATAAATCAATTCACCACCAGACCACTATCATTAACCACCATAACCATCGATGAAGAAAACAATAATTTCCAAATTTTTTGGCTTAGTTTTGGGAAAGAAAGGCCATGTAGATACCTCGAAATGAGAATGTTAAAGCAGATACGCTGAAAAATCTCGGATCAACGGGGGATATTACTAAATCTAATAAATCAGTTGTTCACTTGTTTCACTCCACTTTCGACAAAAAGGAACAACGAGGTAAATTCAGCCAATTTAACCTGGGATTTGCATAATACTTTTGTAAATTACTTGCAGAATGGTATGTTGCCCAAAGATAAAAAAAAATATTTCATCAACTTAAAGTTCGAGCAGCCTAGTACTGCTTTATCGAAGGAGAACTTTATCATAGGATATTCAATGGTCCTTTAGCTAAGTGTCTCGGACCCGGACAAATAGAATATATGATGAGAAAAGTTCACGAAGAAAATTATAGTAATCATTTCAGATATAATCTTTAGCCCGGAAGCTCATCAGAGCCGGATAGTACTAGTCCTCGATGAAAAAAGATACAAAGGCCTTCATAAAAAAAGTGTGGTAAGTGCCAACGTTTTGCACATCAACTACACCAATTGACATAACCAATACATTTTATTCTTTCCCCATGGAATTTTCAATAAATGGGAGATGGATATAGTTGTACTACTACCTCAAGCCCCGGATCAAGTAAAGTTCTTGTTAGTTTTGACTAATTACTTCTCTAAGTAGGTTGAAGTAGGTGCATTTACAACAATTCGGGAGAAAGAAGTAATAGAATTCATTTGGAGAGACATAAGATGCCGGTTCAGAGTGTCGAATAACATAGTATGTGATAGCAGACCATAATTCATCGGAGCTAAAGTTATCGAGTTCTTTGATGGTTGGAAAATCAAAAGGATCACTTCATCACCCTACCACAGTTGGGAAGACCCATATCGAGTTCGCGGAATTGTCCGTAAAGATGCTTATGATCTCGAGACCATGGATAGAAAGCAGCTTCAGGCTAATTGGAACGTCACACACTTCAAGCATTATTACTTTTAGAGGATCCAAAATGGCTTTGTCCTGTAATTACATATTTTAAGTTGTTTATTTATTTATAATAACCTTTTTAGATGATATGTATAGCTAGCCCGACTAGATAATGATTATACTAACCCTCGACAACCTCTCGAAACTATAATCATTTCTCGCTAGGATAAAAAATATCTGACCAAAAAGGCTAAAGCATCATCTTCATCTAAAACACTTCTCGTCACCCTTACTTTCTTTTCAGGAATCGGGCCGATGGAAGATCAAATCATCAGGATACGGAGTCTAGCAGCCAAAATGAAACGGTTGAATGATAAGATCAGTGCCCGAGTTTTCATATTTCTAACTCGATCAACAAGGGACTATACTATCCGGAGACATGGAGATCAATTATAAAGCAGAAGATGAGTTTTAAACTTTGGAGAAATTTTGCACAAGATTTACTCTTAGGATGAGTATAACAGTCGAAATTAGATAATTGGTAATGAGCAATAGTATCTTGTATTGGGTCCGGCAATGACTATTTTAGTCCTTCTAAATGGCCAGAGTTATTTTTTCGGATATGTTATTCCTTTATTTAATAAAGTCTACTAAAACGACTTATTACTTGGGAGTGTATAAAGATCAGCTATCCCATATGAATTAATGAGAAGTTTGAATATTATTTTCATTATATGGACATGTATCTTATTTAGTTAGTATATTTTCATATACTCTGGATCGAATTTGATATCTCTCCGGACAAGATATTCTTCCATATTAATTATCTTACTTTACGGCCTAAATAAAGATGTGACGTCAGAAGAATGATTGGCTAGATTATTTACTTCACTGCGGAAGAACCCCTTTCTATGCTACGTTCCCAATAAAAAGTCGTCATCCTTCTGTCGCCTGTTAGCCACACCAGACCAAGAAAAGTCAAACTAATCAACCAAGACTCAGTCACGACCTTTGTAACCTCACGACCACTTTCTTTCCTAGAGCTTGCAGCCATTATCTTCGCTTTTCAGATATGGTGACATTACTTGTATGGGGGAAAATGCCAGATCTTTACGGATCATAAGAGCTTGAGGTACTTGATGACACAGAAGGAGTTGAACCTTCGCCAGGATGGCATACTTCTATTCCGGGGACGAGTATGTGTTCCTCAGGATAGTGACCTGTGCCATGATATCTTGGAGGAGGCGCATAGCTCACCTTTTTTCCTGCACCCAGGGAGCACGAAGATATACAGGACTATCCACCCATACTATTGGTGGAAAGGTATGAAGAAGGATGTCGCTGAGTATGTGGCTAAATGCTTAGTGTGCCAGCTGGTTAAGGCTGAGCACCAGAGACCAGCAGGACCCTTACAGCCAGTTCAGATACCACAGTGGAAGTGGGATGAGATAGCCATGGACTTTGTCTCCTGGCTGCAAGGAAACTAAAAAAGCTTCTTTATTTTAATATAAAAGAAATATGCTCTCCTCCCCTCTTCTCTGTTGAGTTCATCTCGTAGAGGGGAGCTATAGTTCAATAGTATGGGTATTTATCCTTAGAAGAGGGAGGGCTTAACACGCGGCACACCAACTTGAAGTCTGATTTTAAAATCTCTCTCTACTTTCACAAAACTTCTCGCGCCCTTCTCGTAGTTTTGACTTGCTCTTAGGCTACCGTTGACCGGCTCTGCGAGACCATTTCGGTCTACACACATATGGCTAAGCGCTATTGGGCGGAGCTTTCTCAATCCAAGCTAACTAATAGAAGAAAAGTTACTAATTGGTATCTTTATTTATACATCAATGACGATAGATGCATTCGCCATAGTTTTAGTATTACGGCAAACCCGTGTCAAATATATAGCTGATTTGGGCGCTCTAGCCAAAACGAATCTTATTTTGGCTATTACCTTCTCCATTACTATGTTTTCATACGCAGGAATACCCCCGTTAGCCGGCTTTTGTAGCAAATTCTATTTTTTCTTCGCCGCTTTGGGGTCATCTTCATACGCGTTAAATAACATAAAAGAGCTCTCTCTTTTTCTTATACCGGCTACTCGATATCTCGGCACAAGTTTATCATTCTGGAAACAATGAACAATAAAAAAATCTCAAGTCCATGAGACTAAATGTAAGCGCCCAAGTGAGGCATTAATTTCGAAAGTGTTGAAAACAGAAGTAAAATATTTCTAAGGCATGAAATATTTAAAGTTGCAAGAACGGAGATTGAAAAATAAAGTTCATTAATAGTTTAAGGCATAAAAGCCTGAAAGTAAACTATACGTGATCCAAAAATAAAAAAGAAAAAAAGAAAAAATGAAAAAGAAAAATCATCTTCAAGCATCATTTGATTTTGGAGTCGAGGAATTTGGGTTGGCAGATTTAGAAGTGACAAAATAGCTGGAGCTTGAATAACTTGAGGGACCGTGGGAGAAAGAGGTGACCCAATCTTTTATTTATTGGTATCCTCATTCGGATTGTCTAAGGACTCTTCCTCATCTGCAGATTCATCTTTGGATACTTTTGGGCAAAGATGAGTTCATGGCATGTCGGGAACCTCTATTGCCGTTTCAACCTTCCAAATTTTCGCAGACATGTTAGGAATTCTTGCATGAGTATCTTTCAGTACCTTCAACCAGGACGCAAAGGTAGCAAAGTTCACTTCAAGCTCTGATTGGATATTCAGATCATCAAGTTCAAAAGAAACTTTGTTATGTTCTGAAGTTCTGCCCTATTTGTTTCCGAAGCCTCAAGAGCAACTTCAAGAGTTTTTTCCTTGCTCTCTGATCACTAGAGATCACGAGTAGCTCGAGAATACTCATCCACCAGCTCGTTTGAGTATTTTTCCTTATGAGCAAGTAACACCTTGAGACCCTAAATCTTTTACCCGAAAAATCGGATAGAGTTAAATTTGTGTATGGTTTTAAGGACACGTGATATAACTTGATACAAATTGTAGAGTGAAATGTAAAAATCTCTATATTTGGCAAATGGAATGAAATATAAGGTAGAGAAAAAGGAAATGTTGATGAACAAGGCAACGTAATGCCCCCTAAATGTGTTAACATCCCCCTATTATATTAGAGGGATCCTTCTTTATCTATAATAATAAATATATATAGTAGAGGGCCCACGATGAATTGTCTTTTCCTCGATTTCCGCCAAGATTCTCTCCCATAGTGCGGTTACAACGACTCTTGTCTGCGAGCTCGATACTGGCTCGAGCTCGGTATTGGATCGAGCCCTCGGCCTTGGTTCGATCTCGATTCTGACTTGGGGTCTCGATATTTTGGGTGAGTATTGGTTGGTCTATGCATCTTCGATAATCTCTGCTTTGCCTCATAGTTTGATTTGGATATGAGCTCGATAATGATACCGAGCTTGTTATTGATCGGTCTTAGAGCTAGAAGCTTGATGCCCTTACTTCGGACCTCGACCGAGCTTGTCATGCAGATACCCTTTGATCGAAACATCATCATCTCGACCAGTCCGTACGACTGACTTAATCGGTTTTGACCGTACACATAATCCTTAGATGCTTCCTTGGAGAAAGAATATTCTCGTTCTTCCGTCGCCTTCTTTAGCTGCTCTAACTCTTCAATGGTTGCCTTGGACTGATGACTCGAGGTCTCTTTTTCAGTCTTGAATTACTCAAACTCAGATGCCTGTGACGATTTAGTTTCTCAAATTCCGAGATAGTAGTCTCGTGTTAGAGAACCCTCTACATAACTTCCATGGCAACCGAATTGCACAGCAAAAAAAGCTTGTAATTGATAGTACTCTACGGAAATTGAAGAAGGATAATCCGGGAAGAAAACTCACCATGAGTGATGAAAACATCACATATAGATCAACTCGATAGTAGAAACTTTGTCTATTTTCTCTTCTCTTGTGGAGTGATAAATCCTTTTAGCTATCCAACGATATGTTAAGGTCAAGATATAAGAGCTTGACATTGTTGGGGACCTCGATCGTGATGTTGCGCTTGCCGGTGGATGAAGGACAACGCCTGTCACCGAAATATTAAGAAGTCCGATAGAAATTCTGATCTTGGAGTGGAGATACCATCTATAGAACATTGGCGGCTTCTACTGTTCAAGGTCTATTCCAGTTCTATCGGACCATCAAAACTAGATTTTGCAAACAACTTGCTTAGGTTCTCCGGATTCGAAATGGTGCTTGCACTATTCTTATTTTTCTCCTTAGCCGGGACTTCTTCTTCATTGACAGCCACAATGGTAGGGACAATTTTTTCTGGTTCATCCCGGAGGCGAAATTAAGTAGTTTGGGGATTGACTTGGGAACTGCTCTAACCATCCCCGAATTATTCGTTCTTCTTCTTGCGAGTTCTCTTCTTCTTCTTCTTCTTCTACTACTACTACTACTACTACTACTACTACTTCTTATTCTTCCTCTTCTTCTTCTTCTTCTTTTTTGAAGGGCTAGAATGATTCCCCTCTAGAGCAGTGTTAGACATACTCGTCTTCTTCCGCTTTAAAATGGCTACTTTTTGGATATGATCTTGAGCTTAATCAAGATTGGAAATTTCAGTTGAGACACGAGGATGAGTTTGTACCTTCACCGACCAAAAAAATCAAGCCGACCAAAGACAAGAGAAATTAAAAAGTTGAAAACAAGGAAAGGATTCCATACCATGACTCTTGGTTTTCTAGTGAGCTACATTAGATATGGCTTTCTAAGATCTCGATTTCATTGTGGAATTGGCTAAGATCTTGCCAACCCACTCCCAGTCTCGAGGAATGCCTCTGGAACTAAGTTTCCAAGAAAAAAAATAGAAACGAAGAAAGGAACTTATTGCATAGGGTAAAATATGTTATGTCATGTGGTCGTCCAAAAGAAGGACACGTGGAACCTAAGGAGAGGGATAGCTAAAACCGAAGGCAATTGTCCCGTCTGTCATTTGAAAGAATAATACTCATAAAGACGCAATAAATACCCTCTGCCCGGTAGCATTTAATGGATAATATTCCACAACATTTAGTGCGCTGCCCGTTACAAAGAATTTGTCATTTATGCTCACCGTTACACCTTCTTCAATGGCCCTCATAATTGACATTAAAGAAGGGCATGATCCTAGGACCTTGTTCCCTAGGTACAACTATAAATAGTGAGATCTGTTATCATTGTAAGAGACACGACTTTTCTGGCAAACTTACGCTATAATCGATTAAAAGCTTACAATTTTACTTTCTTGTTCCTTGGTTTCATCACTGTTGTGCCCGGAAACTCTGCCCCCAAATTATTGTTTTTCGTGATTTTATCTTCATTTCAAGGCTAAGTATTGCACATTTCTTTAATTATTTCATTATTTTCGGATCAAATTGATTCACTTGTCTAGAAATCACGTATAAATTAAACTGTACCATTTTAGGGGTAAATAGTTTGGCGCCCACCGTGGGCCTAGATAGCCGTGTAATTAAGTTGATCCTTGCCTTTTTTTACTAACGTGTTTTGATTATTTATCTTAGCAAAAAATCATAAGAAATGACAGATAATGGTGTTAACAACACACACAATCCTGAGGTTCAAGTAGACCAGCCTCATCTCGAGGATTCGATCACTGACACCCACAATGAGGGAAACAATGCCATGCCGGTCCACGACAGGCGGTACCCACAACATGTTCGTGAGGCAACTCCCGATGATGCTGAAGAGGAGCATGTTGTTGACGCGGTAAGGGTCCTGCAAGAACAACACGTGATCATTCTAGGACACCTCACACGGCAGGATAAGGTTATGACAGAGTTGAAGCAGGCGTTCTTGGGGGCTTCAGATTACGCGAATAGACAAGGTCCAGTTCCTCCCGGTGCTCCCGTGAATCAAACAACGCAGAGGGTCGACAACAAAACCCCAAAGGGCAAGGTTGGCTCCAATGGGGCTGGGGAGAGCGGATTCGGCCCCAATAACGAAAATGATCCCTTCAAGAATGAACTCTTACGATTTATAAAGGAAGTGAACGCCCGCATGGACCAAATCCTGTGAGCACCACTGGTGCTGAAAGGTCCGGACTCAAATAAGTATACTCAGTTGCCGTACAAACCAAGTGCGACACCAGAATTAATCCCGAAGCGATTTAAAATGCCCGACGTGCCAAAGTATGATGAAACTTCAGACCCTATGAGCATATTACCACATATACAACGGCAGTGAAGGGGGATGATTTAGCTCCTCACGAGATTGAATCTGTCTTGTTGAAGAAATTTGGAGAGACCCTCACGAGGGGAGCCTTGACGTGGTATTCGTTGTTACCTGAGCATTCCATAGATTCCTTTGAGATGCTCGTGGATTCTTTTATTAAGGCTCATGCCGGGGCCAAAAAGGTGCAGGATCGAAATACCGACATATTTAGAATTGCACAAGGAGAATCTGAGTTGCTGCGAGAGTTTGTTACCCGGTACCAAAATGAGAGAATGTTGCTCCCGATTATTTCAGATTAATGGGCAACTGAAGCATTCACCAAGGGTCTGAATTCGAGAAATTCAGACGCTTCCCGAAAACTGAAGGAAAGATTGCTTGAGTTTCAAGCAACGACTTGGGCAGATGTCCACAACCGGTACAAGTCGAAGATAAGGATCGAAGAAGATCAGGTTGGCTTCTCATCGTCGACAAAAGGACGGAAAAAGAATAGAGAAAAATCAAAAGATGATTTCGACACTGACAGATGGTCTTCAAGGGGCCTATTTTTGCCCTACGAAGACTAAAGGTCGTGACATAGGCTTCCGATCAGCGGACAAGTTCGCCACCGATAGAAGGACTGATCGCGGTCAGAACAATAGATCATTGCAGGACAAAGAAGCGTCAGATACGCGAGATCCTTCCTACCCAGGCTATTAGAATATAATTTCAACGTTAGTGTAGTAGAGTTGGTGTCAGCTATGAGAAACATCAAAGAAGCACGGTTCCCGAAACTGATGAGATCCGATCCGAGCTAGAGGGATCCCAACATGTGGTGTGACTACCACTGGACGAATGGCCACCGTACTATGGACTGTCACATCTTCGGGAAGAAGTGGCGACACTGTTGAAGAATGGGCATCTCAGAGAATTCTTAAGTGACCGGGCCAAGAACAATTACGGTCGCAACCGGGATAATGCGAAACCCTCAAAAGTAGAAGAAGATCCTTCACGCTAGATGATCAACATGATCTTCGGAGGGGGGGGGGAGGGGTAAAATCAATGGGGTCACCTTCTCGATAGCAAAAACACAAAAGTATCAATAACCCATAGCAAGAAACTCCGGGAAGTTGCTGAAGACGACATCACTTTCACAGAGGAAGACGCAGACGGATTGTTGCTACCGTGCAACGATGCATTGGTAATTTCTTTAAATGTGCTAGACTTTAAAATCAAACGTTTTCTAGTGGATCCAGGAAATTTAGCCAATATCAAACAATGGAGAGTATTGGGCAAGCTACACTCACCGGAAGCATCACTCCGGCCACAAAACTCCTCGTCGAATTAAACCTTGCGAGCGTGACAATCCGAGGAGAGATTTTATTGCTCACGAACATTGAAGGGGTGATGAAAACGACTCTTTTTGAAGTGGTGGATGGTGACATGGGATATAATATTATTCTGGAAAGATCATGGTTGCACGAGATGAGAGTTGTATCGTTAAAATATCAGTCGTTGCTGAAATTTCCAACACATGAAGGAATTAAACAGATAAGGGGCGACCAACCGGCGGCAAAGGAGATGAATGCAATTTCAATCTCCAATAGCAAAGGGAAGGAACACGCGGCATAGCAACTATAGGAATCGACGCCGCTCCCGAATAGAATGAAGTTAGCCCGGGGGTAGAAGCATCAGAATCTTATCAGTTGCCAAGGTATTTTTAGGTACCATAAGAGACAGATGCAACAAAATCCACGGCGAAAGAGCTCGGGCAAGTTGCATTGTTTGAAGAGTTCTTAGAAAGGAAATTCCACTTAGGGACTGGACTGTACCCCGAGCTCAAGTCTGGCTTTATTGAATTTCTTAAATTTAGTGCCGATTGTTTTGCTTGGTCGCATGCGGACATGATAGGTATCCCAACGGGGGTGGCCGTACACAAGCTAAGTTTGGATCCCAACATCCCTCCTGTAAGACAAAAGAAATGCCCTATTGCGGAGGCCATGAATAAATTTGTCAAAGAAGCAGTAACTCACTTTCTCGATATCAGTTTGATCCGAGAGGCAAAGTATCCAGATTGTCTAGCATGTGTGTAGATTATAAGGACTTGAATAAGGTGTGCCGAAAGACTCGTTCCCACTGCCAAATATCATTCAAATGATTGATGTGACGGCCGGTCACGAGTTAATGAGTTTCCTCGATGCTTATTCCGGGTACAACCAAATTAAGATGAACCCGGAGGATCAAGAAAAGACTTCGTTTATAACAAATTTCGGCACATATTGCTATAATGTGATGCCTTTCGGTTTGAATAATGTTGGAGCCACTTATCAGAGGCTTGTAAACAAGATGTTTGAAAAACAAATAGGGAAAACTATGGAAGTTTATATAGACAATATGCTCGTTGAGTCTTTGAATGCAGGTGATCACCTTAAATATCTGAAAGAAACTTTGACATCCTAAGGAAGCATAACATGAAGCTTAACCCCGAGAAGTGCGCATTCGGGGTCAGCTCCAGTAAGTTCCTAGGATTTTTGGTATCGCAAAGAGGGATTGAGGTAAACCCTAATAAGATCAAGGCCATCGAAGACATCCCAGACCAGTTGTCAAGCGTGAAAGAAGTCCAAAGGCTCATAGGGAGATTGGCCGCTTTGAGCAGATTCATTTCTCGGTCATCAGAGAAATGCCATTGTTTCTTCGCACTGCTCAAAAAGAAAAACAACTTCAAATGGACTCCGGAATGCCAGCAGTCTTTGAGAGATTTGAAAAGGTACTTGTCAAGCCCTCCATTACTTTTGAAACCAAAGGAAGGTGAGACATTGTTGGTATAGCTCACAGTCTCGGAAGTAGCGGTAAGTGCAGTTTTTGTCCGAGAGGGCAAAGGTACGTAATCTCCCATTTATTACGTTAGTAAAATTTTAACAGGAGTAGAAAATTGCTACCCGCACTTGGATAAGCTGGCCTTAGCTCTCATAGTAGCCGCTCGGAAGCTGTGGTGACCATATTTCCCCTGCGAAATATCCTTCACAAACTCGAACTCTCGGGTAGGCTGGCCAAATGGGCCATCGAAATGAGTGAATTCGACATAGAATATAAATTAAGGACTGCGATTAAGTCACAAGTCTTGGCTGACTTTGTGGCCAATTTCAGTCTAGGATTGCTGCCTCTAGCAATCAAAGAAGCAGTGATGGTGTCAGAATCAACATCGGGACTTTGGACCTTATTTACGGACGGAGCCTCTAACATAAAAGGGTCCGGGCTTGGCATAGTATTAACCACGCCTTCGGGAGAAACCCTAAGGCAAGCCATCAGAATGGTCCCTTTAACTAACAATGAAGCAGAGTATGATGCTTTGATTGCAGGACTCGAACTGGCCCGGGGAATAGATTCGAAGGTCATAGAAACCAAGTGCGATCACAGCTGGTGGTAAATCAAGCCTACGATATCTTCGAAACCAAAAAAGAGCGCATGCAACAATACGTGGTGAAGGTCCAGGCTCTGCTGGCTCGATTTCGGGAGTGGTCGATTACTCACATCCCGAGGGAAGAAAATGCGAAAGCAAATGCACTGGCTAACCTCGGCTCATTGACGAAAATGAAGGGATCAGAGTCCGGGATGGTAGTACAACTGATGCACCCGGTCCTGGATGAAGATACTATTATTAGGTAAATACTACTAATTTGGTCTGGGACTGGAGGAATGAGATCATCGATTGTCTCGAGCATGGCAAATTGCCCGAAGATTCCAAGGCATCTCGGGCGCTGCTTGTCAAAGTAGCACAATATAACTTTAAAGGAGGACAATTGTACAGAAAATCTTTCCAAGGCCTGC
The DNA here is from genome assembly GCF_000390325.3 of Nicotiana tomentosiformis. Taxonomy (NCBI): domain Eukaryota; kingdom Viridiplantae; phylum Streptophyta; class Magnoliopsida; order Solanales; family Solanaceae; genus Nicotiana; species Nicotiana tomentosiformis. The sequence goes on from NC_090817.1 coordinate 26,999,865, forward strand.
TGGCCCGATGTTTGGGAGCATCTGAAGCAAATTACGTTATGCGAGAGGTCCACAAAGGGATATGCGGAAACCATTCGAGCACAGATTCCTTAATGTTAAAACTGGTAAGGATAGGATATTACTGGCCCCGCATGGAACAAGGCGCCAAAGCTTTCGTACAAAAATGCGATAAGTGCCAATGCTACGCATCGCTAGTACATCAGTCGGCGGAACCACTACATTCGGTCCTATCTCAATGTCCATTCATGAAGTGGGGGATGGACATCGTCGGACCGCTGCCGCCGGCTCCCGGTAAGGTAAGATTTCTTTTAATTTTAACTGATTATTTTTCTAAGTGGGTGAAAACACGTCCTTATCAGAAGATCGGTAACATGAAGTGCTGGATTTCTTATGGGAAAATATAATCTGCAGGTTCGGAATACCAAAAGAGATAGCATGCGATAATGGGTCGCAATTTATCGGTGCAAAGATTACAAAGTTCTTTGAAAATTTGAAAATAAAGAGGATCATATCTTCACCCCTATCATCTGAGCACAAATGGTCAAGCAGAGTCAACGAACAAAGTGATTATACAAAACCTCAAGAAAAGGTTGGAAGGAGATAAAGGCAAATGGCTTGAGGAACTACCCGGAGTTTTATGGGCATACCGAACAATGGCCAAATCGAGCACGGGGGAAACTCCCTTTTCCCTTGTGTACGGAGCAGAAGCCTTAATTCTGGTAGAAGTAAGGGAGCCTACCTTAAGATATTTCCAGGCAAGTGAAGAAGCGAACAATGAAGTGATCCTGGTAAACTTGGAGTTACTCGATGAGCGCAGGGACTTGGCATATATAAAGATGGCGACACAAAATCAGATAATGAAAAGATATTACAATCGAAGAGCCAACCTTCATTACTTTAAAGTGGGAGATTTGGTTTTAAGGAAAGTAACTCAAAACACCTGGGAACGCAACACAGAGAAGTTAGGCCCAACTTAGGAAGGACCCTACCGGATTTCAGCTGTCATCGGGAAAGGTTCGTACGAGTTAGAGAATCAGAATGGAGAAAAGTTGCCAAGCAATTGGAATGTGGCACACCTCAAGAGAGATTATTATTGACAAACATCGTTTGTACTGGAAGAATGCGCTGCACTCTTTTTTCATTCGTTCAGTTTTTGTCCCAATTGGGTTTTTTGGGAAGGTATTTAACATGGCAGCAGGAAATCATACTACGAAGAAAGTTTCAACGACAACAATAAGACCTTTAATAGCAAGGCACACAAGTGAAGAACCACTCCGGGGTGGTTAGATAATCTTTGGCTCTATAGCAAAACTCCCACCGGGAAAATAAGTTTGCTATAAAGCAAAGGTTACCCAATCGTTCACAAGTGCAAACCACTAGAGGATTGTTAGATAGTCTTTCGCTTGATAGCATAAATTCCGAAGGGGAAGCAAAGTTTGTTGCCGAGTGGAAGATTCTCTAGCAATTCATTAGTGGGATCCTCGAAGGTGCAAGATTTCCAGTGTTCTAATTCACATTCTTTGAATTTGAACACCGGGGGGGGGGGGGTGATATGAGAGTGCAACAATAATGACTGCCACGTCGACCGGAAGACAAAATTTGGGAACATAATTGTGTCATCGGGATCGAGGACTACGCGACCATCCCCTTAGAAACAAGTTGTACAAATTAGCCACAAGAAATGATAATTTCTCTCTAACATAACGAATGCTTATGTACTTTTTGAAAACAGAAGGAATAAAATAAAGTCTTTTTATTTTTTATCTTGTTTCTTGTCTGATCGATGAGTTGATTTTATCATTTGAAAGTTAAAAAAGTACTTCAAATGCTAGTGTCGTAATGAACAGGAGACGTCCTTTTCAAGAGCACCGTAAACATAAGAGTACCCTCTCTTATGAAAACCCTCATGTTAAAGGGTTGGTTTCAGTTGAACTTATGCCCAGAATCAAAATGCTTGCAGGGAAAAATACACCCAAGGCTTCGCATAATAAGACGCAAATAGTAAAACTTGCGCAAAACTCTTAAGCAAAAAGAAGAGAATGCAAAGGTTAAAACTTGCGTAAATGTTCAAACGAAAGAAAGACTCAAACAATACTTGAGCAAAAGAATATTTTTATTTACAATAACGTGTCAAAATGGCACGGATACAAAAATTGAAAAAAGAAATCAGAAGCTAAATTGTTGCATCTCCGGAACCCGGAGGAAGAGAAGTGTTCGCGCCCCTAGGAGAAGTGGGTAGATCCGCAAATGGCTCAATATTTTGACCCTCGTCAGTTTGGCCTTCATCATCTTCGCCTTCCATTTCTGAAGTTTCAGAACCGGAAGCATCATGCTCTACCGGGAGACCACTTTTAAAAGCTAATTCAAGCTCACGTGCCTTAGCAATTTCGGCATCAAAGTCAGTGATACCAGCTTTGTCCTCTTCTAAGGTTTTTCTCCTCATGCTGTACATAACGTAAGTTTTCTCAACAACAAGGGAACCTGCTCGGCGCTTACGTTCTTCTTTGAGTTGGGTTACCTCGGTAGAAAGGTTTTCCCAGGCGGATCTAATGGATATGAGACTAACATCAAGGTCACAGACAATTGAGCTAAAGATCCTATTATGCTCGATAGTTTTCCTATACTTCAACGACAAATGGGCATTTTTCACTCCCGCAACAACAAGCTCTTTAGTTTTGGAGTTCAAGGCTACCTATAAGTTGGTCAATCTTTCAGCGGAGGCAGCCTCACGGTCGGTTGCAGCAAGAACGACATTATGGACTTCAACCCATTTGGCCCTGGCTTCGTCAGATTTAACCCTCAACAGGCCAATCTCTTGGCTAAGGGTTACCACTTCTTGATCACTTTGCTTCAAACGAGTCTCCAATACAACGGCCTCAACAACTTTGGCTTCCAATTCTGAGACGCGAGCGGCAATTTGCTCCTGCTCGGCCAAAAGTTAATCCCGTGCGGGGGTAAGTTCTTCCTTTTCCTGAATCAACATTTAGAGACCCTCGAAAGCAAGAAAGTTGGCCTACAAAGCAAGAAAGGAAACTTAGGATATTTTCAGGCAAAAGCAAAAGAAAAAACAAAAGAAGTAAAGAATGTACCGTTGCGGCGTTGTGCGTGGCATTGTTCAAAAAGCACTCTCCCGAGAGAGCCCGTATCTTTTCCCATTCTTTTTCTGAAGCCAAAGGATTTAGATAGTTAGCAAGTTCCACTGATCGGGATATCAAATTGCATCCGGTGGAGACCGAGAGAGTAAAGCTCCTCCTCATGTGCGGATCTTCTGAGGGGGGAGCATAATTTTGCCCCAAATTCCCATGAACTGGGGACTGGGGGAGAAGTACACCCTCTTCTCGGGTAGATGCGATTGGTGGAGATGATATAGCAATTGCTGGGGGAAGAGTTGATGAAGGTGAAAATGATGTAGCAATTGCTGGTGTTGGTGAAGATTGAGATGAAGCTGATGGAGTTGAAGGGTGAGAAGCAGCTGCGACAAACGAAGTGCTAGTTGTTGCTTGCTCATCAACCGAGGACGGAAGGGACCGGTACTCAGCCCCAAAGTACCGGGCGAAGCGACTGGGACACGGAAGCGGGAGTTGGCATTTTCCACCATTTCATACTCCCCCCAGAGTGCCGAGACATCATCGTCGGCTAGTGTAACTAACTCAACGGATTGAGCGGTTTGTTGAGTTGAGGAAGGCCGTCATCTTTTATGTAGAGAATCTCCTTCTTTGCTAGCTTCTCCATCATCGTCAATCATCACGGTATCAATGGCCGACTCGGCGGAGGGCTCGTCACCACAACTTTCGGAGATGACTCAGGGCATCATTCTTTGCCCTCTTATTTTTCCCTCCGGCCGCAGAGGAACGTCTTCTTTTTGGTTGCTTGTTCTCTGGCGGGGGACTCCGAGAAGAAGCACCTGCACCAGAGGTAGGCCCGGAGATGCCTGTCTGTGAAAAAGCTTTTTGCAGCAGCCTTGTCGCATCAGCAGGATCAACCAAAATGTCCTCCTCGGGGAGAACAACTGAGCCTTGGGGTAGACCTAAATTCAATAGAAGGAAGGAGTCAGATAATTTTCTCATAAGAAAAGGTAAGGACATAACGAGTTAAACTTACCATAATTTTTGGCCTTCCACCTATATTTTAGGGATAGCTATTTCCACGAGCGGGTTTCGGGCGTGATAACGTCCAAAATCTTCTGAACCCATTGGTTCAGGCCTTGAACCCTAGGGGGAACCCACTGAGCCGTTGAGGCAGGATATAGAAGGAGAGTTAATAATGATGAGGAAAAGATCTTTAACAAGGAAAGAAACAGACTATATACTCACGAGTGCGGTTCTACAATTCTGGGAAGGAAGAAGTCGAAGCCGGAATGATGTCACCAGTGGACTCTAAAACAAACCGTTCCTTCCACCTACGGTCGTTATCATCATCCATACTAGACAGCAGCGCATGGTGGCCCCGCTTGTTGAAGTTGATCATTCCCCCACGGAAGATCTTGGGTGAATAAAGGTTCATCACATGAGTTAAAGTTAGCTCCTCTCCCGTTTCCTGGCACATGTGCTGAAGGCAAGCAATCATCCTCCATAAGGAGGAACTCACTTGTGCCAAACACACTTGATAGCGGAGGCAAAACACTTCAATAACAGAGTCAAGATTTCCACTCATAGAAAATATCCCCAAAGTGAAGGAATACGTATATAAGTACGTAAAACCCTTCTTGGGTAAGGTTACCCGCTCCGCCAGGTCGGGAGCGAAAATGGCTAGGTCCTGGAAATGACAGTCTTCCTTCACAATAGGAATGCTGGAAGGACAGATGGAAGAAGGATATCTGTTAATGACCCATGTACGAGGGCTAACAGAAGAAAATTTCTCTTCGAAGTCTTTTGTTGTAACAAGACTTCTGGGGATAATGGTTCCCACTGTTGGAGGAGTAGAGTCCTCGACTTTGTTCTTGTTCTTTGAAGAACTGGTATTCTTTGAAGAAGAACCCATTATATGGAAGAAGAAAAAGCTTTTCCGTTTGAAGAGAGTTGAAGAAAGGCTGAAAAATAGGATGCAAGTTGAATAAAAAGAGTTTTAGAGAGTTTGGAGAGTTATGGAGTGTGAATAAAAGAGGTTGATGCGTATAAGTAACGGTTTAGGCGGCTAAATTCGTGGCCCTGATTACCTTGATAACCGGCAAAAGTTATGCTGAATCGTGGGATGATGCTTGTTCGGGACATTAAATGCTGAGAGACGTACGACTAGTCAACCGTTAGAAGCTTTTCAGAAGGAATCATAGTAATTATCACCAAAAAGAGTGCTTCTACCAACTTCCCGGTGATACAATATTGTGTCACCGGAAAGCAGGGGGACTATCTGTATAGGCTAAAATATGCTATGCCACGTGGCCGTCCAAAAAAAGGACACGTGGAACCTAAGGCGGGGGATAGCTAAAATCGAAGGAAATTGTCTCGTCTGTCACCAGAAAGAATAATGCTCATAAAGACGCAATAAATACCCTCCGTCTGATAGCATTTAATGGAGAATATTTCACAGTATTTAGGGTGTGTTTGGTATGAAGGAAAATATTTTCCAAAAAATATTTTTTAATTTTCCCAAACACTGGAAAATGAATAAGATTACTACTTGTTTTCCAAGAAAATATTTTCTTGGAAAATATTTTCCGTTATACCAAACACACCCTTAGTGCGCTGCCTGTTACAGAGAATTCGTCATTTATGCTCACCGTTACACCTTCTTCAATGGCCCTCATAATTGACATTGAAGAAGGGCATGATCCTAGGACCTTGTTCCCTAGGTACAACTATAAATAGTGAGCTTTGTTATCATTGTAAGGGACACGAATTTTCTGGCAAACTTACGCTATAATCGATTAAAAGCTTATAATTTTACTTTCTTGTTCCGTTATTTCATCACTATTGTGTCCGAAAGCTCTGCCCGAATTACTGATTTTCGTGATTTTATCTTCATTTCAAGGCTAAGTATTGCGCATTTCTTTAATTATTTTATTATTTCAGGATTAAATTAATTCACTTGTCTAGAAACCACATAAAAATTTAACTATACCGTTTTACGGGCAAACACTTATGCTTGTCATTTCAAGTTTCCGGGAAAGGATGGAGAGTATCCGAATAAACTAGACTCTGGTTAGACATCAACAAATCTTTCATACCATACCCCGTCATGTTCATCTTCAGTATCAGAGATAAGAGATTGTTTGCTTCGGGAGGCAATTGTGAATATACCCCACCTTAATAGAGTTATGGGGAGAACAAATGTAAGAAATGGTTAAGAGTGAACTCTTCTCCGACCTTCAAAAGATAAGAACCCAAGGCATGCGGCTAATATCTATACCCTCGTACCCACCTAGGCCAAAAAAATATTGTATCTCCAGCATGAAGCTTCAATTAATGAAAAATAGACGACTGAGATTAACAATTGCAAATGAGAACAAAGTAACGCGGAAATAAAATAAGTAAAGAGATTCTTATTCATAATCCTCTTAAGAAAATTTATAGTTGATCGCAGAGGCATATCCAGGTTGAAGGATATGGGTTCACGTGAACCCATACTCCTCACCCTAAATCATATATAATAATGTTATATTTCTTCAAAATTACTTAAATATATGTGCGTGAACCCATGCTCAAAGGCTCTTATGGTGCAATTATTATTGGGTGCACCTTTACAAGTAAATTGGCGGTTCAAATTCCAATCTGAACGGTCTTATTTTCGGCACGGAGTGTGTGTATATATATATATATATATATATATATATATATATATATATATATATATATATATATATGTGTGTGTGTGTGTGTGTGTGTGTGTGTGTGTTTGTGTGTGTGTATGTGTGTGTGTGTGTGAAAATTACTAAAATTTTAAAAAGAATATAATTTTGAACCTATAATTTCAGAAATGCAGTGGGTTCATGGTAAAAGACTAAAGGTAAACCCGTCAAATGTAAATTCTAGATCTACCACTTCACGACGGTGCATCCATCCTCTTGAAATCCTGGATTCCCCTCTGGATTTGATCGTGGTGTTTAGAATAATTGAATCAATAGTGATTTCAGATAGCAACAATAGGAATGGGAATTTAGATGAGGTACAATCGTGGGAGCAAGAGAGTATTTATAATGTTAATCTAGTGTAAGGCCTCTTAGCACTTAATGAAAGTCGAATCATAATCATTCAGATCTCAGACATTAAATGCGTTTATTTTTTTATTTCACACCTACTTAATGGATATGAATAGGCCTAAATGATTAAGATTTAACAAAGACCTAATTTTATTAAGATGTTATCATTCACATTCACTACTAACTGTTTTCGCCGCCACTACCTACCATTATCACCTACCACCATGCACCATCCACTACCACCGTACTCAACCACCACCACCAACCACCATCCTCAACCAAAACTGTCATGACTACCATTATCGACTACTATCACACGCCACCCTACCATTATCGATTGCCACCATCCACCACCCTCATCATTATCAATTAACACCACCACCATCATCCTTAACCACAACCACCCACTCACTCATCTCAATTCCACTACCAACCACCCCCACCACCATCATCAACCATAGCCGACACTTTCCACTAGTACAAACTACTACCACTCACCACCACCTTCCTCAATCGAAACTATCACTACCAATCACCACTAGCTACCACCCAGAATCACCACCAACTACCGCCTTCAGTCGACATCCACTAGCACCACTTGTTGGCCACCACCACCACTTACTATCATATTATTTTTAAAATATATTTTATTAATAAAATATTAAAGTAATTAGTACTTTATTTATTTTTTCTATTTACTAATTTTTAAATAAATATAAATCTTATATATTCAGATGTTGAGAAAATAAATAGTCTTAATTATTTAGTATTCAAATATTAATACACATCTTAATATATAGATGTATATTCAGATTCAAATATTTTAATCTTAATATACATCTTAATATTAAGATGCGAATTCAGATTCAGACATCTTAATCTTTAAACGAAAATAAGGACTGCTCCCCCATATCTGCATAGCTATTTCTGCCTATAAAACGAGAAAAGAGCAAATCTTGTCAGTTACAATTATTTGGGGCGTAATTGATAGTCGTGGTTAATGAGGATCCCGGTATCCTTGGAGTCTGTTGGTTCATGGTGGACACTCGCGTCCCTTGAAACGTTGGTTCCGGATCTTCCTTGGTCTGATTTGCGCTATGCAACTTCAGGGGTAACTATCCGGATCTACAATAAAAAACTCTACAGATCTTTAATCTTTGATGAAAGTAACCGTGAGTGAAGTGACGCCGACTAAAAAAAAAATCATACCATGTATCGTTCTCTTTGCTAGCCACGCGTCACATATGTATTTTATTAATACATATAGTCTCCTTACTTTTCGGATAATTCTCGAGAAGTTTTCGGGAAGTGAAAAAAGTTGTAAAGCACCCCATTGTGAAATTGATGCACTTTTATTTACTGCTCAAGGCATATGGCACATTCCGATTGGAGTTGATGTCATAAGAAACCTTCATTTTCTTTATTCATGACTTAATCTTCTGATTTTCTCAACTCCGTCAGATTTCACCAGTCGCAATCTTCTTTCAAACCCTTGTATTTTCTTAGAATCTCTCCAATTTAATCTTCTGTTTCAAGTTCCTGCCATGGTTATCAGAACTGCAACCTTCAAGTGGCTGAAACCTCTACCTTTCCTAGTCCTGATGCTATTGAGATGCATTTTCCGGCTATCATCGATGATGTTGATGAAGTTGAAGAAGAAGAAGTACCATTGACAAGAAAGCTTCACGAACCTTCTATTTCGCAGATAATCTAAAGAAACTGAATCCAAATTGGATTGCATGCTTCAGAGCAAAACTGAGAAGCAACCTGGAAATTAGAACACTCTCGCAAAAATCAACTTAATTAGATTAAATGAATTGCTTGTGGCTTTATTAAGATGTTATCATTCACATTACTACTAACTGTTGTCGCCGCCACTACCTACCATTATCACCTACCACCATGCACCATCCACCACCACCGTACTCAACTACCACCACCAACCACCATCCTCAACCATAACTGTCACGACTACCATTATCGACTACTATCACACGCCACCCTACCATTATTGATTGCCACCATCCACCGCCCTCATCATTATCGATTAACACTACCACCATCATCCTTAACCACAACCACCCACCCACCCATCTCAATTCCACCACCAACCACCCCCACCACCATCATCAACCATAGCCGACACTTTCCACTAGTACAAACTACTACCACTCACCACCACATTCCTCAATCGAAACTATCACTACCAATCACCACTAGCTACTACCCAGAATCACCACCAACTATCGCCTCCGGTCGACATCCACTAGCACCACTTGTTGGCCACCACCATCACTTACTATCATATTATTTTAAAAATATATTTTATTAATAAAATATTAAAGTAATTAGTACTTTATTTATTTTTTCTATTTACTAATTTTTAAATAAATATAAATCTTATATATCCAGATGTTGAGAAAATAAATAATCTTAATTATTTAGTATTCAAATATTAATATACATCTTAATATATAGATGTGTATTCAGATTAAGACATTTTAATCTTAATACACATTTTAATATTAAGATGTGAATTTAGATTTAGACATCTTAATCGTTAAACAAAAATAAGGACTGCTCCCCCATATCTGCGTAGCTGTTCTGCCTATAAAACGAGAAAAGAGCAAATCTTGTCAGTTACAATTATTTGGGGCGTAATTGATAGCCGTGGTTAATGAGGATCCCGGTATCCTTGGAGTCTGTTGGTTCATGGTGGACACTCGCGTCCCTTGAAATGTTGGTTCCGGATCTTCCTTGGTCTGATTTGCGCTATGCAACTTCAGGGGTAACTATCCAGATCTACAAAAAAAACTCTACAGATCTTTAATCTTTGATGAAAGTAACCGTGATTGAAGTGACGCCGACTAAAAAAAAATCATACCATGTATCGTTCTCTTTGCTAGCCACGCATCACATACGTATTTTATTAATACATATAGTCTCCTTACTTTTCGGGAAGTGAAAAAAGTTGCAAAGCACCCCATTGTGAAATTGATGCACTTTCATTTACTGCTCAAGGCATATGGCACATTCCGATTGGAGTTGATGTCATAAGAAACCTTCATTTTCTTTATTCATGACTTAATCTTCTAATTTTCTCAACTCCGTCAGATTTCACCAGTCTCAATCTTCTTTCAAACCCTTGTTTTTTTTTTTAGAATCTCTCCAATTTAATCTTCTGTTTCAATTTCCTGCCATGGTTATCAGAACTGCAACCTTCAAGTGGCTGAAACCTCTACCTTTCCTAGTCCTGATGCCATTGAGATGCATTTTCCGGCTATCATCGATGACGTTGATGAAGTTGAAGAAGAAGAAGTACTATTGACAAGAAAGCTTCACGAACCTTCTATTTCGTAGATAATGTAAAGAAACTGAATCCAAATTGGATTGCATGCTTCAGAACAAAACTGAGAAGCAACCTGGAAATTAGAACACTCTGGCAAAAATCAACTTAATTAGATTAAATGAATTGCTTGTGGCTTTATTATAGCAATTTAATTTATTTAACATATTAATTGAATTTTAGGTTAAATAATTTCCCTTTCCTACCCTTGATGTATAATACAGTTATACACAGTAATAAGTAGCGGTGTCAATGAATATTTAAAAATCGACAAAACTAATAGAACCATACCGCACTGAACCGATTTTAGATTTTTTTAAATAAAATCGTAGGTTTTTATATAAATATATAACCGTATCGATAATTAGGGTAGATTTTCTTATTTCATGAAAATAAATCAAATAAATACTGAATCGTACCGAAAAAATTTACATAGAAAAAAATATTTATATATTAAGTGTAAAAATAACAAAGCATTAAATTTTTCCTTGAGCCTTGGAATTATGAAAACGGTTACTAACCAACAAGTAATTTAACTCAAAATCCTAATTCCCAAATCTATTATACTACTCCTATTGAAACTAAATTATTTCCAGCATATTCACTAGCAAGACACAACGTATTCTAGCGATTATGACTAACAAACTACCTACAATGTATTGAATATGTTTCCTTTTCGTATGATTTAAATTTATATTTTCGAATATTTAATCTTCTATAGACTTTAATCTTGAGCCACAACTTGCTTAATATCTTTCCACTCGTGTGATTTATATTTTTTTTTGTCTTTGCTTAGTTTCCTTTACGCTGCTATATAATAGTTGATGGATCTATACTCTAGTCATCTTTCATCTTTTCTTAATCATTACCCTTTAAATAGTAAAAATATCTAAAAAGTTTTGCTAAGTAGTATAAAAGTACGTATGTTATTACATTGTGTTTCTACTACTGACTTTTAAATAATATTTAAAAAAATACCAAAACTTAATCGAACCGATACTAAAGAAAAATCAACATGATTGGTATAATTTATAAAAGTCTAATTTTAATTATAAATAATTAAATATCTAAAAAAATTAGTATGATACAAATTTTATAAAATAATGACCGAATTTGTTTTTAAGTACATATACTAGGGTTTATACTTATAAGCTTGTCGCACATTCCTCTCATTCCAGTTTCCCTAAAGAACCATGGCTAAAGAAAAGAAGAAGAAGCTAGAGCACCAAAACCCTAGCAAACCCGCCGATGAAGAAGCAGAACAAGAAGGCAAAAATGATACACAATACTCCCGACATCAAGAAATTGACAAAGTAAAATCCGATAAGAAGAAGAAAAAGAAAGAGAAGCAGCTTGCCGTGACAATTGAAACCATTGCTGAAAACCCTAATAAAACATCTCCGATTGTTGGTTACTTCTCGTCAGGTTATGACCCGTTAAGGAACAACAACAACAGCGCTCAGTTATATAGGAATGTGAAAAGGAACAACCGGTTACAGCTTGTGGTCAGCCCCAATGGGGCGCAGGTGGATTTTGTAGGGACCAATTATTCCGGTGAGGCAACGTCCGCTCAGTTATGCACTTACTCGCTTGGGGTGCTGGATAAGGAAACCCAAACTCTTAAGATTGTACCTATTGCTGCTAATAAGGTACTTTTTTTATTCCTACAAGGTTGTTTTTTTAGTTTGATTGGTGAGTAAAAAAAAGGTATTTTTTATGATAATGTCGGGCCAACTCCCGCGCACTATTCACCAAATACCTGAAGGCTTAGGTAGATGTTAAGAAATCATCATAATGTTTTTTGATTTTTGCCTCCGCTGGGAATTGAACCGGGGGCCTCATGGTTCTCCTCTCACTTCATTGACCAATTTGCCACACCCTTAGGTGCAAAATAAAGGTATTTTATCACTAGGAATTATCCCTGTTTTAGCAGACAAGGTCAATTTGCTTTTTCTTGGCTATTGTCTTTGATTGATGAGTAAGAAAAAGCTATTTTGTTAAGAGGAATTATCCCCATTGGAGCAAACAAATTGAATTTGATTCAGAAAGTTTTTGTTGTATGATAAGTGAGTAAAATGTAGGATTTAATATTCTCCATTGCAGCAAACAAGGTAAATGGTTCTGACGGATATATTGTGTGATTGGTGAGTAAAAGGAAGGTGTTCTGCTTCTTTGGCTGTGATTGGGCAGAGTAGTTTTTGCTAATTGGCTCCTTCTGATCTTATGTAGATGCTCAATCAGAGATGGAAATATGGTTTAACAGATGGTGTGGATATGTTAGATTAACACAGTAATTAGCATAGTCCTGCTGAGATATTATTAGATTAACACAGTATTTAAGTAATTAACAGATGGTGTGAATATGTTAGGGTATGCCTGGTTGTACTCTTGTAGTTGGTCAAAATCGGATGCCACTCTAACTTTGATTGGGCGGAACATTTATCGTAGTTGATCTGTATCATTCTTATAGTTTTGGTTGAATGAAAAGGAAAAAGGGTGAAATTCGTTCGATTCATTGTTAACATGAGATATACTTATCTCCCTCCCGCCAAGATAGGAATTATAAACGAGAAATCTATTCTTTGTTCTCCAAGATTTTTGTTCAGGAGACAAGTAGAATCTCTAAACTCCATGATTTGATGAAATATCTTAAAATTATGTTGAATTAGTTGGTGTATGTACATGTATCAATTAAGTGAATTTTGTTATGGTAGAATCAAGTTGATAACAGAAAAAAGCAATTCGACTCATGTAATCATTAAACAGAGAGTTCTTGCTTTGCTTAACGTAGTGCTATGTGCTTCCCTGTGTGCTAATCTGTTTTGTTAAGGCTTCTTACGAAGGAAGTTTAAGTGTGTTTACCATTTTGAAATGCTTAGAAATTAGAATGGTTATTCTACTTTAATAAATGCGGTTTGTTGTCTAACCAATAGTTGTTATATTATCTAGGCTATCACACATCTTTGGTGATCTTGTAAATCCTGATCTTAAGTAACGATATGCAGGCGATGAGTGCAATAGTTGTTTTATTATCGATATCTTATTCTCCTTTATATTTGCTGGCTTATGATTGCAGATAATTAGGTTGGAACCTAGAGTTAGAGGGTCGGATGTACCGGAAAATGAAGATCCAGATACGGTCAAGCAAGAACTCACTGCAGAAGAGAGGAATGACAAAATGAGAGAATTAACTCAAATGTACTCATCAAAGAAATCTATAAGACAGGTTTGTTCCTCCCATTTTCCCTACGAATTATGACAGGCACGGGGAACATTGTGGAATTTTTTTTTCTTTGCATGAAACAAGGAAATTTTATGTTTAATGACAGATAATCGTGAAAAAATTCTCTACTTTTTTTTTTGTTGAGTATTTCCATCTTTATATAGTTATTATGTTTGCTTTCCAGGCTAGGAAGCTTGATTCCCTACGTCAACAAGAAGATACTGGAAATCAAGAGGAATTTGACAGGAATATAGCCGGGGCAATAAACAAAGAGGCTCTTGAAGTAGCCATTACCACAGATAATGCTCGAAATATACCACCACATGATCTGGCAGCCACGGTGCCACAGTTGGCATATCCACTGAACAGGATTATTCTCGAAGGAGAGTGGGATTATCTTTTGGATGTTTTGAAGCTCACAGAAGCTGGAGCAGAAATGAAACCTGATCTTTACCCAAGCTTTGTTTGCAACAGATCCTACAAATTGGAACATATACAGGTAAACAAACGATTGAAATTTCATATTGTGAATGAGTCATGAGTTACATGATTTATGTTTCTTTTTTTAACTAAAGAGTGATTTTCTGCTAGTTTGAGGGCACAGAGCGCAAGTTGATTGCTCACTTGCTTTCTTGCACTATAGTTATTTTGGTGCTGCTTTTTCCTACCTTCTAATATTCAATGTTAGCACCAATTCGGGGCTATCCTCGCTCTGATCCTTAAAAGTTGAATTTAAAGCAGTAAGCAGAACTGATGTGGTCTTGTTTACACTATAGTTGAGTTTGATGTGCATATGTTGATCATTATTATTTTTTCCTTGTATTAGCAGTAGTCATATTAGACCTAGCAGTTTCATATTTTCCTTTTCCAGTGTGACCAAACTCAATTCTTTATTGTAGAATGAAGAGGAGAAGAGAAGGCTGGCAGGCATATTATCATACATTACGCATCTTGTTAAGTTCAAGGATAAACATTCTATGGATGGTGTATCATCTGCAAAGCATCACAAGATTCCTGGCATGTTGTTCCAGAAGTTCTCTTCAATGTTTGCTGTTCCAGATTCAAAAAGGCTTCCGGAAGAAAAAAAAAGTCTTCTTATCAACTACGTGTTGGTGCTTACTCTCTTCGTTGATGATTTTCGTAGCGATTTATCTGATATAGCCAAAGATTTGAGAATGAATATTGGAACATTGCGGCCTCACTATGAGTACTTAGGTTGCAAGCTTGTTCGTGAGAAACATGTATTATTGGCTACACTTCCCGTTCCACTGAAATTTCAAACTGTGAGGAGGAAGCGAAGAAGGTAGATTCTCTTTTACATAGTTATGGGAGTAAAGGAGAAGAGCCAATTCAGCAGGCGGTGCGAACGAGGAGGTGATTTTGAACTTACCTATATTATAACAGGAACGCCTTAGATATTTGAGATCTGATGAAGTACAATGTGTTACTTCATTACAAACCTCAGATATCTTCCATGTTGTCGTATTTGTTTGCCATCTATTTTGAATTCCTATTTATTGAAAGTTTTTATTTGACTTTCTAATAGGAAGAGTTGTAATGAATGGTGCATGGATATCATACATCACATTTGATTTGCAGTTGTCAAGTTATGCAAATACAGTAGCTAGCCTTGTTAAGGTTATGTTGCTTTAGCCGGTTTGTTAAGAAAGGTTTTCGAGTTTTTTAAAAACTAAAAGAAAAATCCTACTGAAATGACTTGTTTGTGTTGCTGAAAAAGGTTTTACATGTAAATCCAGTAAGTGTCTCCTACTTGCCAAATGCCAACTGAGACGTATCAGTGTACATATTCTTCTGTGGTTATAAATTAAGGCAATTCCTTCCGACAGGCGATGCTATGTTCATGTCCTTCTATAATTTGTCAACTGGGGAAAACAAAACTGGGAATTGTTAAAAATATAAATTCTAGGTTTTCTGTCATAGTATAATTGCACTACCATATATCAACTGTGCCACTTAAAATAACTCGGTTAATGTGAAAACTATTACCCTCTTGGTACTATTTGGATTATTTTAAGTTCTTCCAGCAGCCCTTGGGCTCAACTATGGCCTCTACTAAGTGTTAAATGAAGTGCTTATAGAGTAGTCTAGGGGCGACAAAATGGTTAAAAGAACACAGTTAATCACCTATATTATCCACTAAAAAATGGGTTGGATAATGAACTTTTTAAAAATGGGTCAAATATGGATAAGAACCATATTATCCATTTAGAAAATGGATAACCAATGGGTAACCAATGGATAACTAATGAGTTTAACTTTTATATTTGTAAAAAACCTCAATTGGGGGTTCATAAGTTTGAGAAATTAGGAATTCTCCCAAAAGTGTTCATATTCAAGAAGTCATGGATAATATGGTTATCCGTCGGTTAACCCGTTTTTTATCCGTGTTAAATATGGGTCGGGTCAGATAATTTATCCGCTTTTTCATTACCCGTTTTGAACCCGAACTATATCCAATCCGACCCACCCGTTTGGCACTCCTATAGAGTACCATGAATGCACAAATTTCAGGTTGAAATTTCATGCTTTACATAATGTACCATATACTACATCCGTTTATGAGCTATGTTTCCCAATCATCAACATCCGAACCGAATGAAGGGATAAAACAACAAACAATAATAACAACTGCATTTCAATCCCAAATAAGTTGGGCCGCCTATATGAATACACATGGTTCATGCCCTCTCCATTTTCAATGAAAGAAAAAATGGAACTTTTCAACAAATTGTTGCTGAAATTGAAAACCAAATAGTTATGAACAATTCAAACCTAAATTCAGATAACCTAAAAAGTAAGGGAAACATAATCACAGACACAATAGAGTTTTGGTATGCAGTATTAGTGTAAATGGCATGGGGAAGAGAGAATCTGTATTTTCGTGCAAATTGTAATCTTTTGAAAATTGAGATTCGAAATGGCGCGCCTTTAGTAATGAAACTGAATTTATTGTTATAAGCTAAGGTTCTTGACTGCTGGCTTCTTTAAGTTATAAATAAACGTATGATTTCTGAATATTGAATTTTAAGTCAATTGCATATGTAATACCGAAAGTTTTCTAGTATGGATTGGATATACATTATGTACTGAAACCTACATGGGACATGCATGAACAATATATTCCGGAAAAATAGTTCATGTTGGTGTTGCTGTCATCGTTTCTATACCTGGAGAAGAAATTTTAATCTTGTCATATTTAATTTGCATTTGTGGAGTTGGACTTAGAATTTAATTTATTTTATTTATGTTCTCAAAATTTAAATTGTCTACTCATTAACTACAAGGATGCGGAGATGAGCAGCAGGAAACAGGAAATGAAATGGTCCTCATAATGCAGAATCTGATTAAGCCTCATTAAGGTTTGCAGAATAAGGATAATCTGGCCATAACTTTATCTCATGATAACTAATCCGTTATTAGTTATTCCACCTAGGAGATGGTATAATTTAATTCTAGTTTGTGGTATAATTTTATATTTCAAACCAAATATGGAATAAATTTGATCCCCAATTCTATACCACCTTATCCCACTTTATCCGATATTTGATAATCGTTGGTATGCAAACTAAATTATTTCGAGATTATAATCCCTGACTAATTTATTCCACGCAGGAAGTAGGATATAATAATTCTAGATTTGATAAGATAAGATGAGATAAGGTGAGATATCCAAGATTAAGTATGAAATTAAATTTATACTATATTTGGTTGGCGGTATCAATTTATCCTCGTTAACCAAATATAATAGTATAAATTGAATTTCACATTTTCTTATCACACCTCATCTCGCGTACCAAAGATATCGGAAAAATTGGTAACGGATAGTCAACTTTACGTTGACATGTTCCATCAATTCTGAAAAACAAATGAACAGGAGAGAACTAGGATGACTACTTATAAACTAATGATGACCTCACGAGATCGCGGTAATTGCTTGGATTACTATATTCGTTAATTTGGTTAATTGATTTTGTGGTCAATTACAAATTTTATTTCGTTCTATATTAAATATTCCTAAAGATCTTTATTTTACATATAAGAAATCTGAAAATAAAACATAAAAATATTTGTATGATCATTTTTATTCAAATTGTAAATGGTTATATTGAACCATTTTCCCCTAAGACGTAAATGGTTATATTAAAGTGTAACAATCAGTAATATGACTCGCTTTGTATAACATACCCTTTTGTGCGCTTTACCTGCATACAATTATTCCAGGTATGTCTGCAAAAGCATAAGTTTACATATTTTTTTACAAGTTTGATTGCAATTATTCTAGATACATATACATACATTTAAACTCACGTATTCAAGGGTATTACATAGTGATTAATAAAATTAGTGTAAATCTTAAAGATTAGGAGTCAAACAAAAAAATACTAGTATGTGATTTTCTTTCATCTTAAAGTTACCCGTGTTGAATATTGGGTAATGGTTGCTCATAAATATAAAGGAAGTTACTGCAGAAAAGTTATGATACAAAAGGAAAAATTACTTCTACACTACATGGAACGTGTAAAATAAAGAGGTTGAAATCAATTTTTGCAAAAACTACTATTACAACTCTTTTGTAAAAAGAAAAGGAACTTCTATACTTCATATAAGGTTGTTCAACAGGACGGAACGAATTTACCGAGATAAGACAGGACGGGACATGACGAAATTTTATCGGGACGAAAAGGGACCAGGCCTTATTCGGGACGGGATAAACAGGACCATCCGGTAGGCCCGTCCCGTCCCACTAAGAAACGGGATGGGACGGGACATGGGCCCTAAGTAGGCTTTTGTTTTTAAAAAAAATAATCTAAATTTAAATATTTAAGCACTAAAGTTAGCAACAGATATTTTATTTTTATAGATAGCAACTGTTAATTTTTTAAAGTTGGCAATGAGTAATTTTTTAAAGTTCGCAACGGCTAAATATTTTTACCTTTTAAATGAACTTAAAACTTAATAAATTATAAAGAAACTAAGTAAAGAATTATAAAATATTAAAACAAAAGACTTGTAGCGAAATATTTTAGTAATTATAATAAACTTGTAATTTATTTAATATAATCTCAAGCTATAAAGTAATTAAGTAAGACAATTCATAAAATAAAAAATCAAGGCTAAAACCTTTTATTTTATTTTATAGAAATTTCAAATTTTACACACAAATACAAGTATTTTGAAGAGCACCTAATCTACACAGCCACCTTTTATGAAGGATTCTGTATGAAATAAGCCTCTTAGTAGCTAATTACAAATTATCATACTAATATATGTAAGCTCCTATATAGTTTTGTTTTAACTTAACTATAATATATGTGGGACATTCTTGTGGAATTGGCAATGTCGCTTGATGTTCCATGAGTTCCATGTCGTCATCGCTCCCAATTCAAAGTATCTCATTGTATTCTTCTTCTTCCTAGTGTTTAAGTTTTCAAAAACAAGATTTCTTCTTTCTGAATTAATCCAATCTTTGAATAAGACGGAAATCTCTATGCTGTCCTCCGTTAATGAATGTCTATGATCTCCGATTTGAAATCTTGCAGCGTTAAAAGCACTCTCCGATGCTACTGATGATGTTTGAATAGCCAGTATATCTCGCGCTATTATTGAAAGTGTTGGAAATGCCTTGTCACGCCCCCTCCACCATGCTAAAAATTATTTGTTGCCTTCTTCGTATCCAATCCTTGATTAAGATAAGAATCAAGTTTATCATCAATAGTGAAATCAAGTCCTATTAAATCCTTCATACCTTTCCACACGTTTTCTACTCTTGCCTTAAAAGTAGTAGAAGCATTTACACCATCTGAAGTTACATAAACATATATGCTAACTTGGCAATCTTCGAGAGTTAGTTTTTCATTTTCTTTAGTTTTTAAATTCTCATAAATTTTACGAACAAATCTCTTTTAATTTTAAAGACGGGTTAAGTATAGTTGCACTTAAATAAACTTGAAAAATAGAAAAAAATAATTTTTAAATTTTGAAATTATTTCATTAATGGTTGTGAATAGTCTTTATATTTTTACACTTAGCAAATACAACAAAAATTTCACAAATACCATAATATTTGTGTGACAGTAAGATAATATAATATATCAGAAAATTATTTTGTAGCATAATAAAAAAATTCAAAAAGTTTAGTAAGTTTACAGATGTCATTCTAATTAGATTCAACAATTTGATCAACAGGGTTAGCATTACGCATATTAAATACTATTTGTATAGGCAACGATACACATAAGCAAATATAAGCATTTAATAAGTAGAATTTCACCTAGTGCAAACATCTTTTGAGCTTTTATCAATAAATCTTCGTGCTTTTTATTCAAGTGCCTGGTTAACCCCCTCACCCCCTCCCCGGTCCCACCTGATTTTCCACCCGTACCATGTGCAAATTGTGCATTACATTTTATACAGGTAGCAACTAAAGTGACTTTATCTAATTCAAAAAAATTCCATACAAGTGATGTTCTTATAGGTTCAACCTTAGCCTTACCCCTTACAGGAGGTAAGGGAAAAGTAAAGCTCCAGACCGAGATTGACTCTGAGTTGGAGCTTGTGTTGCTGGACTAGTGGGTGATTCATCTAATTCTTCTTCCTTATTTTCTTCTTCCCTATTATAATTAATATCATTGCCAAATTATCTTTGTAAAGTTTCATGATTTAGTGGACCTCCCAGATTAATATCATAAAATATGAGGGGTTGGGTAAAGGAAGTTTCATCAACATGAGTCATTTCTTCTATATGTTGTTTAACTCTAGGAAGAGGATTAGGGGTACTACTAGCATCTTTACTACTTTTTCTAAATGGATTGAGCTTGCCAAATACTTTGCTAGGAGTAATAATTTAAATACGAAAACTAAATACGAAAGTAAACACAAAAATAAAACACGAAAATAAAACACATAAAGTAAACATTAAAATGATACGCAAAATTTAAATATAAAAAATAAGAAATGAAATGAGTGCACCGTGATTAAATATTAAAATTTGAATAAATTGCCCAAAAAAATACTCCAAATAGTTGACGAATTAATTTGAAGCTTGAAACTTGCTCCAAAAATTTACCCAAATACTTAAAACGTAGTTGATTATGAGAAAATTGAGAGAAGAATATAGATAGAATGTAAGAAATTAGAGAAAGAATGATAGATTATTGTGGAAAAAAATGAAGAAGGATGGGGGTATTTATAGTTAAAAATAGAGCCAAAGTATAATTTAATAAACATAGGGATTAAATTAAAAGTTTGGGGGGGTAGGGGGTGTTTGGGGGAGGGGCCATTTTGGCCGTTTATAGTCGTTGCCAACGACTATTTTTGAAAAATCAACCATTGGCCAACGACTCTTTGGTTTTAAAAAAAAGTTTCACGGACTGTTGGGCCGAGACCGGGCCCTTATCGGGCTGGCCCACCAGGGCAAAATGGGTGGCCTGTCCCATCCCTTATCCCTTTTAGCCCATATCTCACCCTCCCCCCCTAATTTTTATGGGTCGGGTCGTGCCGTCCCGTTGGACAACCTTAGCTTCATAAGATAGAGAATATAATGTTTCCTTCTTTTTCCTTTGAAGTGAGAATTTTTCTCTTTCTCTTTCAGAAATCACACATGAGAAAAGTCATTTAGCCTGTGAAATTTTACTTTGTTTCAAGAGATACGTTCCTCTACGGAGTTGGCTTGACCTTGTCTTCATCCTTCGTCAGATCACTTCGACCTTGCCTTCATCCTTTGTTGAGAACACATTGATGACGCGTGGCAACCTTTCGAAGGCTCTCTTAATGTTGACTCGACCCATATATAATTAGGATAATTTTTAGCCCATACAATTAGTCCCTCCGCTTGTTGAGGTCATCTTCGTGGGCGAGTTCAATGAGCGGATAATAGCGTTCATGGTCTTCTTTGTGGTCGAGCTCGCTGAACAGATAATAACGTCCGTGATAGTTGTGACGAGCATACGGCGTTGCTCTTTGCGGACCACATGTTTCAAACCCCTGAATTTCCCCGGTGGTTTTTTGGAGCCATTTGGTCCAAGATAAGAAGTGGCATCATGACGTCATGCGTCATAATGATGCCGATTCCCGACACATTGCGTCGATTCAAGCGTGACCTTTGATTGGCTCTGCTGTTTCGATTCTAGTGCCAATTATGATGAACCGTTTTGATTTTGGTGCCTTAAACTCTATAAATAGGGATTATTTCTTCATTATTCAAACTTTACTTCCTTTCATACCATCCCTGCTCTCATAAGCTTCGTTCCTTCTTTTGAATCATCTTTGCCGCCTGAGACTTAAACATTCTTTCATACTCTCATCTTCCTTCATAACCATGTCTAACATTTCTTCTAATGTTAATGAAGGGAGTCATGCCATCCCTCTAGTTGTTGTGTTCCCTGCTCACGGAGAGGACGCCGTCTCCATTGCAGAAGATGAAACTCTTCTTTCAATGGAGGATATCATCCCCCGCAACCCTGAGGTTAGGTTCGATTTTCAACGGTCGCCCGACACGACACTTGAAAAATTTCTATCGATGATGGTGTCTAAGTACTTGGCTGAATGTAGAGCCAAGTTTGTCCTTCCAATCACGTTGAATTGATCCCCGCTAGTGAGGACAAAGTGTATGTTCACCGTCCCGAGTATTGTGCTCTTTTTGCCTACCCATTTACCATTGATTACTCATTCCCCCTTCTCCCTATGGTGGAGAAATTTTGCCGCCATTACGGCATTTGCCCCTCTCAGCTCGCCCCTTATGTTTATAAGGTCATCAAAATGCTATCAACATTTGCTGAGCTTGCTGGAGTCAAGGTCACCATACGACACTTGGTGCATCTGTTTGCACCCAGCTTCTATAGAGGGACGATATTGAACCTACGACATCGTGGGGGCAAATGTTTGATGGTAAAGATGGACGACAAGGGTAGTCAAAAATTTAGGCTCGACTACTTCTATGTCAAGACAGAGGCCGTTGTGGCTAATGTCGATGGTTTCCCCGAGGCTTGGAACCATACACGTAAATGTTCAGTTTTTTCTTTTGTTTTTACCTTTTGATGCATTTTGTTCATTTTAAACTGGTTGAATGATTCTTCTCCCCCTGCAACCAATAGTCGTGCTCCTCCCCTGCAATACGTATTGCTGATTGGGTCAAGCAGGTTCTCCCTCACATCGTGGGGATTCGCGACTGGACGAGCTTTTTTTAGAAGTTCAGACCGGCTCTCCCCTCGACGGGTAATTTTTCTCTCCAGGCAATGATTGTATTTTGTGTTGGCTTATGCCGTTGTAAACCCCTATGCTTTGTCTTTTTCAGGTTCATTCAGAGGGACTTCAAGAAGGAATAGGGCACTCGTGCCCACGTTTAGGAGGAGAAGGGCCACTATGACTTCCGCCTCCTCCCCCATCTCGGTTGTCGTGCCTTCTGCCTTCGCCCTGTCTCAGCTGTTGTGCCCGCTCCTCAAGCGTTCTCATTCATCGATGAAGATGATGAAGTCCCCTTCTGTGGTAGGGATCTAAGGTTCCGCAAAAGGAAGGTTGTGGATGTGTAAGGGGGAGTTTCCTTAGCCGTTGATTTAGTGGAGGGTGATTTCACTCTTCGGGAGATGGCGCCGATACATATCGGAGATAATGTTGGGGCAATGGAAAGGATGTCGTCACTGAGGGTGATGAGTCAGGTTCCGACATGGACCTTAAATATCTTAGGATGATCGATGAAGGATTCACCTAGATCGAGGTGTGGATGGATGGAGGCTCAAGGACTATCACGATCTCAATGTATCGTGACTTGCTAAGAAATGCCGAGGAGGTGGTCCCCGCTCTGGTCCTCTCTGCTCCGATGCCGAGGGTGTGACCCTCAAGGAGATAAATGATAGTACCCTATCAAAGAACATTGTTGGTCTTGCTCTTAGGGTAAGTATAACTGTTGTTCGTTTTTTTCCCTTTGTCTTAACTTGTTTCTCGGTTTTGACTCTTGCCTTATTTTGGATATGCAGACGGTTATTCTGGAGATTGAGAGCGTTCGAAGGGAGAAGAGACAAAATGAAATCTATGTGAAGTTGAAGGGTAAGTACAAAGAGTACCGTGGAAAGTACTGGGACCTTTGGAGGTGGTTTCGCGAGAGGGGCGAAGAAGAGCTGAAGAAGAAGGATGAGGAACTGATGGTGGTCGTGGAGAGGCTTAGCATCCTCAAGGGAGCTCTTAAGAGGACAGAGAAGGAGATCGAGCTGAGTGAAGGCGTTGAAGCCCAGTGCAGTGACCTCCACAATCAAGTGGACCAACTATAAGGCTAGTTGGATAGGTGTCAGTCTCAAGTGGACGCTCTTCGGGGGGAGGTTGCTGAGAAACAACAAATGCTCGACCAAGCAGAGTCTTCTCGTCTGGATACTCAGAGAAAGGTTGGCATTCTTGAGATGGCAAACAGGACTCTCTGTTTTGAGTGGGATAATACTCTGTCAACAGCCAGGGCTAAAGAAGACCGGCTCGAGGAAAGGATTGGAGAGTTAAACAAGGATAACTCCGAGCTGCATGATTGAGTTGCTGCTCTTGAGGCCGAGAAGGCCTAACTGCTTGCGCGGCCCTCTACATCCAATGCTTCCGAGTATCCTAATATTCCTCATGAGCAGTACAAGGAGTGGATCCATGCTGAGGCCCGGTTGGACGTGATTCGTGATTTGAATAAGGCATGCTCTACTTCTGAGGCGGCCCTCGAGGATGCTTGAGTTAAATCTCATGAAGCTTGGCTCGCTTGTGACTATGATCCTGCCATGCCTTAGCCTGATTTCGAGGAGGATGAGGAAGAAGGTGTAGACCGACTCGCGGATGTTACTTGGTATGACTCCGCTTACGGTCAAGGCGAGGACGGAGAAGGTGTCGGCGGCCGGGATGGTAATGGCCACTAGTTTTTGTTTTAACTTTTTGTATATTTTTGTTGGCACCTTCGAGCGCTCTTGTAAAACCTTTTCATCTGAATATGATTATCAAAGTTGAATTTTGTATTATACGTACCTTTGGTTTTTCTGTGTTTTGTTTATATATTTGCATGTTGTGCTTGTTTATTCTTTTTGTTGTTATCCTCTAGGTGGCCGTAGCCTTTGGGTCGAATAGCCGTGGGCTGTATCAGTCTTTTTTTTCAAAGAGGTTGAGTATGTTTCTTAGTTGAGATGTGGTCAAGGGTCGATAGGTGTCTTTCGAGCTGGCCGAACGTACCTTTAAATTATCGAGGCCAGGGGCCAATAGGTGTTGTTCGAACTGGTAGAATGTACCTTTAAGTTAAGTCGAGGCCAGGGGCCGATAGGTGTTGTTCGAGCTAGTCGAATGTACCTTTAAGTTAAGGTAAGGCCAAGGGCTGATTGGTGTTGTTTGAGATGATCGAATGTACCTTTAAGTTAAGTCAAGGCCAGTGCCTATACCTGTTGTTCAAACTGGTCGAACGTACCTTTAAGTTAGGTCGAGGCCAAGGGCTGATAGGTGTTTGTTCGAGCTGGTCGAACGTACCATTTTGGAGAGTAGTTTTGACATACGTGCATCTTTATTATTTCAATGTTGTTGTCTCAATTACATTGTTTTCTCCCTTAGGCGATTTGGAGAAAATTACAAGTTTAGGGTGTTGGCTGGCGTCCCAGTCCCAGTATATCTAGTCCCTTCATTGTTTGACTTGGAGATTATTGAGGAGTTGGGTAATGAAAAAAATAAGCTCTCTTTTGCGTTCCAACTTGAAGTGTCCCGCTGGTCGCCTCGTTAAAAACCTCCTTGAGAAAACCCTATCGGGACAAAACTCAAGTGAGGGAAAAAAAAGTATGACTTATGGGGCACTTATTGTTTCTTAGCATTTGAAGTACTTGAGATGACTGATATTCCATTTGTTTGGTAGGAGCTTCCCTCCCATAGTTTCCAATTGGAACGAGCCTTTGTCTACTTTGCCTATAATTTTGTACGGTCCATCCCGGTTCGTTCCCAATTTGCCTTCTCGTGGATCCTTGTTTGCTTGGGTTTTGGGTTTGAGTACACAGTATCCGACCTTGAGTAACCGAACCTTTGCCTTTTTGTTGTAGTAGCGTTCTACTTGTTGTTTCTGAGCGACCATACTTATGTACGCCATGTCTCATCGAGATCTTGTCTCATATTCTTGTCATTGCTGGTGCCGTTTTCATGGGAATACCTCATACTAGGTTCTCCGACTTCGACTAGTATAACTGCTTCTGTTCCGTAGAATAAGGAGTAAGGTGTCTCTCATGTGCTCATCTTCGGGGTAGTTCTGTGCGCCCATAAATCTTCTAGGAGTATTTCCTGCCACAGTCCCTTTGCCTCTTCAAGTTTCTTCTTCATGATGTTTAGTATTGACTTATTGGAGGATTTTTCTTGTCTGTTGCCACCTGGGTGGTAAGGAGTTGAAAGTATTCTTTTAATACGTCATTTTTTGAATAACTCAGTGGTTCTTCTCCCCGTGAACTGGGATCCCTTGTCACAACTTATCTCTTTAGGTAGGTCGAATTGGGAAATGATATTTTTCCATATGAAGGTGATTACTTCTTGATCACAAACTTGGGAGAATGTCCCTGCTTCTATCCATTTAGAGAAATAGTTAGTTAAAACTAAAATAAATCTTACATTACCTTGTCCCACCGGAAGTAGACCCACGATGTCCATTCCCCACTTAATAAATGGTCATGGAGAGGTGACCGAATGTAGGTGTTTGCCTGCTTGGTGGATTATTGGGGCGTATTTCTGACACTGTTCGCACCTCTTCATAAATTATGAGGCATCCTTTTTCATGGTGGGCCAGTAGTACCTGGCCCATATGAGGCACCTGGCGAGTGCTCGATTACCGGAATGAGCGCCGCAATGAACTTCATGTACTTCCTCGAGAACGCGTTGGGTTTGGCTTGGTCCTAAGAACTTTGCCAAGGGACCATCGTACGTTCTTTTGTATAAGTCATGGTGAAGGAGGTTGTATCTAGCGGCTTGCATCCTTACTTTTTAGCTTCCTTTTTATCGTTTGGGAGGTTGCCATCCTGCAAATAAGTACTAATACAATTACGCTAATCCCACGTTAAATTTACAGATTTTACCTCGATTTCATCTTATGGCGAGTTGAGGAGATGGACTATGCTCTTGTCCCCGGCCGTTATGCTTTTGGCGGCGACGACCAATTTGGCGAGGCCATGTGCTTCGACGTTTTGAGTTCGGGGGATTTGGTCAAGTTGGCATTCGTCGAAATTGGGTAGCAATTTGGGACTGGTTTGTGTAATTGGACGGGGTCCCGGGGGCCTCGGGTGTGTTTCGGATGTGTTTGGGTTGTATCGCGCTCTTATTTGATGTTTCAACGTCGTTTCTTTGGACATAAAGGGTTCCATATTTAAAAAAACAATCTTTGATTTATGATTGGATTAAACCATTAGACCCGTATCGTAATTAAGGAACCATAGCAACAAAAATCGTCGAATTCAGAGGCCGTATGAGAGAGTTATGCACATTTCCATATTGGGAATGATTGTTGGTTTCTGTATGGACTTTGTTCTTCGCGAACGAGAAGAAGGAAATTTGGGTTGACCGGTCAACGCGAAAAATATCTCTTGGCGAACGCGAAGGTGTCCCGCGAAGGCGAAGAATAAAAATCATCTGGACAGTGTTTTAAATGAACAGACCGAGCATTTTAGTATTTTTAGCATATCTTGAGTTCTAGAGCTCCTTTTGTGGTGATTTTTGCGGAGTTGTTCTCGTCTCAAAAAGGAGTAAATATCGGACCTTTATTGTGATGTTTTTTCATGATTAGTTTCGTTGTTTATCATTTTTATCCTTGATTTGAGGGTCAATGCATGGACGAAATTGGATGATTTT
Organism: Nicotiana tomentosiformis; assembly: GCF_000390325.3. NCBI lineage: Eukaryota > Viridiplantae > Streptophyta > Magnoliopsida > Solanales > Solanaceae > Nicotiana > Nicotiana tomentosiformis. The sequence goes on from NC_090817.1 coordinate 27,027,405, forward strand.
CGGAATATAAACTCTATAGGTTATGGGTAATAATTAATTTTGATAATTTCTGAAATCCGGATGCGTGGGCCCGAGGGTTGACTTTGTTGACTTTTCTTGAGGAGCTGGGAATTTATTTTTAATTGTTAAATTACGAGTATTGGAGTATGTTTTGATTGGTTTGTGCGTTATTTGATTAGTTTCAGATCGTTTGGCATCGGTTTGAGATGTTAGAAAGGTGTTGAAGCCGGTTATCAGATTTCGGAGCGAGGTAAGTCTTATGTCTAACCTTGTGAGGGCTAAATTACCTCGTAGGTATTATATTTGTTATGTGCTACATGTTGTGGGAGCTATGCACGTATGAGGTGACGAGTGTCTGTACATATGCTAGAATTCCTGATTATGTCCGGGTAGACTTAGACTCACGCCATACTTTAATTATATTATTTGTATTATTCTTGCTTGTTCAATTGATTTAATTCACATTATGACCTGAGACTAGACTCGCGTAAAGTAATGGACTCGCTATTTTAGATACTTGACAAGCTACTTGTTCAGCCGTAGAAATTGTACTTCCCTTACTGATTTCTTCCGCGATGTGGGTATCCATCGAAAAGTTGTCTTGAATCTCATAACTCACACGTATATTCGTGAGTGGGGTCAAAGACCCGTAAAAGGTTCATATTCTAATAGGATCGGGTCGTTCGCCTTGGCAACTTCATGAAATTCTCTTATGGGATCTGGCCGTTCACCTTGGCAGTATCATGTAACACACTCTTATAGGATCGGGACGTTCGCCTCGGTAGTATCATGTTCTTATGGGATCAGGCCGTTCGCCTCGGCAGTATTATATTCTTATGGGATCGGGCCGTTTTCCTCGGCAATACCACACTTTTATGGGATCGGGCCATTTGCCTTGGCAGTAATACACTCTTATGAGATCGTGCCGTTCGTCTCGGCAGTATCATGTATCATATTCTTATGGGATCGGGCTGTTCGCCTCGACATTTCTATAAAACCACTCTTACGGGATCGGGCCGCTCGCCTCGGTAGAATCGTGCGAAATACTTGATAAGAAGTCCACGTATTCATGAATTTTCCAAACTTGAGATGTGACCGTTGATTTGGTATTGACTATTACATATTCCATTTGAGAGGTATCCAGTGTTTGAGGACTTTGTGTTCACTGTTCAGCTGTAGACCGTATTATTTGCATTTACTTGTACTCATTGTTACATACCATGTTTCATATTTGCCTAATTTATTATATTTGATTTGCTGGACCACTAGTAAGTGTCAATGTCGATCCCTCGTCACTACCTCTTCGGGGTTAGGCTAGATACTTACTGGGTACACGTTGATTTATGTACTCATGCTGTACTTCTGCACTAAATGTGCAGGATTTGATAGGTTAATTTAGTGGTCGCTTTGGCGCGGAGGCGCAACTACTGAGGGAAATCTATGGTGAGCTGTATTCCACGCCATGATTCGCAACACACAGAGTTTACATCATAATTATTTACTTTATCATGTCTACCTTGTATCCCATACAGATGATGTTTTGTTATTGTACTTCCTAGTAGATGCTCATGCACTTGTGACACCGGGTTTTGGGGTGTTCTAGAATTTGTTTATGATATTGCTTACCATTGAGACACTTCAACTTTATATTTTACTTAAATCATACGTATGTACTATTTTTGATGCATCGATCTCTCTATCTAATATGATTCATGATTTTAAAAATAATAAAATAAAAAATTAAGTTGGTAGTTCACCGTTGGCTTGCCTAACGGGGACGTTGGGCGCCATCACGACCTATAGTGGTTTTTGGGTCGTGACAGCTTGGTATCAGAATGTTAGGTTCACTTAGGTATCACGAGTCATGATCAAGTCTAGTAGAGTCTTGAGGATCGGTACGGAGACGTATGTCCTTATCTTCAAGAGGCTACAGGGTTGTTAGGAGCACTTCCCTTCTTGATTCCTCGTCGTTCGATTTGATTCCATTGGAGCTTATGCCTTCATTTCCTTTCTACTCATTCTTATACGGTGTCGAGTACTTGTTATCAATTGGGCACCGACGAGTTGTGAAGATGCTACAGATGCGGTACCAGATGCTTTTCCCTACGAATGTGGGCGGACCATTAATGTCACCTTGTGAAGGAATATTATGTCATTTCAGCCCAGTGTTGGTATTGCCTACGGTCGAGACTTGATACCTCCAAATTTGGTGCAATTCTTGTTAATATTTTGGTGACGCCGTCATTGATTGAATGCATTGAGACTCATCGGCATCTCGGTCTTCATTTGTTGCCTCAGGGCACGGTGTTGTGAGATGGAACCTAAGAGGAAAGTAGCAGGGATGGTTGTATGTTGCGACTTTAGGATCGAGTCGATGTTTCCAGTATTGATGGTTCGAGGGAGATGATCTTTGAGGTGGTTTCTACGCTTAGGAATTTTGAAAGTGGCGAGGAGGGCTTGATTGAGTGCAGGAAAAAGTGAGGTATTCGATCATTGTCTTGGGTACAATACGGCTTCGAGTTTTTGACGTGCACAAAATACACACTTAAATTCTGCTCGCTAATCAAATATAGTATAGTATAATATCGTATCCACAGAGATTGGATTTAAACAGTATTATCGTAGTTTCTAGCTTGATTGATATCCAGGAGATCCAACGGTTGAGATTTATAAGATGTCTAACTAAAACTAACTAAGAATCTAAACCTATTGACTAATGACAATCGAAACAAGGAATAAGCAAATAAGGTTATCAATGAGAGAAGATAGGGTTTTGATAGGATAGGTGTTAGATAATTTTTCAGGATCTAACTCTAGATAATTCACTTCTAATGTTCAAGTGAGTCTCTCGAATTTACTCAATTATTAGTTCAAACGTTTAGCAAAAACTCCTCTCTCGATTAAGTCTTAACCTCACAAGATGGATCAATTTAAGCACGTTAAGATATGCAAGAATGCGTAATGGATTGATCTTTAGGAAAACCTCTTTCGATTATTCTCCTAACTATGTTTAATTAGCGATTCAACTGGCCTCTTTCAATTACTTAGAAGAATCTATAAACTCAACCAACAATATAATGCAAAGATATCACAAGTTACGCCTCTCTCGATTACATGAACTAGTGAGTAAAGATGCAACAATTAAATCATCAAAAAATGCTTCAATACATAATTCTAGAGTTATAATCCACAAACAATCATCAATACACCAAACCCATCAAACCCTAAATAGAACTACTCCATAGATATGGAGCAATTCGTCACAAATAAAATTAAAGTATAGAAAAACATAAATTCAATCCAAACTTGGGTCTTGAGTGAGGAAAGAAATGATGAAATCCTCGTGCTTGTGTTCTTCCAACTCCTCATTAACCTCCATAGGTCCAAAGTATGTCAAAAGTCCAGAAAATAACGTGTTTCCATGTATTTATACCAAGTAGGGTCGGGCCCAAACGAAACCACCCTTTCCTAGCTGAAATAGGACTTTCACTTTGTAAAATATTCACAAGGCGTGCCGCATGGGGCGACGCACCATGCGGGGCATTAATGGGAAAATCCAGAGAGTTCAACAATTCATTAGGCAGGAAAAATACACTGCGGCGGCACACCACGCGCCACAGTAGTGCGAAATTCTCAGAGTGTTGCTTTTTTGCTTGCGTTTTGATGTCCAGACTTGGTCCTCGACCCCCGAACACAATCCCGGCTTAATCCCTTGGTCTTTTACTCAGACTTCAAATCTCCAAATAGCTCGAATTAGCTCCACAACATCTATATAACTCGGAATCATTCCTACAAGGCATAAAACACACAATAAGTGCAGAACACTACCAATTAAAGCTCAAACACAAATAAAGTGCAGTGAATTAGAGTGAAATAAGTGACTAAAACACATAATTATAGCCTACCATCAGCACCCCACACTTAAACCATTGCTCGTCCTCGAGCAATCAAACTACACTTCATATAGACACGACCTTTTTCAACAACTCTCATAACTCATCACATCAAGAATATTAAAACAGATTAAGCAAAAAACTGTAACATCCTCGCCTCAAGATTTGACTCAAAAGCACCACACATTTTTCACAACCCGCTCACTTACTCTAACACAGAGGTCAATGACATTACCTTTCCTTCATGAATCAAGTGCCCTCATACGACAATAGAGAGTAGTTCTACATACAATAAAATTTAAGAACAATTAGGAACTCAAGATAGAAAGAATTCACTCACTCTCAGAAGCAACATTCATATGCCACAAAAGACATACCATAGGCTTGCCCGTAGTGTACTACTCTACTAATTGAGCTCATTCTGTCAAGGATGAAGCAAGACTTTAATTGGTTATAATGTAGGCTGCAGGATGGGTATGATACATTTAGATATAAGAGTGACTACACCTCCCTAAGCACTTTAATACATACAATTAACCATTCAAAACCCCACACTTATGTCAAACCAAAACTCCACCTTCACATCAATATACATTAACTCCCTACTTCTTTAAGCATAATTATGTCAAGTTACCACTATCAAGGAATATTTTTCACAATCATACACTTATTGTTTTTCCTTTCTTTTTCAATTCAAGTGGCTCTTACTTTTTAAAAACAGTGCATCGTTCTCTTCAATTCAATAGTTCCACTCAAATGCCAAACCAACACCCCACACTTCAACTTTTACAAAGTTCATGACAAATTCAAGTGCTCACGAGGGGTAAACGGTTCAAATAAATGGTCAATTTAAACAAATGGGTAAGACTTGTAATGTGGTTTCCAAAGAAATAGGATTACAGGCTCAAAAGGGTTAAGTATGACACATAACAATTAGGTGGGTAATAGTATATATCTGGCTCAACAAAGAAATACCTATATCACTTCCAAGATTGAATAAAACTACTATTTCGCTTTGCAAACACACGGGATAAAATCTAAACATCAAATGCAATGCACAGAATACACAAACCTCACACACACATGGCACATAAATCACTCAGGATTGGACTATCAAGACACTCTAGTCAAAGAAGTTAAGCAAAGTTAAGATCGTACAATTTAAGGTACTTACACAAGAGTCAAAAACTGAGCCTGAGCGTCACAACTAAAGCACTCACTATTCTCAATGCATAATAAAGTTAAGAGATATTGCCTTCAATTCAAATCACCGCACAAGGTTTTCTACGCCTAAAAAAATAAAATCTAACTACACCCGGTTCAAACAACACCCTTGAAAAAGAACTGCAACACAAAGAAAAACCAAGGGGGACTTGTTATACTACCTAACAAAAGAAAATCTTTTTTGTCTTTTTCTTTCGACTTTAATCCCTCAAGAAACCTGTCGATGATATCCATTGTCGGGTAAAATCAAAAATTTAAAAAACAATTATTTTCTTTTTCAAATTTTGTTTTCTATCTCTACTATCTACAACTAACAAAAAGAAAACTAATATACATACATACAAATATCCCACACCCCACACTTTAAGTTGTGGCATGTCCCCATGACACACAATTAAAAAGCATACGGTAAAGAAAACTTCCCTGAACATCTAGTCGGGGTCTGAGTCGAAGTCGGGCTCCATTCTGCCCGAACTAATGCACACATCCATGCAGACAACTTCTTCTCAGCTTTTTTGGGGTATACCCCACACTTGTCTTTCTCGCTTACTACAGCCTTCGTTTTCGAGCCCTTCACTTTCCACTCAACACTTGCAGCTGGTTTTCCTTTTTGCACCCCCTTTTCTGCATCCATCTTGAAAGTCACAGTCTTCTCACCCACTCTAAGCATGAGTTTTCTCTCGTGTATATCTAATATCACTCTGCCCGTCGCTAAGAATAGTCTTCCTAGGATGAGGGGGCCTCCTTGTTTTCCTCCATATTCACCACTATAAAATCCACCAAACTTATCCACCCGAACTAACACATCTTCCACTATCCCCTCGGGTATTAAAGTCATTTGGTCTGACAGCTGCAACGATATTAGTGCAGACCTTATCTCTCCAATCTCCTTCTCCAGTTTTTTGTATATAGATAGAGGCATTAAGTTAATTGAGGCACCAGAATCACATAAAGACTCATCAAAATTAATAGTTCCTAATAAGCAAGGTATAGTAAAACTCCCTGGATCTCCACACTTTTATGGAAGTTTATTTTGCAATATCGCACTGCAATGCTCTATGAGCCTCACCACTGAGGTCTCCTCTACTTTCCTCTTCTTCGTAAGGATCTCTTTCAAGAATTTAGCATAAGAAGGCATTTGTGAGAGCACTTCTGTGAATGGTAAGTTTACATGAACATGTTTCAGCACATCCAGAAATCTCTCAAACTGCTTGTCCAGGTTTTCTCTACATAGCTTTTGAGGGAAAGGTAGCGCCGACATATGCTTGCTCTACTCATGTTCCTCCCTTCTCGATTTTTCTTCCTTCTTCTTTCTCTGAGCTTTCACTGGGCCTTTCTTCTTCTTGCCATCATCACTTTTCAGCTGCTCCCCATTTTATTTTTCAAGTATCACATTTTTTTGGATCGTGGTGGGGTCTTTCAACACTTGCCCACTTCTCAAGGTTACATCATTCATTGTTTCTGTGGGATTTATTTCAGTATCAACAGGGAGAGTTCCTGGAACCCTCTCAGATAATATTGTTGCAATATATCCCACTTGCTTCTCTAAATTTCGAATTGCTACCCCTTGTACTTCAAATCTTTCATCAGTTTTCACAATGAAGGCCTTCATGAGATCTTCTAGACCAGGCTGATTGGGCTGTTGAGGCTGAAACTGCTGCCTTGGCTGATTCATAAAACCAGGAGCTCTTTGTCCCTGAAATCTGGGGTTGTTTTGTTGCCATGCATTAGCAGTACCCAGGAGAACTCCATGAAAAACCGGGGTGCTTTTGACCCATTGCATTAAAATTAAAATTTCCCACAACATTCACTTTCTCAGTTGAGGCTTGACACTCATGAGTCGGGTGTCCTCTTCCACATATATCACAGGATGCATGAGGCTCATTTTGTATTGAGGCTAAGGTCAGCTTTCATATTTCTTTAGCTATAGCATCAAGATGTGCCTGCACATATGTATTAGCATCAACTTGGTGAACACCAGTTGATCTTCTTCTTTCAGCACTCTCTGAGGGCCACTGATTAGCATCTTCAGATAACTCATCAGGAATTGAAACTATCTCCTCTAGAGTCTTTTTCATCAACGGGCCTCCAGTTGCGTTGCTCAATGTTTTATGCGAGGCCGGTGTCAATCCATCCCAAAAGTCCTGGAGTTGCATCCAGAGTTCAATTCCACTATGTTGACACTTCCTAACAATCTTCTTAAACCCCTCCCATGCTTCAAAAATAGTTTCAGTTTCTTTCTGGCATAAGTTATGAATTTCTCTTCTAAACTTGCCCGTTTTAGCTGAGGAGAAATATTTATCAAGGAATGTTTTGGTCATCTCCTCCCGTGTTCTGATCGATCCTGTGGGCAAGCTTCGAAGCCACTTCTTTGCATCATCTTTAAGTGAAAAGGGGAATGCCCTTAAGTACTGCATCTTGTGACACCCCATTGTATTGAAAGGTGTTCATAATCTCCTCGAAGTCGATTAGATGTATGTTTGGATCTTCATTCATCTTTCCTCTAAAAACACAGCAATTCTGAATGGTTTGAAGCAACCCTTGCTTCAAGTCGAAATGTTAGCTGAAATTGGAGGTGGTCTAACACTTGATAAGCCTTGATTGTAGATCGGTCTAGCATAATCACCCAATGATCTCCCAGGCATAGGAGCTATATTTCCGAACTGGTTTGCAGCAAAGGGTTGATTTTGAGCAATTCTCCGACCCCTCTCTTCTTCATAAATAATCTGTGCATCTCTAATAGTTGCTTCCTCAGCATCCCGTGCAGCTTTTTCTCATTGTTGGGATGCCTTCCTTGCAGCCAAATCTACATTATCATCACCGTTTCCAGCCATAGTTTCTTTGGTTGAGGATTGCCCAACCTTTTCTGATGTCTCGGTGAGATCTCTTTTCTTCCTCAACTGTCGCAGTTGTTTTTCTATCTCGGGCTCGTATGGTAGCACTTCTTTTGCAGAAGCTCGAGTCATGCACTGTCACAACCCAAAATCACGTGACCCGAGCGAACCAAATCATGTGATGCACCCAAATCATATGCATGAAAATCAATTTAACTGTGGAAGCTCCTTGAAAATCATACTCCATCCGTTTCAATTTAGATGAGGTAGTTTGACTCGACACGGAATTTAAGAAAAAAGAAGAAGACTTTTAAAACTTGTAGTCTTAAAAGCTTAAGGGGTAAAAGTTTTATGGGGCCATTATATTTGTGTGGTTATAAAAACCTCTCATTAAGGGTAAAATGGGTAAAATAAAGAGTTTAAAGTTGAATTATTTCCAAATTTAGAAATGTGTCATTTATTTTGGAACAGACTAAAAAGGAAAGTACCTCGTCTAATTTCAAACGGAGGGAGTATACATTTTCAAGTAAAAGGATAAAGTATTTTTCAATTAAAAATCACACATGATGCCTTTAATATAATAACAATGAGACTAAGTAATATAAATATATTTTCATGTATGTCGTGTACAACCCCATTACTACAACTTTTCACAACTATCTAAAGAGCCTTTATACCAACGAATAAAATTAAACACTTGGGCTAATACCCGACTAGCATAAATTAAGAAAACAACATGATAGCTACCACAAAATAGGAGTGTTGCCTCACCATATTCCTCAGAAAGAGAGTCATTCTAGCCTCGACCGCATGCCATGTATCATACCTCATCCTGAAATATGTAAAGTAAGTGGGGCCCTGGAGGGGGCCCCTAAGGGCTAAGTACATCACAACGGTACTCAATAAGTGTCATAGACTCTCTCTAACTTAAGCTCTTGGCACAAACATTATAAAAATAATGCATCAATATTTGATATAAAATGATAAAAAATTTTATCAATCCATGATCCTTGTCATTTTAAATAAAAGACAAGTTAAATAAAAACCACAATATAAACTTTCAAAACATTTATATCAACCCAAGATTTTGGATAAAATCATACAAAATTATTCCATTTGATTTAAGTCATCGAAATCACTTTCGGCTCCTTAGGCCTAAACATAAAAAAAAATCATCCTTACCTTTCACTGGGAGTACTATACCATCACCGACATAAGAAGATCAACTAGGTCATGTACCTAGCGGCAAGTATCATATACCCAACTTGCTTAGGTCATCTCATCGTAGTATCGTACGAATCGACTCAGCCATGCTAATAATAGCACAAAATAGTACCCTCTCGAGGGAGAGCACTCTGCCGTAGTCTATACCACCAAGTGGCCATCTACGCCTACACCGGCACGCATAGTTTCATGATGATGAAATAATATATCCGAAGTCAATCTCGCTGAACACAAGTAACTCCCAAAATATTTGATACTTCAAAAATAGATTCATAGCATAGTAGCCTCAAATGATCTATTTTTATCAAATCATAGCATTAATAGAAAATCTAAGCCATTTGAACAAAATTTAAATAAACAGCCTTTTACATGTTAAAGCCTTTAGCAATTTAAATCAATCTTTGAAAGATACCACAAGTGCTATGCTATTTATCAATTTTCAAAAGAAATACTTTCCATGAAAACTTATCTTTAGCACCCAAATATGTATACTCTTATCAATACGTAAGTTTTGATAAAAACTTATAACATTTACCTTGAGTGTCATTTTCCCAACACGATTTAAAATAAAATTTTATAAAACAACATGACACTACATATGCAACGTAATATTTTAGTACATGGATACATCCTTACTTGTTTGTCCCCGCAAGTACGAAAGCACATTTGTAAACAACTTAAACATTAACTCGAAACATGCTGTTAGAGAAAATCCCTTAAGAAGAGTAAGTTTTAATCAATTTACCTCGCTTTCGCTTTATTAATATTCATAAGCTTTCAATCCTCTTTCATCGTTCCAACCTTGATTAAAATACTCAAGCATCACCAACAAGTCGATATCTACAATTAAATATCTCAATTACATAAAAATGTGACCTAAAATATTTACCAATATCCATTTATGGCTCATAAGTTGACTACAAGCCTCCAACAACTCAAATCGCCGATAGGTTCACTTACTAGTATATTCAACTCCACTATTATAAATTAATACTCATTTGAAGTCATCAATGATACTTCATTAATTGTCCAATACCGTCAAATTACTACTCATCGTCTTCATTAACCAACATTTCCAAAATATTCAATTTGGTGATTACTTAGTTGAACACTTTCAATTTAGCTAGAAAATGATTCCATAGGTTCATCGCATCCTTTAATTTCATTTCTAAGAGCACTATTCTTCTTCCCCATTTTCTCAAAAACACAATTCATGCCATGAACTAGGGTGTGTGAATTCAATTATCCAACCATAAAAACTTGAAACAAATATTATAACTACTCTCACTGACCCATAAGAAATGAGTTTGAAGTATTAGGATTACCTTCTTGAAGCTTTTCCTCAAAAATTCAATGTTTGGAAAATTTGGTGTTCTTGAACAACTTGAAAGATTTCTAGGGATTTCAAAGATTGAATAATGTAATACTAGTGTTAATAGGATATTATTAACTTAAAATATCCATAAAATCTCACCTTGTATTCTTAAGTTGTCCCAAAGGTCGAATCTACCATGAAAGCACCAAATCCTAGCTCCAAAATACCCTCTCACCCGACCTTGTACTTATAGGCCCTAATTTCTGGGTTTCGGATGCGGCCCCGGATGCTTCGCATCCCCACTTCACTCCTCTTCGAAGCCCAGACGTGGACGCTATGGCAGTACTTCACTACCAGCCTTTGGTAATTTGATCATAACTTCTTGTAGGAGTGACAAATGACAAACTATGTGAAGCGTTAGAAACTAGACTCGAAGATCTCTCATTTGATAGGTTGTCCATCACATAACTTCATATATATATATATATATATATATATATATATATATATATATATATATGTAGATATACTCGTCCAAAGTTAGGTCTTCTGCGTACTCATTTGGAACTTTAGTCTATCATATAATTTCCAACTTGACTTAGACTTAGGGTTCTCCTTAGACCCCCACATAACTTATAATATGCCTCGTATACTTATTATCATATCCAATTAATATCCATCATATTAATAGTCCTCGTGCACACAAAATAATATAATTAGCACACATCAACTTTCTTAATAGCACTTAAGTATTTCGAAATTTTTCAGGGTGCTACATTCTCCCCCACTTAAGAACATTCATCCTCGAATATTTTACAAGTCACTTCGAAGCATAGAGTTACCATCCTTTTATCTCCAACCATTATACATAGGCACTTATGACTACATGGGTCTTATACTTCCTTTCCAAAATCTCAACTTACTTATAACCCTCAAAATTTGGCTATCTTTACAAATATTTAAACATTTCGGCAAAGTTTCCCCCTATAAGTAGGACTATCCAGAAACTTTAACTTGTCTAGAACAAGCCCCCACACGAGCACCAATAACAATACGCTCAACAACCAACAATACACAATATAATTTACCATATTGACCCCACTCGGCCGTACATATACCATAAGTGCATCAAATGTAAATCTTTAAAACTTTTAACTTGTAACATATATGAATACCATTCAATATCAATAATAGATACTATACATAGCTCCCATATCACTATTATGCATGCCTGCATTTTCTTTAGTCATGCATACGTCAAGTTGTACCTGAAAAGTATCTTCAAATAAACTAAAATTCTCTCTGTGATTGGACTTCCTTAATTAAAAAAAATTGTGTTAAAGAATAACTGATTTTTATGCTCCCTTAATTTTTTAGCTTGCTCAAGGCAATATCTCATAGTTTATGAGATCGAAGTTATATTGCCCATTTGGTATCTGCAAAACTTGTTCATTCTGACTCGTAGCCTTGGATTTATTTTTCATAAACAATACTTTCAAATAAATCTGTTGCCTTTCACGATTCTTGTTTCCAGACATGATTTTTTTCCCACTTAGGACTCTTGATGTCCTATAAATTTTAAAATTATTCTAGAATATTCTTCTGTTCCTTCCAAAGACTAATAAGATATTTTTTTCTAGATTCATCCATCATATAACAATCAATACCTCCACTTTCACTCGTGACTTTGGAGTTCCCGAAGATCCCAACTTGATAAATATTATTGCTTACAAGTTTTCTCTATGGAGAAAAAAATATTCATCCCAGTTTCATCCATTTTACGATACTACTTTGCCATCCATTTTTGAATACCGGGGCTCAAGTTTCTATTTATTAACTTTAACCAACTCCTTAACTCTATTGAGTTCCTTGTGATGGTTCTCTAGCAAAAATTTAAGATTTTATCTACTTATGGGTGCACCATAGGTATTCTACCATAACCCGTAAGTTTCCAACACTCGCGTATCAATGCTATCACGATGACACTTATACTTTTTAATATTAGTGCCCTTTCTTAAACCCATACTTTTTACTGGCATACTTTGTTTTTGGTATATAAGAGTCATTTCTCATTTAAGAATAAGCATTGCATTACCCCTTTCTATTTTATTCCGTACAAAGTGTGCACATATTAAAAGGACTCCCTTATTCAATACAATTCCACGTATAATTCAAAGTATTCCCTCGTTCCTGCCAACACTTGAATTTAATTCAAATCACACATGCCTCTAAGTTGTAAGAATACATTTAAGGTGCTCATTAAATATGTAAATATCAGACATATACTTTTAATATCCTTGATGCAGAATATCTTGATTGTTGCTTGTAATGAGTCTTTAGTTCCCTACAAATACTTTATGATATTTTTACCTATTTCATCACGAAGTTACCAAAAATTTCTTCTTCATCTTGACTCATGAATAAGAAATCTTATTTCCAAAATCATCGCCTTTAAGATGAACTTCTCATATTCCGATGCTCCCCCACTTAAGAGTAAACCCAATTCAAACTCTTACCTGTCACTCGAAATCTTTATTAAACTGTCATCTCACAGGAAACTTACCGTTGACCATCTACATGACCACCCACTAATATAGGCTCCTTATTCCACAACTAGAAACCTTTAGTTTACCGTTTCAATCTTTCATCGCACCTTGAAGTTTTATTTTATCATTACGCTGATATCCTCAATATTCTGACAATAAGATAGATTGGTTATACTCATAGGAACTTTCTTTGTTCATTTTCATATCCAAGTACCACGTCGCTACTAGCTGCAACATATATTGCTAAGTGACATTATTTCCCGCCCTTACGACATCATTATAATTAGCACTTCACTCTTTCATGTTCACTCTACCGTTGAAATTTCTTCTAGCATTTCACCTTTTAATCCATGCTCTAATACAGTTCTAGAAAGTACAACTTCCTTGCGCCTCTCATCTCATGCTTAGATAAGTTGAACGAGTGTGACTCCCTTAGGCTAAATCCACATATCATTAGTATAACTTTTCACAGCATATACCATCTTCACAATGCTAAATGTAAGGAATATGCAATGTATCTTTATGCCACCATCATGTTCTCAAGCCGCATACATATATGAGATTCCATAGTATATATCTCTGAAATTATATTTCTTGCTCTTAAGTGCTTTTATGAAACTTTATTTTGATGGTATCCCACCTAGCAGGCTAATACTTATGATAAAGATATCATGCATGTAGGGTCTTATTACCTCATGTTTTCATCATAATGCGAACTCCTTTGGCCATAGCTAATACCACATATCTACATCAACACGTTTCATATAATAAATATATACTTGTATATTTTTTCATTCTTCATGGTATCATTGACCTCATCCATACATATCACGTTAGGGATTTATGACACATTATCATGTAGCCTTATAATTCTTATAACTTCTCAATCTCCAAATCCGTACCATAATTCAATTTTATTTTTTGAGCCTTACGTCGTACACATTATATGTATAACTTTCCAACAATTTTAACTTAGCCCATGAGCCATTTCAACATTCATTCTTCTTAAATCATAAGGATCCGTTCACTCACAATTGAACTGCTCTTTCAATATTGGGCACATATAGAGTTGCTTTTAGATCATTCTTGGAAATTCTCAATTTTTCATCATTTCAGCAAAATAAAATAAGACATAACTCGACTAGAAAAACTCAAGATTATCATTCCACGTCATTTTTTTCCCTTCTCTAACAAACTATATTGCTTCTTATAACCTCCAAGATTACGCCTTTTGTGCATCTCATGCCTTAATATTTTCATGCTTACTCATTTAAGTTCATATACTTTATCCTCGCATACCTTGGTATGCATAATTAGAGATTGATTTTTATTTGTATCACATTCATCATCTGGAGGAACTCAAGGTTGTCATGCCCATCTTTTACATATGGCATGCTTGGTCTATCATCAACTCGTACTTACCTGTGGCACTTTATTTCTTGTGTGTCACTTCTATTACATATGACACAATCATGATAATAACCTATCATGCTCAGGGGAAACCCGATGTCTAGTATAATTAAGGGCCATCTCTCTCGTCTTGTAACGTTCTCTTTTCGGATGATCAAGAAAGTCTTTTTTTTCTTTTGGGAAGGTGTCTTTGGCCATTATTGACACCGTCTTAACTATGCCATACTTCTTATGAGTCATACTATGTTTACCACAAACTTGACTGACTTACATTCATTTATCAATTAGATCCATATCACCTCTCTATATCTTGTCATGATAATTTAAGATGCAACATCTTCATTTATAATATTATTTTTTATGTACCTTCGTTAAACTCATTAATGGTGATTACCATAGTAAACAATCGCTCCAACATCTTGACCAGAAATCTTGAATTGAAATTTAGTGTCTAACATAGGTGCCCTTATTCGCATTCTTTAGTAAAATTCTTTATAAGTCATGACACTATCCTCACAATACTAGCTGGCATCATCACTTTATTTCCTTTCATGATTTCTCAGTATTCGATTGATAATTCTTATTCACCAAAGTCATATGTGTTGACTGTATCAGGCCCAATCTATTCTCAACACATCTTTCCATTTTGATAAATTTTACACTTTCTGGCTATTAGCCCAAACATCTTGTATTATAACTCGAACCTTGAACTGATACCAAGTTTGTTAGCAATCTTGTATTCTGAATCTGATACCAAGTTTGTCACGACCCAAAACCACGTGATCAGTACCCGGTACACTACCCGACCCGAGCGAACCAAACCATGTGATGCACCCAAATCATATGCATGAAAATCAATTTAACTGCGAAAGCTCCTTGAAAATCCCATACATTTTCAAGTAAAATGATAAAATATTTTTCAATTCAAAATCACACATGACGCCTTTCATGATAATAACAATGAGACTAAGCAAAATAAATATATTTTCATGTATGTCGCATTCAACCCCATTACTACAACCTTTCACAACTATCTATAGAGCCTTTATACCAATGAATAGAATTAAACACTTGGGCTAATACCCGACTAGCATAAATTAAGAAAACAATATGATAGCTACCACGAAATAGGAGTGTTGCCTCACCATATACCTCAGAAAGAGAGTCATCCTAGCCTCGACCGCATGCCATGTATCATACCTCATCCTGAAATATGTAAAGTAAGTGGGGCCCTGGAGGAGGCCCCTAAGGGCTGAGTACACCACAACGGTACTCAATGAGTGTCATAGACTCTCTCTAACTTAAGTTCTTGGCACAAACGTTATAAAAATAATGCATCAATATTTGATATAAAACGATAAGAAATTTTATCAATCCGTGATCCTTGTCATTTTGAATAAAAGACAAGTAAAATATAAACCACAATATAAACTTTCAAAACATTTATATCAACCCAAGATTTTGGATAAAATCATACAAAATTATTTTATTTGCTTTAAGTCATCGAAATCACTTTCGGCTCCTTAGGCCTAAACATAAAAAAATCATCCTTACCTTTCACTGGGAGTACTATATCATCACCGACATAAGAAGATCAACTAGCTTATGTACCTAAAGGCAAGTATCATATACACTACTTTCTTAGGTCGTCTCATCGTAGTGCCGTACGAATCGACTCAACCATGCTAATAATAACACAAAATAGTACCCTCCGGATGGAGAGCATTCTGTCATAGTCTATACCATAAAGTGGCCATCTACGCTTACACCGACACGCATAGTTTCATGATGACGAACACAATATATCCGAAGTCAATCTCGCTGAACACAAGTAACTCCCAAAATATTTGATATTTCAAAAATAGATTCATAGCATAGTAGCCTCAAATGATCTATTTTTATCAAATCATAGCATTATTAGAAAATCTAAATCATTTGAACAAAATTTAAATAAACTACCTTTTACATGTTAAAGCCTTTAGCAATTTAAATCAATCTTTGAAAGATACCACAAGTGCTATGCTATTTATCAATTTTCAAAAGAAATACTTTCCATGAAAACTTATCTTTAGCACCCAAATATGTATACTCTTATCAATACGTAAGTTTTGATGACAACTTATAACATTTACCTTGAGTGTCATTTTGCCAACACGATTTAAAATAAAATTTTATAAAACAACATGACACTACATATGCAACGTAATATATTAGTATATGGATACATCCGTACTTGTTTGTCCCCGCAAGCACAAAAGTACATTTGCAAACAACTTAAGCATTAACTCAAAACATGCTTTTAGAGAAAATTCCTCAAGAAGAGTAAGTTTTAATCAATTCACCGCGCTTTCGCTTTATTAATATTCACAAGCTTTCAATCCTCTTCCATCATTTCAACCTTGATTAAAATGCTCAAGCATCACCAACAAGTCAATATCTACAATTAGATATCCCAATTATATAAAAATGTGACCTAAAATATTTACCAATATCCATTTATGGCTCATAAGTTGACTACAAGCCTCCAACAACTCAAATCGCCGATAGGTTCACTTACTAGTATATTCAACTCCACTCTTATCAATTAATGCCCATTTGAAGTCATCAATAATACTACATTAATTGTCCAATACCGTCAAATTACTACTCATCGTCTTCATTAACCAACATTTTCAAAATATTCAATTTGGTGATTACTTAGTTGAACACTTTCAATTTAGCTAGAAAATGATTCCATAGGTTCATCGCATCCTTTAATTTCATTTCTAAGAATACTCTTCATTTTCCCCATTTTCTAAAAAACACAATTCATGTCATGAACTAGGGTATGTGAATTCAATTATCCAACCATAAAAACTTGAAACAAATAATATAACTACTCTCACTGACCCATAAGAAATGAGTTTGAAGCATTAGGATTACCTTCTTGAAGCTTTTCCTCAAAAATTCAATGTTTGGAAAATTTGGTATTCTTGAACAACTTGAAAGATTTCTAGGGATTTCAAAGATTGAATAATGTAATACTAGTGTTAATAGGATGTTATTAACTTAAAATATCCATAAAATCTCACCTTGTATTCTTAAGTTGTCCCAAAGGTCGAATCTACCATGAAAGCACCAAATCCTAGCTCCAAAATACCCTCTCACCCGACCTTGTACTTATAGGCCCCAATTTCTGGGTTTCAGATGCGGCCCCAGATGCTTTGCATCCCCACTTTACTCCTCTTCGAAGCCCGGACGCGGACGCGGACGCTATGGCAGTACTTCACTGCCAGCCTTTGGTAATTTGATCATAACTTCTTATAGGAGTGACAAATGACAAACTGTGTGAAGCGTTAGAAAGTAGACTCGAAGATCTTTTATTTGATAGGTTGTCCATCACATAACTCCTTATATATATGTATATAAACTCGTCCAAAGTTAGGTCTTCTGCGTACTCATTTGAAACTTTAGTCTATCATATAATTTCCAACTTGACTTAGACTTAGGGCTCTCCTTTGACCCCCCACATCACTTATAATATGCCTCGTATACTTATTATCATATCCAATTAATATTCATCATATTAATAGTCCTTGTCTGCAGATTAAATAATATAATTAGCACGTATCAACTTTTTTAATAGCGCTTAAGTACTTCAAAATTTTTCGGGGTGCTACACGCACCAATCTAAACTTGTAACCTGCGCAGAGTCAACGGACACCAAACGTAAAATGAGAAAATAGAAATAAAAAGAAAAGAATTCCTGAATTAGAACTACAAACTATTTCAAACACTATTGATTGTCAATCCCTGGCAACGACGCCAAAATTCGACGAGCGCAAAACACACACTTAAATTCTGCTCGCTAATCAAATATAGTATAGTATAATTTCGTATCCACAGGGATTGGATTTAAACAGTATTATTGTAGTTTCTAGCTTGATTGCTATACAGGAGATCCAGCAGTTGAGATTTATAAGATGTCTAACTAAAATTAACTAAGAATCTAAAGCTATTGACTAATGACAATCGAAACAAGGAATAAGCAAAGAAAGTTATCAATGGGAGAAGATAGGTGTCACGACCTAAAATCCAACTAGTCGTGATGGCACCTAACCCATCCCGTTAGGTAAGCCAATTACCAACTATCCAATTTAATTAATAATTATTAAAGCAATTTAAGTGAATAAAGGTCTTAATCTTGTACAATCCCCAAGAACTGGTAGTACAAAGCGGAAATGAAATAAATACATAGTCTGTTTGAATAATACATAAACAGAGCTTTTATAAATCTAAGGCTACCCTGAACAAGAGGCAGCTACAACAGGAACGCAGGTACATCTTCAAGTCCCGCAACCATCGAGCACAGCAACAACAACAGCCAACATCTGCACGCAATGTGCAGAAGTGTAGTATCAGTACAACCGACCCCATGTACTGAGTAAGTAACAAACCTAGCCGTAGGTTGAAAGTAGTGACGAGCTTCTACCAAGGTCGGGTCCATAACCAATAGTCCACAACAGTCCATAATAACATAAAGCAAATAATACCAGAAGTAACTCAGAGACAAAATGATCATCCAAATCATGATTTCAAAAATAATAGTTCTTCCTTTCAAATATATCAGTGAAAACCCAAATCGTTTGCCGGAGTTGCCAAAAATATGAGTAGTTTGAAAGCAATAAATTTCTCCCAAAATCTTTTCAATAATAAATAAGATGTTTCATTTCCCTTCCGAATAACCTGTGCAAAACAAATGCATCACTATGCCCATCTGTCAAAAATGTATGAAAAATCATGAATGATGTGATGCAGTACAGCATGAGGAAATACCTCTCTATGCATGTATGTCATGTGTGCATGCCAATGCGATGCAACTCAGTGATAAAATCATAAACAGCCCCTCGGGCAGAACATCACTCATCAACAGCCCCTCGGGCAAACCTCACAGTCACTCATGCCACTCGGGCATACCTCACAATCACTCTTGCCACTCGGGCATACCTCACAATCACTCATGCCACTCGGGCATACCTCACAATCACTATTTCCACTCGGGCATACCTCACAATTACTTTTGCCTCACAGTCACTCAACACTCGGCACTCGCACTTAGTAGGTACCTGCGCTCACTGGGGGTGTGTACAGACTCCGGAGGGACTCCTTCAGCCCAAGCGCTATAATTTGCACGGATAACTCACGTGTTGTACGGACAACTCACGTGCTATAATAATAAAGTATGTTGCAGGCAGGCATCCCCGATCCACACTCATCCTCACAATCAGGCCCCTAGCCGATATCAAACATGCTGCGGCGTGCAGTGCGATCCCATAAATATGAAACATGTTGCGGCGTGCAGCCCGATCCCATAAATATTCTCACAAATCAGGCCCTCGGCCTCACTCAGTCATCAATCTCTCCAGTCTATCGGGCTCACAATGTCATGAAAA
This sequence comes from Nicotiana tomentosiformis, assembly GCF_000390325.3. Taxonomy (NCBI): domain Eukaryota; kingdom Viridiplantae; phylum Streptophyta; class Magnoliopsida; order Solanales; family Solanaceae; genus Nicotiana; species Nicotiana tomentosiformis. Next base: position 27,047,283 of record NC_090817.1, read on the forward strand.
ATAGCCCAAAATGATGATACGATGTATCAATAAATAACAACAGAGACTGAGATATGATATGCAATGAAATGAATATGACTGAGTATGAATTTTCAATTTAACACAATAATTTACAGCAATATGACCTCTGTGGGTCCCAATAATACTGGCACATAGCCTCAACATGATTTTTAATATGCTTTTCAGCTCAATTTCTTTAACACATAAAACCGCATGGAAAATGCCAAGATTATTTAACTATAAAATTTCACATAAATAATTATGTCACAATTCCTATAGTGCACGCCCACATGCCCGTCACCTAGCATGTGCGTTACCTCCCAAAAATTCACAAAATACATATATTCAGGGTTCATACCCTCAACTCCAAGATTAGAAGAGTTACTTATCTCGAACAAGCCGAATCCAATGTCGAGCAAGCTAAACAATGCTCCAGAAATTCCATTATGCTCGTATCAACTCCCGAACAGCTCGAATCTAGTAACAATTAATTTGATTCAGTCCACACAATTTATAGGAACTAATTCCATATCAAAATGCTAATATTTTCTAAAAAAAATCTGAAATTGCGCCCCAAAAATCACTCATGGGGCCCACATCTCGAAATCTGACGAAACTTACAAAATACGACAACCAATCCAATTACAAATTCAACCATACTAATTTCACTCAAATTCGAGTCCAAATCGGTATTCAAACTTGAAATGTTCGTTTTGTGACATTATGGAAATTTCCTTCTATTTCTCTTGAAGATTCAATAATCTTACACCAAAAATGAAGATTAATTTATGGAATATAATCACAAGGGAGTTAAGAACACTTACCCCAAGTTGTGTGGAAAATTTCTTCTCCAAAATCGCCCAAACCGTGCTCCAAAATCCGAAAATGAGAAAATATCTGTGAACCCTCGTTTTATACACTGCCCAGGCATTTTCGCACCTGCTGTGCCTGGGCTCGCACCTGCGCAACCGCATTTGCGGAACAAATTGCGCGCTTGTGGACAATACCAACCTCTCAAAACCTCGCATCTGCGGGCTCGCAGATGCGCAAACCCTTCGCACTTGCGTTCGCCCCAGGCCAGCCCCAATCCGCATCTGCGCCAACACCTTCGCACCTGCGGCCTCACAGATGCGGCAAACTCCTCGCAGGTGCGATCACACTAGTAGGCAGAAGTTCCAGAAATGTTTCAAGTTGAATTTGATCTGTCAACCATCCGAAACTCACCCGAGCCACTCGGGACCCCATCCAAATATACCAACAAGTCCTAAAACACACCACGGACCTACTCGAGGCCTCAAATCACATCAAACAAACTCAAAAATACGAACTACACACGGATTCAAGCCTAATAAATTTTGACATTTCCAAATTCTACAAATGACGCCGAAACCTATCAAATCACGTCCGATTGACTTTAAATTTTGCACACAAGTCACATTTCACATTACGGACCTATTCAAATTTCCAGAATCGGATTCCGACCCCGATATCAAAAAGTCAACCCCCGGTCAAACTTCCCAAAAATTTAACTTTTGGCATTTCAAGCCAAATTCCACTACGGACTTCCAAATAATTTTTCGGACACGCTCCTAAGTCCAAAATCACCATACGAAGCTACTGGAATCATCAAAACTTCATTCCGGGGTCGTTTACACATAAGTTGACATCCGGTCACTATTTTAACTTAAGCTTTAAACCTTAGAACTAAGTGTTCCAATTCATTCCAAAACCTCACCGGACCCGAACCATTTACCCCGGCAATTCACACAACAACTGTAAAGTACAATTTAAGAAGTAAAGGGGGAAGCAAGGTTGTAATACTCAAAACGGGTCGTTACATTCTCCCCCACTTAAACATGCGTTCGTCCTCGAACGTGCCAAGAGTTGTTTCCAAGCCATCAAATCACTGTTCCATCTTACTACACACGTACCCGGGGGTGAACCCGCGTCACCCTATTCCATATAGGCTTGACAACACAATCCAACTGAATTCATTAATTTAACTCTAGCCCATAAACCTTGGAATTTAATTTTCAACCTTTAGAATTTCTTTCAAGACAAAATCTTACATATACACACCGTATAAGTCCGAACAAGTTGCATCGAGCTATAACTATAACCACGGATATAATCAACCAACATATTACACAACTCGCATGCTCGTAGCACCATTCCTGATCATAGTGACTACTACAAAACCAATCACATACTAGTATTAAACCCATATCGAACCAAACCTCATCCTAAAACCTTCGTACACTGTTGATAATAAGAGAAACACGTGAAATTTCATGAACACTTACCAGATCAACAAGTCACGGAGCTCTCTCGTCCCAACCAGAACCATAATCTCTTTCTGAGCCGACTTCCAATATCATCCTTTCGAACATACCGTAATCGAATCTGATAGTACCCATTCTAGGTCCAATGACCTTATATTACTAAACACAACTATTCCACGGACATGCCGCACCAATATAACTCAGAGCCACAGCCCATGCCATCCGTGCACCAATATGCAACAATTCAAATGTACTCAGCCATGAAAATGACTCAAATGAGAGAACTGCCTCGCAAGATTAACAAGTACCGCCACAACGAAATGCTGAAAATTCATCATACACCGTAGAACCATCACCCGATTCTAATACAAGGTTCATACCTTAACGTAGCTCCGCTGCAATATATGTCCCCATCCAAACATTGGTTCATATTATATACCCTGAGCCACCCTGCTCAAAATCAATAACCACGGAGAGGCAAATGACAAAAATGCCACACAAAACCTAAAAGAACATAACCATTACGCAATCGATCATGCAATACCCAAATACTCATCACGCTCAAATTCCACTATAAAGCTCAAATAGAACTGCACCATCTGTGCACATAACCAATGAATCACAACTCCTCATAGCATAAAGGAGTAACTCACAGATTATTTCAGAACACGAATAAGCTCAACATTAACCGAATGGCACATCCCTCAACAATAGCAGTATGGAGCCAACCATTCCGGCTCGGTGTAGAATACACATCTTAATTGGGCCTACCAATGGACCGTCAAATCAACTCGGGTTAACCACAAATAAATAAAAATTCTTTCGAAAATCCATAATGACTGAATCATAACACATTCTATCATCTGGCTAGCTCCGGCCACAACTTCACAGTCCACAACCATGAAACAATCCGCTCCTGAGAACTCCTAATCTCCAAATCCATAGAACACGCGAATCACCATATTTGATTCCATCTCCACCGCCCGAATGTATAACACCTCTCTCATACATGATCATCCCACGAGAAATACTTTAAAAAAATTTCCGTGCCACTTGGCAAAATTTGAATATCAGCATTCTATCAACCGTGTGAGTACCGCAATACTAATTTATACATTCGTAAGTCAAAATACAATGCGCCTTCTGAAGTTCGCCCCCTTCTCATACAACACCAAGTAGTAATAGTATTCATCTAGACATCGAAAACTGTTCATGCCTCTAAGAATTTATGACCTCCCTTTCAAGGCTAAACCGTGACCTTGCACACGCCAACCTTAATCCCACACAACTCACCGCATCAATCATGCCATCATTTAAAAAAATACGAGAACATCATAATCATTCTGAGTCACAAGTAAAATACATATCTGATCAGCCAGAAGCCTTCCATTTGATCCCGTCCAGTATAAAATCACAATACTCAACATGTTCCTCAGGCCGGTAGGAAAATACCCATCTCAAACCGTGGTAGAAAACCTCCAGAATGCTTTGGAATCCATTTGCACATAATCAGGACATCAGAGTTGAATATCTCTAAATCAACCAAGCCACATAGGTCACCAAGCCTAGGTGTATTACCACAAAGCACCTGTAGAAAACCCCCACATCATAAGCACTCAAAGAACCGATCATATCCATTACCATACTGATCCAACCTACTGCCAAGTTGTCTTATTTCTCCAAGTCCCTTCCGAATTTGTCTTGAAATTGATACTTCTCCTTGCTAAAACACCACGATATTTAACCACAACGCACCCCACAAACCTAGCATAGAACCACAACGCCCTACGGCCCATAAGTAGTTGTATTCTTCTTAAGCCCCTTCAAAAATACCCCAACTGTGACACTCACTCTGAGAATACCTTATGTGAATTTGAAATTGTTCTTCTTACCTTCCTTATACAAAAATGTAGAATCCATAGTCATATAGAATTACCGCAAGTCCCTACACCATCCAATGTAACTATCCGATTCTAGCGATATACCAATCCGAAAAATTTTCAATATCCATTAGTACCTTATCAAGAGTCACCCACTTTTGTTCAAATCCAAATTACACCATTCAAATGGGCCAAAAGACACGTGCCCCATTAGCACCACAACACTCAACGAAGTAATTCTACTTTAACACCACATATCAAATTCATACTCCGTGCGTACTACGTCATTCACCAATAACAACTCACTCATCCCACGAATTTCATATACTCATACATGCAATATAATCATTAACCAGGAATTTCCTTATTTGAGTCATCCTCGATCTCAACTTCTGCAAGTCATAGCTAACCCACAAGTGTGCCTCAGACCAAAATTAAAATTTAACACCTAACCATAAAATCAAATTGTCAATAGCACACTCCCCCACTTGGCTCAAAGCCATTAATTTAAATACTAGATAACTCACAATATCCATACTCTATTACTGTCATAATACCGCAGTTGGTTCAACGAAAAATCTTTCTCAAGCTCATACAACGCCAACCATAAAATACCTCAATCATCCACTAAGCTCGCATTTATTCTCTTGACACTCAAGTCAACTTTCTCAGCCAGATTCAAATTCAAATCTCCACCCATACACCCCGTCGGTAGAAAAAAAAACTCTCTACTCACATCATAAGGAATACACCTACGTATATTACTCTGCAGGGGATAACCCACCTGCTTAGCCTCAAACTTTTATCTTGTTATACCCTTTCACAGTCACAATTACTATGCAATCACTTAGTCTATCTGAGTCCAAACTCACTAACCAGAGATCCGAATTTAATTTGTCCCAAAATTTAACAATCGTGAAAGATCCTTCAAAACATTCACACTCGGGACTGTACGTCACATAGAAACGAAAATCAAGCACCCAATGACCTTTCCTTTACATTTCAAGGACACTTCTCGCCATATTCAAAACGTCTTAACACATTCCGCAATTACATCATACTCATCACAAAGCCATTCCACCGCTCATCGAGCCACAAATTCCACCTGTAGGGACATTACCGGACATATGAATCCAAATGTACAGGTTACAACTGAAGCTACCGAGCCTAAGCTGTGGTCTAAACCTGGCCTCGAGTCCTCCAGACTGGCCCATCACCAAAATACAGAATACACATCTTGCACCTCGTTCATAAAATCACAAGTCGGCGATGCACAGCTGATACCGAGCGCTTATGTGCGCATACGAATACGTGGAAAGAATTCAAAAGGTTATATTTCAAGCTGAATCAATTCCGCACGATAAGGAAGGAAAGATGGGAAGTATATATCCTAAATGCCCTGTAGCCTCTCGAAGATGAGTATGGACGTCATCATACCGATCCGCAAGACTCTACTAGACACTTTCTCATGACTTGTAGAACCTATGAACATAGAGCTCTGATACCAACTTGTCACGATCCAAAATCCAACTAGTCGTGATGGCACCTAACCCATCCCGTTAGTTTAAGCCAATTACCAACTATCCAATTTAATTAATAATTATTAAAGCAATTTAAGTGAATAAAGGTCTTAATCTTGTACAATCCCCAAGAACTGGTAGTACAAAGCGGAAATGAAATAAATACATAGTCTGTTTGAATAATACATAAACAGAGCTTTTATAAATCTAAGGCTACCCTGAACAAGAGGCAGGTACATCTTCAAGTCCCGCAACCATCGAGCACAACAACAACAACAACCAACATCTGCACGCAATGTGCAGAAGTGTAGTATCAGTACAACCGATCCCATGTACTGAGTAAGTAACAAACCTAGCCGTAGGTTGAAAGTAGTGACGAGCTTCTACCAAGGTCGGGTCCATACCCAATAGTCCACAACAGTCCATAATAACATAAAGCAAATAATACCAGAAGTAACTCAGAGATAAAATGATCATCCAAATCATGATTTCAAAAATAATAGTTCTTCCTTTCAAATACATCAGTGAAAACCCAAATCGTTTGCCGGAGTTGCCAAAAATATGAGTAGTTTGAAAGCAATAAATTTCTCCCAAAATCTTTTCAATAATAAATAAGATGTTTCATTTTCCTTCCGGATAACCCGTGCAAAACAAATGCATCACTATGCCCATCTGTCAAAAATGTGTGAAAAATCATGAATGATGTGATGCAGTACAGCATGAGGAAATACCTCTCTATGCATGTATGTCATGTGTGCATGCCAATGCGATGCAACTCAGTGATAAAATCATAAACAGCCCCTCGGGCAGAACATCACTCATCTACAGCCCCTCGGGCAAACCTCACAGTCACTCATGCCACTCGAGCATACCTCACAATCACTCTTGCCACTCGGGCATACCTCACAATCACTCATGCCACTCGGCATACCTCACAATCAGTCTTTCCACTCGGGCATACCTCACAATCACTCATGCCTCACAGTCACTCAACACTCGGCACTCGCACTTAGTAGGTACCTGCACTCACTGGGGGGTGTGTACAGACTCCGGAGGGACTCCTTCAGCCCAAGCGCTATAATTTGCATGGATAACTCACGTGTTTTACGGACAACTCACGTGCTATAATAATAAAGTATGTTGCAGGCAGGCATCCCCGATCCACACTCATCCTCACAATCAAGCCCCTGGCCGATATCAAATATGCTGCGGCGTGCAGCACGATCCCATAAATATTCAACATGCTGCGGCGTGCAGCCCGATCCCATAAATATTCTCACAAATCAGGCCCTCGGCCTCACTCAGTCATCAATCTCTCCAGTCTATCGGGCTCACAATGTCATGAAAAATAGCCCAAAATGATGATACGATGTATCAATAAATAACAACAGAGACTGAGATATGATATGCAATGAAATGAATATGACTGAGTATGAATTTTCAATTTAACACAATAATTTACAGCAATATGACCTCTGTGGTCCCAATAATACTGGCACATAGCCTCAACATGATTTTTAATATGCTTTTCAGCTCAATTTCTTTAACACATAAAACCGCATGGAAAATGCCAAGATTATTTAACTATAAAATTTCACATAAATAATTATGTCACAATTTTTATAGTGCACGCCCACATGCCCGTCACCTAGCATGTGCGCCACCTCCCAACAATTCACAAAATACATATATTCAGGGTTCATACCCTCAACTCCAAGATTAGAAGAGTTACTTATCTCGAACAAGCCGAATCCAATGTCGAGCAAGCTAAACAATGCTCCAGAAATCCCATTATGCTTGTATCAACTCCCGAACGGCTCGAATCTAGTAACAATTAATTTGATTCAGTCCACACAATTTATAGGAATTAATTCCATATCAAAATACTAATACTTTCCACAAAAATCCGAAATTACACCCAAAAAATACCCGTGGGGCCCACGTCTTGAAATCCGACGAAACTCACAAAATACGACAACCCATCCAATTACAAGTTCAACCATACTAATTTCACTCAAATCTGACTCCAAATCGGTATTCAAACTTGAAAATTTTATTTTATGACATTATAGAAATTTCCTTCTATTTCTCTTGAAGATTCAATAATCTTACACCTAAAATGAAGATTAATTCATGGAATATAATCACAAGGGGGTTAAGAACACTTACCCCAAGTTGTGTGGAAAATATCTTCTCCAAAATCGCCCAAACCGTGCTCCAAAATTCGAAAATGAGAAAAATTCTTGGAACCCTCGTTTTAAACACTGCCCAGGCATTTCCGCACCTGCGGTGCCTGGGCTCGCACCTGCGCATCCGCATTTGCGGAACAAATTGCGCGTATGCGGACAATGCCAACCTCTCAAAACCTCGCATCTGCGGCGCCCTTCTCGCATCTGCGGGCTCGCAGATGCGCAAACCCTTCGCACCTGCGTTCGCCCCAGGCCAGCCCCATTCTATGACTGATCTCGCGCACATGCGGCTTCGCACCTGCGATCAAAAGCTTCGCAGGTGCGATCACACCAGTAGGCAGCAGTTCCAGAAATGTTTCATGTTGAATTTGATCCGTCAACCATCCGAAACTCACCCGAACCACTCGAGACCCCGTCCAAATACACCAACAAGTCCTAAAACACACCACGAACCTACTCGAGGCCTCAAATCACATCAAACAACCTCAAAAATATGAACTACACACGGATTCAAGCCTAATAAATTTTGAAATTTCCAAATTCTACAAACGACGCCGAAACCTATCAAATCACGTCCGATTGACTTCAAATTTAGCACACAAGTCACATTTCACATTACGGACCTATTCAAATTTTCAGAATCGGATTTCGACCCCGATATCAAAAAGTCAACCCCCTGGTCAAACTTCCCAAAAATTTAACTTTCGGTATTTCAAGCCAAATTCCACTAAGTACTTCCAAATAATTTTCCGGACACGCTACTAAGTCCAAAATCACCATACAGAGTTATTGGAATCATTAAAATTTTATTCCGGGGTCGTTTATACATAAGTCGATATCCGATCACTATTTTAACTTAAGCTTTAAAGTTTGGAACTAAGTGTTCCAATTCATTCCAAAACCTCTCCGTACCCGAACCATTTGCTCCGGTAATTCACACAATAACTGTAAAGTACAATTTGAGCATTAAAAGGGGAAGCAAGGTTGTAATACTCAAAACAACCGACCGGGTCGTTACAATAGGGTTTTGATAGGATAGGTGTAAGATAATTTTTCAGGATCTAACTATAGATAATTCACTTCTAATGTTCAAGTGAGTCTCTCGAATTTTCTTAATTATTAGTTCAAACGTTCAGCAAAAACTCCTCTCTCGATTAAGTCTTAACCTCACAAGATGGACCAATTTAAGCACGTTAAGATATGCAAGAAATGCGTAATGGATTGGTCTTTAGGAAAATCTCTTTCGATTATTCTCCTAACTACGCTTAATTAGCGATTCAAGTAGCCTCTTTCAATTACTTAGAAGAATCTATGAACTCAACCAACAATATAATGCAAAGATATCACAAGTTATGCCTCTCTCAATTACATGAACTAGTGAGTAAAGATGCAATAATTAAATCATCCAAAAATGCTTCAATACATAAAACTAGAGTTGTAATCCACACACAATCATCAATACACTAAATCTATCAAACCTAAATGGAACTACTCCATAGATATGGAGCAATTCATTACAAATAAAATTAAAGTATAGGAAAATATAAATTCAATCCAAACTCGGGTCTTAAGTGAGGAAGGAATGATGAAATCCTCGTGCTTGTGTTCTTCCAACTCCTCATTAACCTCCTTAGGTCCAAAGTATGTCAAAAGTCCAGAAAATAATATTTTCCATGTATTTATACCAAGTAGGGTCGGGCCAAGACGAAACCACCCTTTCCTAGCCGAAATAGGACTTTCACTCTGTAAAACTTTCATAGGCGAGCCACATGGGGCGGCACGCCATGCGGCCATGCGGGGCATTAGTGGGGAAATCCAGAGAGCTCAACAATTCATCAGGCAACAAAAATACACTGTTGCGACGCACCATGCACCGCAGTAGTGCAAAATTCTCAAAGTGTTGCTTTTTGCTTGCGTTTTCACGTCCAGACTTGGTCCTCAACCCCCAAACACGATCCCAGATTAATCCCTTGGGCTTTTACTCAGACCTCAAAGCTCCAAATAGCTATAATTAGCTCCACAACATCTACATAATTTGGAATCACTCCTACAAGGCATAAAACACACAATAAGTGTAGAACATTACTAATTAAAGCTCAAACACAAATAAAGTGCAGTGAATTAGAGTGGAATAAGTGACTAAAATACGTAATTATAGCCTACCATCAGTTTATAACACGTTGTTGGACCTTCGGGTGATGTTAATGATTGAAAGGATTCTTACTGCTGGCGGACCAGTGTGAACCTAGGGAGGTTAGTTGATTTCATGAGGGATGTAACCATAGTAACGACGTTGGAGGAGGTCGATATGAGGTTACACAGGTGGGCTATCTCCTGTGAGCAGGTTAGCAGTTGCGTGGTTTTGATGAGGTTCCTACAAAGAGTTCTACTTTTGGCCCAACATGGTATGCATGTACTGCGATCTAAGCTTGGATCGCTTGAAGAAGATGGTACGACTGTTAAGGGGTTGAGCGTGCGATGGTGCCTGATAATTCGGGATGTGTTATGATTGGTGAAACAAGAACATATGAGAATTTTGGCGGAGCAACGGTGTGGGATCATGGTAACTGGGCAGAAGAGGCCGTTGTGGAGTCTAGATCTATGTGATTGTAGCATAAAGCTAAGTGGGGGAGACCATCATTTATGATTAGGTCACGTGGTGGTGTGCCTATGTAGTTTATGGTTGTCGGTGCATTGGTAGACTAATTATGACTAAGGAAAGGACACCTCATGGGTAATTCGGGCAAAGGACTTGGGGAATGTGTGCTACCTCTCGCCTTATCGATTTATGTACAGGTGTTGGGATGACTAGGCATTTGTGCTCCTAATGAATGTGAAATACAAGGAAAATAATTCATCCAGTTTCTTCTTTGGAAGTGTTCATGTGCTAACGGAGCACCAGTGGTTGGTTATGTGCTCGGGATCAGGTCAGAGTGGGTGACTCTTAACAATGGTCCTAGTGGGCTCAAGAATTAAAGTGCAGTGTTTAAAGATTTTGGGTTCGTTACGTGGTTAAGGACTGGGTTTTGTAGCAGAGTGTGAAGAATACTTGGGGAATTTTTATGTTATCATCGAATCTACGGTGCAGTGTTAGAAAAATGGGAGAAACATCTTCGGATTCTCAGGAGGTCTTTCAGAGCGGGTGCATCAGTTGGAGATACTATAGAGTGCACGAGGAGGGTTTAAGATGTCTTATGGGTATCGGGATGATGTGGTCTCATGATTTGGGTCACTCGGGATGAGTGTTGTTTGAGGTCCGTTATGTGTTTGAATAAGACTATCATTCCAAGGGCAATTCAAGAGTGAATTGGGGAAAAGTTGAGTCAGTTAGTTATGGCTTGAATTAGCATGGTTCTGCGGTTATAGGAATTCGGTTGCGTGTTACAATTGTTCTTCTGAAATGAGTTGGGTGAAAGGGGTTCTAGCCTATGAAGTGGTTATTCTACTGGTGGTTCAGGGGTTGTAATGAAATTCGCATAGCGACATGATAGGTGCACTGAGTGGCATGGAGATTGGAAATTGATGATCAAGGTTACGGTTTGATTTTGATAAGGACGTCACGAGTTCGAAGGAGCGGGGTAAGGATTGAGATATTCATAGCATTATCTTAATATCGCTTAAGGACTGAGTTTTGTGGAATAGGTATTGTGCATTGGTTTGTGAATTCTTAATTGGCATTACAGAAATAGCATGGTCGATGGCTATTGATGTTCAGATTTTGCTACCCGGTGCGGAAGGTTGTGGGAGTATATCCCACGAGAAGATCGTATAAGTGTGACGTGTTAGTCATTCGATTGTTAGGGATTGAAATCAGGTATGGAGATTTTGGTACTTCCAGGTATGGAGAGGTTATGACTGATAGGCGCTCTATTCCTTTGATTGCGGATTGTGGGAGTTGTTCCAGATTTGATGACTGCTCGTATGAGTCATGAATAGTTTCATTGTGGGTCCTTGAAAGGTTATTGCCCCAGTATGGGATGATCGTAAACGGCTTGAGGTCTGTTAGTAGATCTAATGTGAATGTATGCCTTATACCAGGTCGGATGTGTTCATTCAGCGTAGCATTGCCTATGGAGGAGTCTTCGAGCGTTGGATGTTAACCCTGTTATCAGCTATCCTATGTAATACTCTATTATACCATGTGGGTTGTGATACATCTTGATTATTCGCACATGTGTTATGGTCTAGTGTATCTTATCGTTATTGCACCTAGTCGTACTTGCATTTTTTGTAGTGCGTGGCGTTGTCCATCTCCCCAGGGTCGTAGTTATGCACTTGGCGTCCTTGTGGTAGATATTCGGGCATTCCATAGGTATGAGCATTTTGGCTCGATGGGTATCTCCTTATTGATTATTGTGTGTGGATCAGGTGTGTACGCCGCCACGGGTATGATGTTTGGATCGTGTTGCACGCCGCAACGGTATCATGTGTGGATCGGGTTGCACGTCACAATAGTGAGATATTGAGTACGGTTCCATATACTTATTTTTGTGTGTATTTTTCCTCATATCTGAGAAAGGTTCAAAGCATTTGTTGGCCATTTATTCGTTACACGGGCTGGGTAGTTCTTTGCCAGAGTTCGTTCTCTCTTATGTGTCATATTCGAGTTGTAGCTTGTTGGCGTATTGATGGCATCATATAGGATTTTAGTCAGTGTTTGAGGTGGCTTATTTCCTGAGCAGCTTGTACTGGGTGAGACGAGATTATTGGACCTGAAATCAGTGTGATCGGATTTATGTAAGGTATATTAAAGAGAAAATGTCACTATTCAGTTCAGAATAAGGTAATGGTTTTTGTCGAGCGGAGAAACTCCATGAGTTTTTGATCTGATGGGTGGTTATGAGTTCCTGCACATCTCATTCCTCGTTGCAGTATGGTGAGGGTTGAGACCGGGCTTATATGTGTTATGGGATATACTACGGACATCTGGTTCGTGAATCTGCAGCTATTGTAGTCGGAGGATGTTATCATGAACATACAAATTGTGCGGTGCATTATGTGATCTCAGCATGGGTGTAGGATCCTATTTGATACTGTGGGTTGAGATTGTTACGGTGTTCACATATTGGAATCAGGTCTCGTGGAGAATTCCGGATGTTAGAATTTGGTTCTAAGGCGTGTTAGCTAAGGTTATAGGGAGGATCTTCAGTCTGGCTCGAGCTAATGTTCTCACGTGGGTTGTGGTGGCACAGGTAGGTACACGAGGTGTCAAACAGTGATTTTGGACAACTCTGGAACGGTTCTTGGCACGTTCGAGGACGAACGTATATCTAAGTGGGGGAGAATGTAATGACTCGACCAGTCATTTTGAGCTATAATGCATTGTTCGGAGGTTTGAGGCCTTGAATAGTTTCACTTCATGTTCTATGACTTGTACGCATGGTCAGAATTGAATTTCGGGAAGTTCGGAGTTGATTCGGATGGAAAATTCTCAATTCGGAAACTTTAAGTTGGAAGAGTTGATCAAGGTTTGACTTTTGAGTAAACGACCTCGGAATCGGGATTTGAAGGTTCCAATAGGTTTGTATGATGATTTTGGACTTGGGCGTATGACCGGGTTGAGTATCGGGTGGTCCGGAAACATTTCAGCGCTTATTTTGGAAAGTTGGCAATTCGAAGGTTTTAGAATTTTCTAAGTTTGGTTTGAAGTAGACTTTGGTATTATCTCTATCCGTTTGGGGTTCTGAGCCTTGGAATATGTTCGTATCATGATTTATGCCTTGTACATAAAGTTTGGCATCATTCCGGAATGTTTAAGTGTAATTCAGACGCGTTCGTCGAAGTTTGAATGTTTGAAAGTTAAAAGGAGGATTTGATCGTCGATTCATGGTTTTGATATTGTTTGGTGTGATTTGAGGCCTCGAGTAGGTTCGTTTTATGTTTTGGGACTGGTTTGTGTAATTGGACGGGGTCTCGGGGGCCTCGGGTGTGTTTGGGTTGTATCGCGCTCTTATTTGATGTTTTAACGTCGTTTCTTTGGACATAAAAGGTACCATATTTAGCAAACAATCTTTGATTTGTGATTAGATTGAACTATTAGATCCTTATCGTAATTATGGAACCATAGCAACAAGAATCATCGAATTCCGAGGTCGTATGAGAGAGTTATGCCAATTTTCGTGTCGGGAAAGATTGTTGGTTTCTCGTGCGGACTTTGTTCTTCGCGAACGCGAAGAAGGAAATTTGGGTTGACCGGTTAACGCAAAAAATTGCTCTTCGCGAACGCAAAGGTGTCCCGCGAAGGCGAAGAACAAAAGTCGCCTGGACAGTGTTTTAAGTGGACAGACCGAGCATTTTAGTATTTTGAGCATATCTTTAGTTCTAGAGCTCCGTTTGAGGTGATTTTTGCGGCGTTGTTCTCGTCTCAACAAGGGGTTAAATTTATTTTGATATTTTTTCATGATTATTTTCGTTGGTTATCATTTTTATCCGTATTTGAATTGTAGAAATTGGGATTTTGAGCTCCAAAGTTATGAGATGGTAAATCCTTGATTTGAGGATCAATGCATTGACGAAATTGGATGAGTTTTGGAATATAAACTCTATAGGTTATGGGTAATAATTAATTTTGATAATTTTTGAAATCCGGATGCGTGAGCCCGGGGGTTGACTTTGTTGACTTTTCTTGAGGAGTTGGGAATTTATTTACAATTGTTAAATTATGAGTATTGGAGTATATTTTGAGTGGTTTGCATGTTGTTTGATTAGTTTCGGATCGTTTGGCAATGATTTGAGGTGCTAGAAAGGCGTTGAAGTCAGTTATTGGATTTCGGAGCGAGGTAAGTCTTTTGTCTAACCTTGTGAGGGGAAAATTACTCTATAGGTATTATATTTGTTATGTGCTACATATTGTGGGAGCTACACATGTATAAGGTGACGAGTGTCCGTGCGTATGCTAGAATTCCTGATTATGTTCGAGTAGACTTAGACTCACGCAATGCTTTAATTGTATTATTTGCGTTATTCTTTCCTGTTCAATTACTTTAATTCGCATTATGACCTGAGACTAGACTCACGTAAAGTAATGGACTCACTATTTTAGATACTTGACAAGCTACTTGTTCAGCCATACAAATTGTACTTCTCTTACTGATTTCTTCCGCGTTGTGCATATCCATCGGAAAGTTTTCTTAAATCTCATAACTCACATATATTCATGAGTGGGGTCAAAGACCCGTAAAAGCTTCATATTCTAATGGGATCGGGATGTTCGCCTTGTTCACCTCGGCAACTTCATGAAATACTCTTATGGGATCGGGCCGTTCGCCTCGGCAGTGTCATATTCTTATGAGATCGGGCCGTTCGCCTCGGTAGTACCACACTCTTATGGGATCGGGTCGTTCGCCTCGGCAGTATCATATTCTTATGGGATCTGGCCATTCGCTTCGGCAGTACCACACTCTTATGGGATCGGATCGTTCGCCTCGGCAGTATCATATTCTTATGGGATCAGGCCGTTTTCCTCGGCAGTACCACACTCTTATGGGATCAGGTCGTTCACCTCGGCAGTACTACACTCTTATGGGATCGGGTCGTTCGCCTCGGCAGTATCATGTATCATATTCTTATGGGATCAGGTTGTTCGTCTCGGCATTTATATAAAATCACTATTATAGGATCGGGCCGCTCGCCTCGGCAGAATCGTGCAAAATAAGAAGTCCGCGTATTCATGAATTTTTCAAACTTGAGATGTGACCGTTGATTTGGTGTTGACCATTATGTACTCCATTTGAGAGGTATCCAGTATTTGAGAACTTTGTGTTCACTGTTCAGCTGTAGACTATATTATTTGTCTTTACTTCTACTCATTGTTACCTACCATGTTTTATATTTGCCTACTTTATTATATTTGATTTACTGGACCACTAGTAAGTGTCAATGTCGACCCCTCGTCACTATCTCTTCGGAGTTAGGCTAGATACTTATTGGGTGCACGTTGATTTACGTATTCATACTTCACTTTTGCACTAAATGTGCAGGATTTGACAGGTTCATTTGGTGGTCGCTTGGGCGCAGAGACGCAACTACTGAGGGGACTCTATGGTGAACTGTATTCCACGGCACGATTCGCAGCACATAGAGTTTCCATCACAATTATTTACTTTATCCTGTTTACCTTGTATCCTAGACAGATGATGTTTTGTTATTATACTTCCTAGTTTGTGACACCGGGTTTTGGGGTGTTCTAGAATTTGTTTATGATTTTGCTTACCGTTGAGACACTTCTACTTTATATTTTACTTAAATCATACATATGTACGATTTTTGATGCATCGATCTCTCTATCTAATAAGATTCATGATTTCAAAAATAATAAATGAACAATTAAGTTGGTAGTTCACAGTCGGCTTGCTTAACAGCGACGTTGGGCGTCATCACGATCTATAGTGGGTTTTGGGTCATGACAGCCTCTCTACTCTCTCGGGATAGGGGTAAGGTCTGCGTACTTACTACCCTCTCTATACCCCACTCGTGGGATTTCACTCGGTTGTTGTTGTTGTTTCTAACGACTCCTAATGGCATCTTTATTGCATCTTGTTCAGTTGCTTCTTACCTATGTATGCTGCAAAGACCACTTTTCTTCCTTTAGCAAAAGTAACATATACTAGAGAGTAGAGACTAGAGACTCTAGATGGCAATTCATAATTTTGAGCTACAATTCTTTTAATTTATTTTTCACTCTACTATTTTTCCTTTTTTAGTCTAATGCAATTTTCAGAATCTCAATTCATCATTTAATATTATCCTTGTTGCATGATTTTTGATGAATTGACGGTTAATGAAATAACAATACGATCAAGTATCATCTATCACTAAATTCTTGTTGTTCTTCTTTTATCGACCTAATGTTAGCTTTTCTTCGTCTTAACTCTTAACATATGAAATACTCGACATAACAATGTGAATATTGTCGAAAAGAACCAAAGTTCCTGAATGATTTACCAAGCATGATAATGAGTATTCACAACATATATATAGTTGTTTTATATTTATATTATCATTCTAAAAAATTAAAAAGTTTGACATGAAAGTTACAAATTAATTCTTAAATAATTTGCCTCGAAACACTATTAATCTTCAAACGGAAATTCCATATTGTTCAAGATTGTGGTTCAAATAATATTACTATTTCTCTCAACCAAGTAAAGTTATAAAACAAAGAACAAGTCAATTGCTTCCTGACCTCATATAAAATATAGGATCCTCCTTGAACTACTACAGAAATAATCGCTTTACCATTGTTCCTTAAACTCTTTTCACCTATAAATAATGAATATCACTTGTACATTCAAATCGTGAACACATCAAGAGGAGGAGTAAAACAAGAAAACCAAAGAAGACAAAAAGAACAAAACAAATAAAATGGCAAAGGCTATTTTGCTCCTTTCTGCAGTCTGTATCTTGGCCTTTGTCAACTTCGCACAATGCCATGATTCTCAGGCCATCAATGTTGAAGGCAGTGTCTATTGTGACACTTGCCGTGTTCAATTTCAGACCAAACTTAGCGAGTATATCGAAGGTATGAATGTCATAAATCTATAGTAATTTCACGCATGTTCATTCAACTTTCAGTTTATTGCATCCTAATTGTAAAACTAATGTTTCTAACAAAAAATAACTCAACTATGCATATAATAGAAAATGAAAGATCTCAAAAAAATGCTAAATTTGGTCCTGAAAAATGCAAGTAAGCTGCAATATGTACAAAATTTTCATGCAAGAATAGCCACTTCACCAATTCACCTGATCACATGATATTCAAATGGCACCACTTACAACAATTATCTCTATTTTCTGACAAAACCTAATACCTTATGTCTTTCATCATGTGGCACATCATGGTTTTTTTCTTCATTTTAAGTGGGCCGAAAATAGGCTCATTATTATTGTGAAAGTTTTTCCACATAGATATTGTGTAAGGTAAGTTGCTGAAGTGATTGCCTACCTATATTTTCAAGATTGGCTTTAACATTTTTCTCCCTCGCCTTTTATATTTTGTAATATATAGGCATAGTTGAGTTATTTTCTTTGTTACAAATTTACTTTTATGACTTTGGTATAATAAATCAAAAGTTAATAATAATCCATGAAATTAACCCTTTAATACACAAACTAGAAATATAATAGTACTATATATAGTTCATTGAAAGTAATGCTACCAAGTTGCTAATCCCATTTTGTATATATATAGGTGCAACCGTGCGATTGGCATGCAAAGATATTGAGACAGAAAAGGAGACATACTCAGTAGAAGGGGTGACAGACAAAAATGGAAAATACATAATAAAAGTAGAAGGTGATCATGAGAATGAACTTTGTGAAGTGTCAATTGTGAAGAGTCCAAGAGAGGATTGCAAAGAATCTGCCATTGGTTTTGAGAACTCAAGAGTTGTGTGCAGTGCAAATGTTGGAATCCACAATCCAACTCGTTATGCAAATCCACTTTTCTTCATGAAAACTGAAGCTGTTTCTGGCTGCAAAGATGTACTTGACGAGTTGGGTTTATTCCCACTTGAATTTAACTAAATTATATATATTGGAGTATTAATTAGTATAAGGAAAATAGCTTTTGCATGTCCTTTTTGTTGATATGGTGAAACAAAAAAAAGAGAATAAGTATTGACTTCTCTTGTATGTGTACTCACCATGGAAAAAGAAATTCCATGAATTAATTGTTGAATGAGGAGTTCATGACTAGCTTCTAATAAATAATGCTTCTTATAGAAACTCTGGTTTTCTCTTTGTCTCGTTCACTTTTCTTCTTATGTTGTGTGTTTTGTTCTGACAAAAGATTTTCACGAGTTAATATTGGTCACAAAACGCAATCATTTTCCTCGAACAGTTTTCTTTGATTATACTTTAGTATTTAGAAAAATAAAAATTAGAACTTTTTGGAAACAGTTGTCATTAATATCCACAATAACAAATAGTACTCCCATGAGGGTGTTGGTTTTGCTGAATTTTAACGGGATTGTTAAACAAATAGCCGGTCAGTTTAGTAGTTTATTTTTTCTAGTCGCTATACATAGATTATATATTGATTATACATAATTATACACATATTTCACATGCATTATATGTATATAATACATTCACAGGCTATTTTTAGTTTAGAAAATTAGATGGACGACTACAACAACAACAACAACAACATACCCAATATATTCCCAATATGTGAGGTCTGAGAAGGGTAATCTGTACGCAGACCTTACCCCTACATAATGGAGGACTATTTGGGTTAATTCTTCAATTTCAACACTACATTTATTAGAGAAGGGTTTTTTTCTTTCCTATACACTATATGAAACCTTATAATTAAAATTGTTCTAATTTTAAAAATTACCCGCCCTAAATAAGGTTTGTTTACAATTTATATACAATCAATTATTAGTGTCTTAAATTAGGGGATTAAGTTATACCCTATTCCTTTTTTTCTATCCTTTTCTCTTTCCCTATTTTCTGCCGCCTCTCTCCATGTACTATCCATTATTAATGTCTTAAATTAGGGGCTTTAGTTACATTTTTTTCCTTTTTTTTTCTCTCTTCTCCTATTCCCTATTTTATATCGTTAACATGTGTGTGTGCGTGTCTGTAGCCCATTTATACATTATAAAAAGAGTTAATCAAGTGAATACACCAAAACCCATCATTGAAAGAGATTTTAAATTTTTGGTAAAAGACAAACTCGAAATTTAAGTAAAATGTTAAACGCCTCCATCTTTGTCGATGTAGCACCAGCAGCAACATCAATATAAATTTGATAATGATAAATTTATATGGTATATCAACATACAAATTAAAAATAAATTTCGTACAAATTTGATACATCTACAACAACATATAAACTAAAAATAAATTTATACAACTAATTATATAATATACAATTTATTTATAACTTATCTACAACTTTCATAAATTATTTTTACCCAATTAAATACAAAAACATCATACAATTTAAATACAACCTTCATACAAATTTTATTCAATATGTCTTTTGTATGTATTTTGTAAGAGATTTGTATATATTTTGTATGTAGTGTATTCTTCTTCCTCTCTGAAATTTTAATCAAAATTTCCACTTTTAATACAATTTTGATACATATAAATAACTTTATTTAAAAAGATAGTATTTATAACTTAAATACAAATTTCATACAATGATTCATACATTATACAACTATTTTTCAACTTTCATACAACATTCAAATAAAAAAATATAACTACAACAGAATTGTCACGACCCAATTTCCCCCCCGTGTGACGTCGCGACGGCACCTAGTCTCTACAACTAGGTAAGCCTAATATTTTATGGAATAATGAAATAAAAATATAAATTTAACCAACTATTCAAAAATACACAACAAATCCCAAAACCCGGAACATCGTGAATTACAAACTACAGAAGGAAAAATCTAGTGTCTCTATACATCAGAGTCTAACAAGGAAAAATACAAAAGATAAAGGACATGAGAAAGAGTAGAATGGGACTTCGAGGTCTGCGGACGCGGCATATATACCTTAAAATCTCCAAAGCTGTCCCAGCTCACTGATAGTGCGGCTGATAAGGTGCACCTGGATCTGTACACAAAAAAATATGTGCAGAGAGTAGCATGAGTACACCACAATCGGTACCCAGTAAGTGCCAAGCCTAACCTCGGTCGAGTAGTGACGAGGTCAGGTTAGGGTCGTACTAGTAAATATATAATAAAATAATATAGAATGTAATACTACAATAAAATAAAGACTGAAATTTAACAACAATGAAATCATAGAAGGTAACAGCTCAGTACACAAAAACACAACAGGGGATCTCCCGAGATACCGTCTCGTAGTCCCAAATGTAAATGTGCAGGGGGATCTCCCGGAATACCGTTCCGTAGTCCCAAAGTAAATGTGTAGGGGGATCTCCTGGAATTCCGTTCCGTAGTTCCAAAGTAAATGTGCAGGGGGATCTGCCAGAATACCGTTCCGTAGTCCCAAAGTAAATGTGCATGGGGATCTCCCAGAATATCGTTTCGTAGTCCCAAAGTAAATATGCAAGACAGAGGGATCTCCCGGAATACCGTTCCATAGTCCTAAAGTAAATATGCAGTGTAAATAATAGAAATACAACTACGTCACGAAATCTTATGATTTAGACTAAGTACTAGTCAAGGAAAAAGCAAGAAATTCACTAAGCATGTTGCACATAGTTCACATAAGGAATTAAGACATGTAGACATGTTGTATTCGACTAAACAGGATAGCTACACAAATGGGAATAACTCAATTAAGAATGAAAATAGATTAATGCTCATAAAAATGGTATAACTCAAAATAAAAGAAAAAATAGGTTGCTACTCAGTAAGAAAAATCGGGTTTTTTCCACAACTAGCATGTGTACGTACTTGTCACCCCACGTACACGGCGCTCACATATCACAATAGTTCCAAATCTTAAGGAAATTTTCCCCACACAATGTTAGACAAGCCACTTACCTAGAACCAAGCTCAATCAATTGGTCACAATGCCTTTTCCACGAATATCCGGCTCCGAATGGCCCAAATCCCGATGAATTTCTTGAAATGCCCTCGAAAAATCGTCTCCAACCGAGCTCCCAAAGTCCAAAAATGAAATAATAACTTAAACCTCGGATATATAGTACATACTCTGAACTTCAATTTCGCGGTCAGCAAAATTCCAAGCGCGGTCGCGCCCCAAGTCCCGCGATCATGAAAAAATGATGCGGCCGCGAAATTCTTGGGGCTGCACTGCCAGGCTTTAGTATTTTGGCTATAACTTTCTCTACATATGTCAAAATGATGACTTTTTTTACCTTTATGGAAACTAGACACGCAGAGCTACAACTTTCGTTTTTGAATCATCTTAAAATTCCTTGTAGGTCAAAAGATATAGGCTTCCGAAGTCAGACCAGTGGATCTACAGAACTTCCTGGAGCGCAGCCTCGGACAGAATTGCGCGGTCCACGAAATTTTGAGCGCGGCCGCGAAATTCTGCTGCGGTCCGCATCCCTCCTTCGCCTCAGCGCCCAAAAATATGCGGTCCGCGCCCCCGAAAGTGCCATAACAATATTAGAGTGCCAAAATGTCCGGACTCGCTCAAAACTCATCCCGAAACTCATCTGGAACCTCCCGGATACAAACCATATATGAATTTCAATCATAAAATACGCTACGGACTTGCTCGCGCGATTAAATTGCCCAAATAACACTTAAACTACGAATCGGACACCAAATCAAAGGAAATTTTCAAGAAAACTTTAAAACTTATATTTTTACAACCGGACGTCTGAATCACGTCAAATCAACTCTGTTTCTCATCAAATTCGGCAGACAAGTCATAACTATTATAGTGGACCTATATCGGACTCCGAAACTAAAATACGGACCCAGTGTCCATAAATCCAACATCATTAATTTCTTTAAAACTCATAAGCTTTCAAACTTTAAATATTTCATCAAAATTCCATATCTCGGTTTAGGGACCTCGGAATTCGATGTCAAACATACGCCCAAGTCCCAAATCACGATACGGACTAAAAACTTATTAAATTTGTTTTAAAGCTCTAATTCATATTTTAATTTATTTTTCACATAAAAACTTTTCGTAGAATTTTACGGACTGTGCACGCAAGTCGAGGAATGATAAATAGTAATTTTTGAGGTCTTAGAACACAGAATAAATTATTAAATTTAAATATGACATTTTGGATCATCATAATAATACAACTTAAATATAATTTACATACAATTATAGTACAATTTAAATACAATTT
Organism: Nicotiana tomentosiformis; assembly: GCF_000390325.3. NCBI lineage: Eukaryota > Viridiplantae > Streptophyta > Magnoliopsida > Solanales > Solanaceae > Nicotiana > Nicotiana tomentosiformis. The sequence goes on from NC_090817.1 coordinate 27,069,930, forward strand.
CGTAAGTATATTGTATGTCATGTGTTCTTCTTCTTTTTCTTTTTCGAGTTTCAATCTGAAATTCAGCCAAAATCAAGCCTAATTTTCACCAAACACCCTCAAAATTGAGATATAAACTCTAAACAATATTCACAATTCTTTGCAACAACACCCAATCCAAAAAAAATAATAATTTTTGAAAACCCAAATTCGAATTCAAAGCTTCAAAGTTTTTTAATGGCTGTCAATGGTGGAGAGTCAAACACCTTCAAAATTTATTGATTGACAATTTCAATTTGAACACCAATTGTGCAACATGAAAGAAAATTGCTAAGTTAAAACTCTATAGTAAAATGATTGAAATTCATTGATGAATTCCTTTAAAAATATATACAACATGAAAGGATAAAAAGTAGAGAACATCAAAGGAAGAAAATTTGGGGAAAGAACAGAGAATGAGAGATTGAGAGAGAGAGAGAGAGAGAGAGAGAGAGAGAGAGAGAGAGAGAGAGAGAGAGAGAGCAGGAGAGAGAAAGCATGGATGGGAAATAACTGATTCTTTATTCAATTCCAAATATAAAAGAATACTAATTTAAAACTAATTTGTATATAATTGATAAATTGTATATGACCACGTAATTAAATTAAAACTTGATTAGGGAGGATAATAAAGTTTCATATATAGTATAGGAAGGTAAAAGGCACGTTAGCGAAACTAGAATAAATAGAGGCCCAACTTTCACATAAGGTGAAGGCTGATTTACACAAATAGCCAATTTTGTAACATTGTATTAAGAAGTTGGCAACTAATTAGATCAGCGCTCTGAAGTGAACACCTTGCCTGAGGATTAAAAATATGTAGATAGACACTTATGCTGTCAACTGCCAAATAAATACCTTAACACAATGACCAAATATACATCTCTTCTTGACAGAAGTGTGTCTCGTACACATCCAAGTTTAACACACCATATGCCTGAAATAAAATCATAATAATAATATATAACGGACAAATTAATGAATGACACGTCAATCTTTTAGAACAAAAGACAGCTGTAATTTATAAATAATAAAAAAGCAAAAAAAATAACAAAAGAAATGTCCAGATTTGAGCCAGTGGAAACAAGGCAATTTCAGCATTATTTCACTTTCCATTCACGAGCAAACTGTACAAATCAACATATGATCGGAGCATGTGGCTTTTTTGCGTAAACTCAATGATTTCGCCCTTGGCGGTGGGCATATGTGCTGCCCGTTTTTGTATATGTATAGTCTATTGTGGATATGTTTATTCTTGGTTATCATGTGATGATGTTTTGGATTATGTTGAATTATAAGTTGTTGAAGCGTGTGTATTTGGTATTGGACTTGCTTGGATTTTGGTGGGAAAAGGGGAAGTGAACATATAGCCATTTTCATGGATACTATTTAAAGATTGAGCAATATTTATTTTATTTTGCAGATTTTAAACTAAAAATTTTTAACTTCGAGATATTTTTATCCTGAAAAATTAAAATTTAAGATGTACCGATTAATTTTTAAATAGCAACCTTTTAAAATAATTATCTGGTACATTTCCACGTAGAAAAATTGAACGAAAAAGTGGGGTCCACGTGGAAATTTTAACGGACTTCACACGCTTTGTGTAAAAAACGCTTGTCATGTCAACATGAG